>NC_141693.1:194712341-195277341 GCF_964263255.1 Lissotriton vulgaris | reverse complement strand
TAATAGTGAATCACACCAGCAACATGCACAACTCTCCACATTTAATTCAAAGAGAAACTAGCCCCACTTAACTGGCTGCTGAGAAGCGAAGAAAGAGGGAGACCAGGCAGTGACAGAGGACTTTGTTGGGACCAGGTTGTGGACACTGAAGAAGGAATGTGGAAGTCTGTTTTTTTCCCTCTTGTGTTAATGGGAAAAATAGTTTGTATATGGCTTTAATGATTGCTGCCTTGTTATAATGTGAGTAAACCTAAGAAGGAAAAGCATAATCCTCGGCTGCGATCTTGCAAACACACGGAGAAATGCGGGCAGGTGGAATTTGGGTAGACTGAACAGGATGGATGATTATAGATGGATGTGCGAGTAGACAGGCATATGATCTTAAGCCAGAATCGCCGACTTTATTAAAACAATTTATTTGTGACTATCTAGCTTGCACCCATGATCATTGATAAAAGCTTGAACAGAGATTTGCTGATGTGCTCGAGTTTCACAAAGGCTTGGTTTGTCTTCCAAAGGGGATACAACAAGGCGACTGGAAACAGATTGTACTTTGTACTCATGACACTGAGTCAGTAATGGAACCTTACCTGAAATACGTGACTAAACCCTACCATCGTTTCCTTTTACTTAGATTTAGGTTCAACCTCATTCACCTTGTACTCGGCACCTATCCAAAGTGGGGGACCCCAGAAAATACCCCACCTTGCACCTGTGATAGTTTTTCCACACAGGACACGCTTCACTTAGTGATGTTTTGTGAACACTACTCGGTGGTCCGCAAAAAAAATTTATATCCAATTTTGAAGGATCTTAAATTTGTCCAGGTGAGGCCTGCCCTCCTACATTTGCAAATGCTTAATGCTTAACTCTGTTCAGGTCCCATACAGCGTAGCCAGTTTTTTGGTAGCGGCAGCGCGTATAAATAAAATAAGACTCACTCAGATGAATAATTTACCAGGTTGATATTTTGCCAATTATCTTTTAGCACATAATGTATCAAGAACAGTGGAAAATAGGGGTCGGCTCTTTTGGATCATGACTGTCTAGTATTTGCTCTTTGTATCAAAGATTTTAATTATTTTATCTATAAATGAACTGTAATCATGTGTATATCTGTATATTTGTAAATTTTAACATGTATTATGTGTGTATGTATGTATGTATAATAATGCATTTTGCATTGCTTTTATGGTTTTTATTAACCGAAATAAAGATATTTGACTGACTAAGTCAGTAATGCAGATCACAGAACTAATGAAATTACTGAGCTCCATCCTTTCTGCTGTCCAGAATTACATGCATGTCCAATATAAAGAAGCACACTTAGTACCTGAAGAGCAACATTGTAATGGAAGAAATAATTACATCACAGTTCATGTTTCATTCTACGAAATGCTACAATTCTGACCCAAGCAAAGGATCATAACCTCAAAAATTGTCAAGCTATACACTTTCCTTCTCCACGAGAGACACTTAAGCGGAGGATTAACGGCTCATACTGCCCCCTCCCGTTTGCCTAGCGGAACATAATCCTACAATCGACATCAATACTCTGAACCATTCCGTTCCAGCTCTATCTCCCACTCCTAACTCAGCTGCCATGACCCCTCTCTCAGACCTCAACTATCCCATATCCACCACTACCTTAACACAGACCACCAGAATACAGCATCCCCGTCACAAAGGTTTCTCAACTCCGACTCTATCACTGCTCCCCTTTATCCACACTACCAATCCTTCTTAGCTCACCCCCAGCATTCACTGTCTTCACCTATGACCCCAGTCATCAGGATGCCTACTAAGGGCACATCCACCAATCAACTGCTTTACTCCACACCGATCCTCCCTTTACCTCCACTCTCAAGACTAAACCCCGCCACCAGAAGCCACTCCATAAACCAAACCCTACTCTACTATACCTCAATCTAAGCCTTAAATAAAGCGACTAGTTAGCAAATTTGTGGAAAAAATTCAAGAAAAAAAAACAAGCGGTGGAGACAGCACTTGTTTAGAACAAAGCCCCCTGGGATGGGCCAGGACCCGGGGGCATGTACAAATTTGTAAAAAAACACAGATGGGCGCGCACAGGACCCCACTCCTAGGGCATTGCCCTAGAGACTACCACCTCCCCTGGGTTTATATTTTAATTATTGTGTGTGGGGGGGGGCGCGCGAGCACCCGCACTCCCTCAGCCCAACCCTCCGGGTACCACCACCTATCAGGGCTAACATAAATTTAATGGGGGGGGGGGAGCAGGACCCCTGAGCCCCGGAGACGATCACGTCCCCAGGGCTCATGATACATATAATGCAGGAGGGATGCGCAAACCAACTTTCTGTACCATTTGACACAGTCTAAAATTCTATTGTCCTGAAGTGCCTCTTTTTTATTTTTTTTATTTTTGTTTTTATTAAAATATACATTTGCATATCAGAAGATACAAACAGCACAGAGAGCAATGCAGGGGGGCGGGGGGGGGGGGGGGTATACATTTGGGGGTTGGGCTTGTTTCGCCACCAGGTTGTGCGCTGTATACATAGTTAGGGTATAGGCTTGGCTTGTCCTTGAGTATACAACATTACCCCCCCTGGAGAGAGAAAGAAAGTGTTTGTTAGTATGATTTTCACTGCCGCTGTCAGTAGGATGTCCACTAGGTCCCTTTCCTCCTTGTTTTCTAGGCAGTCCGTCATGAACCCTGTGGCGAGACCAACAAAACTAATTGGTATGTCTTTGCCTGTGACGGCGTTGATGAAATTGTTCACTTTCTTCCAGAAGTTCCTGACTTTGTGACACTCGAAAATGAGGTGTTCCAGGCTGCCGTTCTCTTTGTCACAGTTCCAACATGTTCCAGCGTCCCTTATGCCTGCTTTGTGTAGTCTCGCCGGGGTCCAGTAGGCTCTATGAAGTAGCCAGAATTTCGTTTGCGCCAATTGCGGCGTGACTTTGTTAGTTGTGGCTGACTTTTTCCTTGTCACTGAGTTGTCTTGTTGTCAATGCTTCCCTTGTGCTCATCACTTTCTTGTTCAGCGTGGATGTTTGGGGGCACAGTAGTCTGTAGATTTTTGCTGTGTGGTGGCCTGTGGCGTTGAGGTTGTCCATGTATTTGATGATGGTTGGTGGCGTTTTGCTTAGGTTCGCCTTCGTTGTGGCCGTTTTTATTTTTAGGAATGTGTATAGTTCTATGTCTGGGAGGCCGTGGATCTGTTTCAGATTCTGGAAGGTGATTGGGGAGTTTTTCGTTTCCAGTTGGTTTGGCGTGGTGACTCCACTCTTCATCCATGTTCCGTTGTCTAATGTCTTGCCCTGGTATAGTATCCTTGAGTTATACCAGATTGATTCCCAGTTGGTTCCCCCGATCCTCTGTTCCATAAGTTTGTCCACCTTCATTAGGACTTCTTTGGTGTGTTTGATGATGGGGTTTAGTCTGTGGGGGCGCTTGTTCGCTGTGAGCAGTGCTATTGGGTTTAGTCCCCCCAGGATATTACTTTCTACTTCCAGCCACTCCGGTTCGTAGTTTTGTGTGTTTGTGACCCAGAGTATTCCTTGCTTGGCTAGGCAGGCTGTTTGGAAGTGTTTGAAGTTCATTATGTTCAGCCCGCCCAGGTTTTTGGTTAATCTCAGCTTCTGCAGACTGATTCTTTGTCTCTTGTCTCTCCATATAAATCTGTTTATTAGTTTGTCAAGCTTCTTATGAAAGTTCTCTGTCATTGCTAGGGGCAGCATGCTGAGTGTGCAGTTGACGGCTGGTGTCACCATTATCTTAATTGTTTCAACCCTTCCCAACAGCTGATGTATTTGGGCGACCAGAGGTCTAGTCTCTCCTTTATCTTTTTCAGGGTGGCTTCTTCATTGTGTTCTAGGGTTGCTTTTAGGTCTCTCCCGAACAGTAGGCCTAGATACTTGAGGGGTTTTATTTGCCAGGCAAGGTCCGATTGGCCCAGTACTGCTCTTGTGGTGTGTATGTTCATCGGCTTGCATTCAGATGTGTCCTTATTGAGCTTGTACCCTGAGGCGGCTGCGTATTCTCCTATGGTCTCCATTAGGGCTGTGATTGATGTGGTCAGTGTTGTGGTTGTAATGAAAACGTCATCTGCGTATGCTGCCAGTTTCACCGTTTTGTTTTTGATTTTGACGCCGGTTATGTCGTTGTTGTCTCTTATCATGGCTAGTAAAGGTTCAAGTGCTAGCAGGAATAGTCCCGGTGATAGGGGGCAGCCTTGCCTTGTGCCCCGTTCTAGCATTAGGGGTTCTGATGTGCCTCCATTCACCACAACTCTGGCCCTTGGTTTGTTGTACAGGGCCATTACCATTGTTCTGTATTTAGTGCCCAGACCGAATTTCCCCATGCATGAGTCTAGGAAAGGCCAGGAAACTCTGTCAAAGGCTTTCTCGGCGTCCAGTGCTATCATCACGGCCTGTTCTTCACTGAGTGTTGTTTGATTGATGAGGTGACAGAGCAATCGCGTGTTGTCTTGGGATAGTCTGTTCTTGATGTAGCCTACTGCGAGTTGTGGATGAGCAGTGGCAGGACTCCGTTTAGTCTATTTGCCAGTATTTTTGCACGGATTTTGCAGTCCACATTGACGAGTGATATGGGTCTGTAGTTTTGTGGGAATTGCGGGTCTTTACCTTCTTTGGGGATCACGATGATGTTGGCTTCTGCCATTGAGTCCGTCATTCTACCTCTGCGGATACAGTGCGTGTATGTCCCTGCCATGGTTGATCTCAGTTGTTCGAGGAATTTTTTGTAGAAGGTTGCGGTGTACCCATCTGGCCCCAGTGCCTTGTTCGGTTTCAGTTGGTTGACTGCTGCATCGATTTCCGCATCTGTTATGTCCTGCCTCTTTAATAATCAAATGTGTCTGCAGGCTTTTTTCTCCAATAAGTGCCATTCAATAGGTTTCCCCCATTTCGCACGCTTGAGACACTTACCAACTCTGGAGTTCTGCATGGCTCCATGATGAACCCCATCTTAGTCAATATATTTATATTTATATATATATATATATATATATATATATATATATACATACATACATATACACACACACATATACATACACACATACATACACACACACACACACGTATCATGGCTGACGAAGAATAAAGTAATATGAGCAAATACACAAAGAGGCCATGATTCGTTTCGGCGGACGTACCGCCTTGTTCACAAAATCGGGTGCCATTCAAGAAAGTCATTTAATGCTTCATCACCCACGGTGGTAGTCACAGCAACCGGGGGGAGTATCACAGACAAAGTAATAAGAGTAAATCCGCAATTGAGTCTGCTCCGTTTTGTTTCTGACAAGCGAGAAGTTGAATAAATTAGATATATTTAACCCGCTCTGTCAGAGAGAGGTTGTCATCTAATCTATTAGGAAACCCAGGTTTCCTACTACTTTTTTGGGGCTGGATGGCATTCCCAGTTTTGGGGCCACCAATCCTAATACTATACGGCATAGGCCTTCCTAAAGAGCAGAATATCGGTCTTTCCACTGTTGAATTTCACAGCCACCCGACGACATCCAGCGAGCAATTATTTTACATGCGTCACTAAATCTGATCTCTGTATATCCAGGGTTTGGACCCATGGAATTAGTTGTGGGTGTTGTTGGCGTAGGATATTTCTTTACCCCCGGAGGTAATTACAGAGTGTACAGCGGCAGAACGCATTCCATTGCAATGCATGCCTTTACAATGTATGGGTTACAACATGAATGCCTTTACCACGTATAACCTGTACCAAGCATTTTTTTTATAACGAACATACCTTAATAATGCATGCCTTTACAACAAATTTCGTTGTAAAGGAATGCATGTTAATGGCCTATGCATAGTAAAGCTTTTCCCTTTCCCCTGCCCTCAAACAAGTCCAGAAGTGCCCCCCAACCCCCAGCCCTTTTAAGAATTACCCAACATCTTCCCGAAGCCCTAAAACTAGACCCCAGCATGACCCCTGGCCTTTTGAAAAAACATCTGACCCCTGCCCTGAGCCCCAAAACCGGACCCCATGTTTTTTTTAAATCCCCCAGCAGTCTAAAGCCCTAGCTCTAAATCTGTCCCTCCCAGCCCCAGACCCAATCTCCCTTACCGCTACAGGACAGCAAGGCAACTCTTCTGAGGTGAGGTACGGCACAGGTCGTCAAGAGGAAGTGAAAGGGTCACTCAATTTCCTCCAACAACTCCGATAGCTTTGGCCATGCCAGCATCTGTACCACCATAAGCCCTTACCAGCATATGCCCTTACCACAATTGCAACATATATACCTTTACCATTTATACCTTTACAATGTTAATTCATTGTAAAGGTTTGCATGGTAAAGGCATATGCCTTGTAAAAAAAGGTGTGGTAATAGCTATGCTTGGTAACAGTTGATGAGTTGTAACGTATGCGCGGTAAAGGTACTGCAGTGTTACAGCTGCTTTGTAATCTAATGCCCATTTCCTGATCTTACCACTTGAGCCAAAGAGGATAGATATTAAAGAGTCAATCAATCAAGATATTTCTATAGCGCGCTACTCACCCGTCTCAAGGCGCTGGGGGGGGGGGTGGGGGGGGTCCGCTACTGCTCGAACAGCCAGGTCTTGAGTTGCTTCCTGAAGGAGAGGTGGTCTTGGGTCAGACGTAGGTGGATGGGGAGGGAGTTCCAAGTCTTGGCTGCCAGGTAGGAGAAGGATCTTCCTCCCGCTGTGGCTCTTCGAATGTGTGGAACGGCGGCGAGGGCGTGGCTGGTTGATCGTAGCTGGTGGGTGGGAGTGTAGAAGGTCAGAAGGGTGTTGAGGTACCTGGGGCACAGGTCGTGGAGGGCCTTGTGTGCGTGGGTGAGGAGTCGGAACGTGATTCTCTTGCTGACGGGGAGCCAGTGTAGGTCTCTCAGGTGTCCAGCGATGTGGCTGTGTCGGGGGATGTCCAGGATGAGTCGTGCGGAGGCGTTCTGGATGAGTTGGAGTCTTTTCTGTAGTTTGGCTGTGGTTCCTGTGTAGAGGGTGTGTCTGTAGTCCAGTCAGCTGGTGACAGTGCCTGGGTGGCCGTCTTCCTGGTTTCGGTGGGGAAGCTCTTTCGGAGCATGCGTAGGATGGTAAAACATGATGATGAGACGGCGACTTGTCTGGTCATCGAGAGGGAGGAGTCCAGGATGAAGCCCAGGTTGCGTGCGTGGTCCGTTGGTTTGGGTGCGCTGCCCAGGGCAGGGGGCCGCCAGGAGTTGTCCCAGGCAGAGGGTGATGATCCTAGGATGAGGACTTCCGTCTTGTCTGAGTTCAGTTTCAGGCGGCTGTTCATCATCCACTCGGCTACGTCTTTCATCCCTTCGTGTAGGTTGGTTCTGGCGTTGGCTGCGTCGTTGGGGAGGGAGAGGATCAGCTGGGTGTCACGGCGTAGGAGATGATGTTGAGGTTGTGTTGGCGTGCGATGGCTGCGAGGGGGCTCATGTAGACGTTGAAGAGGGTGGGGCTGAGTGATGATCCTTGTGGTACGCCGCAGATGACTTCGGTGGCCTCGGATCTGAACAGGGGGAGGCGGACTCTCTGGGTTCTTCCGGCGAGGAACGAGATGATCCACTCTAGTGCCTTCTCTTGGATTCTGATGTTGCTGAGGCGCTGCACTAGGGTGCGGTGGCAGACAGTATCGAACGCAGCGGAGAGGTCCAGGAGGATGAGGGCCGCTGTTTCCCCATTGTCAAGCAGGGCTCGGATGTCGCCAGTGGCTGCGATGAGGGCGGTCTCGGTGCTGTGGTTGGCTCGGAAGCCGGACTGCGAGTGGTCGAGGGATCCGTTCGTCTCGAGGAAGGCGGCAAGCTGTCTGTTGACGGTCTTCTCGATTACTTTGGCAGGAAAAGGGAGGAGCGAGATGGGGCGGTAGTTCTTGAGGTCGGTGGGGTCTGCTGATGGTTTCTTCAGGAGGGCGCTGAGTTCGGCATGCTTCCAGCTCTCCGGGAAAGTGGCGGTGTTGAAGGAGCAGTTGATGATGTCCCGGAGTTGGGGTGCGATGGCGGAGTCAGCCTTGTTGAAGACGTGGTGGGGGCAAGGGTCGGTTGGTGATCCGGAGTGGATGGTGTTCATAGTGTGGATGGTGTCTTCGGTGCTGACCGGGGTCCAGGCGCGGAGGGTGGTGGTGGGGGGCGTCGGTACGGTGGTTGGGTGCGTGGTCTGTGCGCCGAAGCTGTTGTTTATGTCGACGATCTTGCTGTGCTTGAGGGCGGTCATGTCTGTAGTCTGTTTTTTTCGCCAGGCTTTCTTGAGGGTACGGCAGTTCTTCTTGGAGTTCTAGAGGTAGTCGTTGAACCAGGAGGCTTTCTTGCTGCCGGGCCTGCTGGGATGGTTTTTCAGAGGTGCGAGGTCGTCAGCGTAGTTGATGCTCAAAGATGAACCCTGAGACACCCCTTTGTTAAGGGCCATGGTAAGGGAGTTGAAGGAAACCAGTCACTAAGGAAGTTTTTAAGACATCTGAGGGCTTTTCTGCCTACACCAATCTGAACAAGTCTTTGGATCAAGATAGCGTGTGAGACGGTATCGAATGCGGCGGATAGATCAAGTAGTACTAGCATAGCTGGATGTCCTTCGTACAAGGGGGACTCGGCTAGTGTCTAGTACTACCACCAGCGCCATTTCTGTGCTGTATTAGTGCAGGAAAATCTGATTGTGAAGGGTCCAAAAGGGAGTGACTTTCTAGGAAACCCTTGAACTGTTAGTTAACCAGTGTTTCTATTATTTTGCTGTGAAAAGGGAGCAGTGATATTGGCCTATAGTTTGCAAGCTCTAGAAGGTCCACTGCAGATTTAAGGATAGGTCTGACCTGGGCTGCTTTCCATTTTGGAGGAAGAATTTTGGTACTTAGGGACTAGTTATATGGATTCATAATCATAGACAGAAGTGCTGGGGCAAGGATCGCCATGTTGTGGGGAGGGGAGAGATCTGGAAAAACAGATTTGATTTTATTGATCAAGACGAACACCTGTACGAAGGTGACAGGATTAACATTTTCCAAGCGGGTCTTGTGGTTCAAGACTGAAGAGTCAAGCAACGATGATTCTACCAGAGAGTGTGGTCATTTGAGAGAGTATTGTAAATATGACAGTCTTTTTCCTCAAAGTGCCTTGAAAGGTCGTCACAAAGAGACTGGGATGCTGGAATGGGAGAAGCACAAGCACTGGGTTAAGTGAATTAATTTAGAATCTATAATTCTTTAATGAACATGAGGCTGGGGCAATTGTTTTTAATGCATTAACTGCAACAGTTTGTAAACATCATGCATGACCTTGACCAAGCCCAAATATATCGGACTGTGGCCAAAACATTGATTGACCATAAGAGTGGCAGATGGTAAAAACACTGCAGTTTTCAGTTGGAACGCTTCCCTGAGTGGAGTGCTAGTCTGTAGCATCCATTTACAAGAATCACAGGGCTTCTAAAAACTCTTGGGCCAGATTACGACTTTTGTCCAAGAGTCGCAGCCACCCACCGATTACAAATAATCTTGTAATATCGGGGTTGGCGTTAGCACAGCGGTTCCTCTTTCAAAGGTGGCAGTGCAATGGGAACGCCACACGGGTTCCTGTACGCCATGGGCTGCAAAGTCCATGCCGGGCAGGAACTAGGGCGCATGCACACAGGAGGAGGGGGTGGTACACAACATGCATCCCCAGGCTGAGGGGGCAGCCTGGGGCACTGACAGCCTTTTCATGAAGGAAATGCCTCCATGAAAACGCTGCAAGTCCTGGAACTTAATATGCATGGTGGGCCGCAGTGGCAACACCTGCTTTTTACAATGGCCCTAACCGGCGCACCACCGCCAGGGAACAGCTGTTCTCGGACTGTGCTAGCGGTTCAATTGCAGTCTGGCTCATCAACTCTTAATAGGGAGGTCAGACTGCCGGTGAGGCGGTGGCTGGATCGCCACTGGTGCACAACCATGAGTCTGGTCTTCTGACCGCCAAACTCGAAACACATATACATAGATAGATGTATTTGTCCGTCTCCTCCCCCCCTCCCCGATTTATATAGCGCAAACATGGCCCACAGGCATGCAGCATTTTACATGAGCACCAGATTACATTACACAGGTCAGATTCATATTAGAAGCACAAGAGAATGAGACCAGAATCAAAGGATGTGTAGCCAACGTTGGTTCCCCAGATACATAGTTGGCATGTCTGGCCTCTAGGCCACATCCATATTTCTCATTTTAGGAGTTAAAATCAAATAATTGGCATGGGTGCGTATGATCATTCATCCTGTTTTGAGAGGGTCCCGGGCGCCCCAGCTCCCCCAATCCGGAGTGCGCCAACGGGGCTGACGGACCTGACTCGGAGGAGACCTCGGAGGACCCGGGAAACAGCTGGCGCCGAAAGAAAGAGGGTCAGAGAGCGGAGCAGAGCTCAAGATGGCGCCCGCTCCGTCTCCGTAGACCCGGGATAGATCGTAACCCTGTGAGGCCGCCGATTCCGGACCAGTCCTCCCCCCTACCCCGCCCGCCGGAAAAGCGGAGCTGCTGCCGAGTACCGGATCGGCCGGGGACGTAGCGGAACATGTGAGGAGACGCCCGCCAGGACCGCTCCTGATCTGCCTGCACCACGGGGGCCCTGTGAGGCGGTGAACGCGACGAGGGGGGCTGCGCAGCGCTGAGTGGTGCCCTGCACCTGAGATTGGCCGTATCCAGTGCCCTCGCGGGTGAAAGCGCGCGGGCCCCCATCAGATTTGAGGGTGCACCGGGAGCAGCAGCTCGGAGCCGGGACAAACTGCCAGGTGATGGCCGGGTCCGGAGGATCCAACAGAAAACAGCGGGGACTGGGGAGATTAGCTGACCCTGAGGTGACGCTGCCTTCCGGCGACGGCCGCTCCCTACCTTCCCCTCCAGCTGGCTGATCCCGGGGACAAGATTGCGGTAGCCCGCCGGACGGACGAGGACTCCGGGCCCCCCGGCACCATCTCACTGGGGCCCGGCTGGCAGCTCACGACGGCGTGTGCCCACGCGAACTCATAGGCCGCAGTGTGTGGGGATCTCCCCCCCTTCCCTCCCGGCTTGGCACCTCCTAGGCCCTCCGCTGGAGGTCACGGTAACTATGGGGAAACCAAAGGGTCCTAAAGGTGGAGCCCAGGTCGCCTCGGACATGGAGGCCACCGACAAAGAAGACAGATTGGACCCGGAGAAACCGGGAGGCCCCCAGTTACAACAGCAATTTGATAGAATCCTTGAGGCAATTGCGGACACACGATCGGCCCTCCAGCAAGACATCGCTCAGGTGGCGACAAGTCTGGGCCTGCTTCGAGCAGATCACGGTAAGCTCTCGGACAGGGTTAAAGACGTGGAGAGCTCGATAGGAACCTTGGAACCCGCGCAAAAGACCCTGGCTGCCACCATGAAAGACGCTTTAACCCGCATTGAAGACCTGGAGAGACGGGCGGAGGACGCGGAAGGGCGCAATAGGAGAAACAACATCCGCGTGGTGGGCCTACCAGAGAAAATTGAAAACGGCGACATGGTGGCCTACCTAGAGGACTGGCTCAGGACTGTGGTGGCGCCGGAGGGGCTCTCCACCTTTTACACCTTGGAGCGGGCCCACAGGGTGCCGGCCAGACCGCCACAGCAGGGCCGCTCCCCAAGTCCGGTGGTGGCGCAACTGCTGCATTTTCGGGACAGGGATCACCTCCTCAACACCGCCAGGCAAAACAGACCGTATCAGGTGGAGAACAGCCAAGTGAACATTTTCCCGGACTATACCTACGAAACACAACGGAAGTGTACCTCCTTCCTGGCGATCAAACGGGAATTGCGGAGCGAGGGCATTCAGTATTCCCGGTTGTTTCCGGCGAAACTCCGCATCATCCTGGACGGCACGACCAAATTCTTTGACAATCCGGAGGACGTCTGTAGCCGGCTTGAGTTGTATAGAGCAGGCAAGGACGGTCTTGGATCCTCTTTCCAATCCACATCGGAGATGGGTCGTCAACGGAGATCAAAGATGATCCGAAATCGCCGTGGCAGATCGGGCAGGCCCTCGACGGTGGAGACGGCGACGGAACGGCGAGGGGTGCTGGAGCTGGTCTCCAACATATCTGGCTCCCAATGCGGGCCGGCTGTGGAGGACTCGGAGACTGGTGGTGGAGGGCATCTGTAGGACACGGAGGACTCAGAAACTGACAGTGTGAATCTGCCCGTGATAACCCCAAATTCGGCGGAGGGCCTGCTAGATGGTGAGGGATGACCCTGGGTGAGCGGATTACGATTTCGGGGGGGATGGTGAATGCGGAGGGGTCCTTGGGGGGGGGAGGTGTTGGTTAACGATACGAGGGGTGGGTTGGGGGGGTCGCACCTTTTCCAGGCCTAAAAACGATTGAGGGCTCGATCAGGTCTCGGTAGTACGGAGGCGTGGAGACCCCCCTATTGACGCTCGGCCCCCACTCAGCCCTTAAGGCATGCCTGCGGTGGCTACCGTCAGGTTAGTTGGGGGGGGAGGGAGTTTTCAAGGGTAAGGTTTGGATGGGGACTGGATGGTACTATTTGGGACCTGTTCTTGGGGGGTGGGATAGGAATGTGGGCTTGGGGGGAGTTTTGTTATTGTTGAAGGGGACAACTGCCATTGGTGTGGATCTAATTGAGAGTTTGATCATGCTCGAGCATTACCGGGGGAAACTGAATGTGACACTATGGGACAATGGCTGATATATCCAACTTAAAATGCATTACCTGGAATGTGCGGGGCCTGCACACCATGTCCAGACGGCACAGGGTCCATGCCTACCTGGTGCGCAGGGGGGTACAAATAGCGCTGCTACAGGAGACACATCTCACAAAGCTAGAAGGATTGGCGCTACAGCGTAGGTGGAGAGGGCAAGTGTATTACACGTCGTATTCAGCTTATGCGAGAGGCGCGTTGATTTGGGTGAGAGCTGGAGTGCCCTTACAGGTTACTAAAACTGTGGTAGATCCAGAGGGGCGGTTTGTGGCCATCACCGGCAGCCTGGGGGGCAGAGCCTTGAACATATGCTGCATTTACGCGCCTAACGTGGACCAACTCTTTCCTGACCGCGCTGTCGGGTTCCTTAGCCCACTGTTTATCGGGACCCCTCTTAATGGGGGGAGACTTTAATTCGGTGGTGGACGTCGATCTCGACCGATCCCATCCCCCCTTCCGGACTCTCCGGTTCGTCGTGTAGCCAAAGGTAGAAGGGAATGGCAGGCCCAATGGGGACTGACAGATATTTGGCAAGCGCAACACCCGCGTACCCGAGATTACTCTCACTTCTCTGGCATGCACGAGCTGCACGTGCGGCTGGATGGGCTGTTAGGTTCAGCGGAACTTGTATCCGCGGCTGTGAGAACTGAGTACCTGACCAGGACCATCTCCGACCACAATACTCTGTTAGCAGACTTCCGGTGGTTTCCAGGTACCCCCAGTGTGCCCACTTGGAAGTTACGCCCCGAGATCTTGGAAGACCTGGTGTTTAAGACAGAACTGGAGGACAAAATCGCTGAGTACTTTGTAGGGAATGAGGGTACGGCTGGGTCGAGAGCCACGGAGTGGGATGCATTTAAAGTGGTGATTCGGGGATAATGTATAACGAAGAAGGTGGGAATGCGCAGGGTTATTCTAGATGATCTGGCTAAGGCTGATCGGAAACTCCGCGAGATGGAGCTTCTTCGCCCCGGCAACCCGGAACTGCAGGGGCAAGCCCTAGCAGCGAGAGAAGCGGTGGCCGTGGAAGTTGAACGGCTCCGTGGCTTCGACTATAAGGCTTATTTGACCAGGTCACTAGCAGAGGGGGACAAGTCGGGAGCGCTCCTGGCCTGGCTGGCCAATCCCATGCGGCGAACCACCCCCACGATGACCATGCGCACTGCAACGGGCAACGAGGTATGTACCCAGCCTGAGATCCTCGATTGCTACCTGCGTTATTATGAGGAGTTGTATCGTAGTAGGCTGGCGCAAGACACTTCCCCGATAGACAAATATTTACAGTCACTGCCGATCCCCACTCTGGAGCCTGCACAGGCGAAATATCTGGGGAGGGATGTAGAGCTAGGGGAAATCCGTAGCGCCATAAAAGGGATGGCGAGAAACAAAACTCCAGGCCTAGACGGACTCCCGGTGGAGTTCTACTCCACCTAAGTGGACCTCCTGGCCCCCAGGTTGCTAGTGGTGTATAGAGAGGCGAAACGCTTGGGGCGCCTCCCCGGGTCGATGTGCGAGGCCTTGGTGGTCCCCCTCCTCAAACCGGATAAGGAGGGCAGTGACCCGGCATCCTACCGCCCGCTTTCAATGCTTACAGTCTACTACAAAATCCTGAGCAGCATACTAGCCTCGAGACTGTTAGGCCACATGAGCTCCCTGGTCCATGTCGATCAGGCGGGATTCATACCCAAGCGTAACACGACGATGAACATCAGTCGTTTGCTTCGGCTATTGGGGGAGACCCACGCTGAGGCCCCTTGCCCCTTGGTCCTATCGATCGACCTAGAAAAGGCTTTTGATAGCTTGGAGTGGACATACCTCCATAGAGTCCTGGCACATTTTGGTTTGGGGGAGGGGTTCCTGCGGTGGACCGCGGTATTGTACGCCTCGGCAACGGCCAGGGTGCGATCGGGCCCACTGATTTCCCAACAATACCTGGTGGAACGGGGGACGAGGCAGGGATGCTCTCTGTCCCCCCTGCTCTTTGCACTCGCGGTGGAACCACTGGCGCTATCGATTCGGACTGGGGCCTACTTCCAGGGATTGCGATCCTCGTCAGGGCAGCAATTCATCTCCCTTTATGCGGATGACTTGTTATTTCTGGAGGATGCCGGTGAAGCCTTGACCGGGGCTGACACGGCGCTCACGGCCTTTGGAGAGCTTTCGGGCCTAAAGGTAAATTGGGCGAAAACTTGCCTGTTCCCGGTCCGAAAGGGGGAGCCCCAACCTGTTACCACCAGAGAGATCAGATGGGAGCCCAGCTGCCTCAAATACCTAGGGGTGTATGTGTATCATGACCAGGCGGATATACTAGACGGCAATATTGCCCGCTGTATCCGAGCACTGAGAGGTACAATGGGCTTCTGGGCCACCTTGCCGCTATCAGTGGCTGGCCGTATTGCACTGCTGAAAATGGTGGGGCTTCTATTGTATTACTTTAGGACGCTCCCGGTCTGGATCCCACCGGCCACCTTCCGGACCTTGAACTCCATGCTAGTGACGTTCCTCTGGGGATCGGGCGGCCGGAGAGTGGCGCTCAAGACCCTGATGAGACCAAAATCGGAGGGGGGTTAGCGGTGCCAGACTTTGAGAAATACTATCTAGCTGCCCAATTGCAGACTTACACCCAGGAGGTAGCGCAGGAATTTCGAGGCCCGGAGGAGGGGAGGGGGGGCGGTATGCCCAGACACGTTATATCCTACATCGCATTACGACAACGGTTGCCCTTGAGGGACCTCACGCATGAGGAACGCACCATACGGTCGTGCTGGAACCGCATACATAGCCGTACAGAGCTGAAGCGCCCGTATGCTCCGGAGATCCCATTGGGGATGCTCACTGCCTTGCCGCACGGTGGCGATTGGTCTCGGTTGAGGCATTGGGAAGATGCAGGGCTGCAACTGGTGGGTGACCTCTATGAGGACGGAGTGTTGCTACAGTTTCGGGCGATTTTGGAGCGCTTTGATATTCCCCGTGGCGATTTCCTCCTCCACGCGGCGGTGAGGGCGATTCAGGCGTATTGGCAGAACGGCCTGGAGGAACCACCAACGTCAGCGGCGTGCCAGTATGTTATGATGTTGTCAGGGACAATCAAGGTGGTGACATGCTTATATTCCAGACTGATCAATGAGGGGCTAACCCCGTTGGAGGTACTCAGGACTAGGTGGGAAGTTGACATAGGGAAAGACATACCGGAGACTGCATGGGCCCAGCTGATGCGCCACGCCTGGTTTCAACTGGTTCACTTTTATATACTGCACCGGGCCTACTTGACCCCGGAGAAAATACAGAAATACTTTGCCTCGGACACGGCGGCTTGCCCCAGATGCCGGGCGCCTGCGGCTAATCTCATGCATCTGTTGTGGTCCTGCCCAGCGCTATCCTCGTACTGGTCGTTGATAGGGGATACCCTCAAAGAGGTTACTGGGAGGGACCTGGTGTTTGATGCCGCGGTTGGAATACTGCATTGGTTCCCCCACACTCCCAGAAACAAACTCTCCAGTAAATTCATTGACCTGGGGCTTCTATTGGCAAAACGGGAGGTAACTAGGCATTGGAAAGCACGAGTTGGTCCAACGGGCACTAAATGGCGGAATGAATTTCTAAAATGGGCTACTGGGGAGAGCACCCTGAGATACCAATTGGCGAGGCGACAGCAGAACGAGAAGGCGTTAGAAGCAGCGCAAGAGTGGGAGACGTTGGTGCAGGCCCCGCGCGATTACAGCACTTCCAGTGACTCAGATAGTGATGAGGGTATACAACTTCCGACCCAATAACTTGGTTTCGCCACGTTTCCCCTTGATGATGTGATAGGTTTCCTACCGCAAGCTCTTGATACACACACAAGCACACCAATGGCGGGATGGGTGGGAGGGAGGTAGATAGGGGCAGGGGGACAGCGAGGTAATCTTTCACCACATTTGAAGTTGTTAATATACTATTTGCTTGGCTCTTGGTCCTCTGGGGGGGTTGGATTAGGTGGGAGGGGTTGAATGTTTTATAGTTGTTTAGAAAAGCAGACGGAGACCTTACATTTATCCTGGCCGATACCGGGAGACTGCCAGACCATTCTGCACGGGATCACCGTGAGCGCCGCCCAGCCTCCGGGATGTGGGCTGAAAGGCTGTGTAGACGGGATACTTCCTATTGGGATCTCTTCAATTTCATTGCTACTGTTAATGCATCCTGGTACTGGCATGTAACTTGAACTAATTCCAAATTGGAAAGAGGGGACCCCTACAACCTAGTGGCTTGCTAATCGTAGGGAATGTACAGACATGAGTTGAAAAGAAAAAATAGCAAACCAATTGATAATATTAGTGCCCTTGTTACAACCTCATTTTACATATTCATTGCATTGACATTAATAATTCGCTTAGACAGCAACGTATGCAAAATATATGATTATTTTATTTTTCGTTTCATTTTTATATCTTTTTTTCCATTTTGGACAACAAAGTTTTGTGTTTCTTTTTTTTAAAATGTAAATTCACTTAATTCATAGAGTAACCATTATAGTTCATACCAGTGACAATAAATAACATACAATACCTATTGTAAACAAAAACATACAACAATACACAGTTAAATACAAAAAAGGTGCTGTACGATATGTTCGGTCGATGGAAAATTATATGAAGGCAAATGCGGTGGAATAGAACACAACGCGTTTCGGCCTGAGGCCTTCATCAGGTGACCGTCATTTCGTTTTTTACACACAGACAGGTGTACAACAGGTTCTTTACTTAGTTATCTTGTGGAGTAGGTTCCAGTTATTTCTTAGAACGGAGGTTCTGATGTTTTTAATAATGAAGATGTTTCAGCAGGAAATATATAGCACTGATATTTGTTGATTCCACTTCTTATTTTTAATCAGGGTTACTCTTAGGATATATTATTATGGTTGAGTAGAGATTCGCAGGCACCACTGATTTCACTCCAAATTGGTTCCACAGTTATGATCTTAACAATGATTGTGTAGAAGGAAGGATATTTTTCTAATGGTTATGCCATTGTTATTTATATTTTCACAAACACCATTCCTTATTGTGATTTGTAGAGAGGATTGGTTTCACTAGGTGGCCTCTTCCAGATTTTAATCTCTCATAACTGTGCGCGTTTCTCCGTAGTCAGGGGGGTCTGCTGGTGTGCCTTCCAGACGTGCCGGCGTGAAAAAAACGCCGGCACGTCTGACTACGGAGAAACGCGCACAGTTACGAGATATTAAAATCTGGAAGAGGCCACCTAGTGAAACCAATCCTCTCTACAAATCACAATAAGGAATGGTGTTTGTGAAAATATAAATAACGATGGCATAACCATTAGAAAAATATCCTTCCTTCTACACAATCATTGTTAAGATCATAACTGTGGAACCAATTTGGAGTGAAATCAGTGGTGCCTGCGAATCTCTACTCAACCATAATAATATATCCTAAGAGTAACCCTGATTAAAAATAAGAAGTGGAATCAACAAATATCAGTGCTATATATTTCCTGCGGAAACCTCTTCATTATTAAAAACATCAGAACCTCCGTTCTAAGAAATAACTGGAACCTACTCCACAGGATAACTAAGTAAAGAACCTGTTGTACACCTGTCTGTGTGTAAAAAACGAAATGACGGTCACCTGATGAAGGCCTCAGGCCGAAACGCGTTGTGTTCTATTCTACCGCATTTGCCTTCATATAATTTTCCATCGACCGAACATATCGTACAGCACCTTTTTTGTATTTAACTGTGTATTGTTGTATGTTTTTGTTTACAATAGGTATTGTATGTTATTTATTGTCACTGGTATGAACTATAATGGTTACTCTATGAATTAAGTGAATTTACATTTTTTTAAAAAGAAACACAAAACTTTGTTGTCCAAAATGGAAAAAAAGATATAAAAATGAAACGAAAAATAAAATAATCATATATTTTGCATACGTTGCTGTCTAAGCGAATTATTAATGTCAATGCAATGAATATGTAAAATGAGGTTGTAACAAGGGCACTAATATTATCAATTGTTTTGCTATTTTTTCTTTTCAACTTGAACTAATTCCTGCAATAAAAATATATATATTTTTTTTTTTAAATGGGTGCGTATGATCACGTATAGTGAGCAAGTTCTCTGTTGAAATGGCTTTGTACAGTATAGCAATAAGCAAAAACAGTGAGATGCTTGCGCACTACAAGGTAAGGTATACCAATATACAATTTCATTGTAGGACAAATTTACATTAAATAAGATACAGTCTTACAGGTCATTTTAATAGTGGCGGTGGTCGTTGCATTCCTACTTTAGGTAGGAAAGGGGGTAACAACAGGTATGAATGGCCCGTACACAAGAGCTGAGTAGATACTGGTATACACTAATTGGTTGTAGAGTGGAATGTCAAAGTGTGCAAGAGAGGAAGGGATAGAGGAGAAAAAAAAGAGGTCACGGGGTAAGAGAAGGAAGGGGGGGCTGAGGTTTTGGTCTCCGGTTTTGTAGTCGGTACTGGCAGGGCTTTGGTGAACGCAGGTCTGCAATCCTAGAGTGTGCATTTGTGGTTTTAGCCCTGATATGTGAGGGCTATGGGAGGTCCACTTTTTGGAGATAAAGGTTGAGTAAGTCCCACAGACCCAGTGAGACAGAGGTGTTGTGTGCTTTCTTGAACATGATAGTGTCTGCACCTCTAGTGGCATATAAAATGTTGCACCATCTTCTGTAGAGGGTTTCTGTAGTGGATTTCCAATCTAGGTTCATTTTAGTGCGTAGGACAAGCATGAGATCGCGTAAAAGTGAGCCTTGATGGGATAGGTTAATGGTAGGATCATTTGCGGCAAGACCGAGTGTTGAAGATAGAAGTGTTGGGGAGAAGTGGATTTTAAAAATGATTTAGATGGCTTGTATCTTGAACCATAGTGGTTGGACCATTTTGCAAGTAAGGAACATATGCAGTCAGTACCTTTTTCTGACCATTCTTTACAAAATAGGGTTCTGCTGTCTTGCTTAAAATTATGATTATACAAAAGAGAAGCTAGGGTAAAGCCAGCGATCTGTTAGGAGGGCTGCTATTGTGTCTGCTATTATGGGGTAAGAGTGGGAAACAGGTAATTTTCTGAGTCCGCAAATCATTAGGGTGGATTTTAGTGGGATAGGGAAGAGTAGGTGTGATTTAATTTGCAGCAAGGGAGGTGAAGAGTCTGGTTTCACTAATCCACCATTTGTCTTGTGCAGCTAGACAGGTTTGTTTATATCTGTGGAAAATCAGGCATGTTTAGTCTACCTCTATTTTTGCTCAGTTTTAGGATGGGACTGGAGAGCCTAACCCTCTTTCCCTGCCATAAAAGTTTGAGATAGCTTTGTCTACCATCACAGTCTACGTCATCGACTATCTGTCTACATCATTGACTATTTGCAAATTACTCTGCCTCTACATTTCACAATGGTTGATACTAAAAAATACTCTCCCTAAACACCAATATTTCAACCACCCGATGGACGATATCTTAGATAGAATTTCCCCACATAATTTACTTGGCAGCTGGTACCACAAACGGATGAAACATAATAATAATAATCATCATCATCATCTAAATCGACACATGAAGATTATGATGCCCCCTGGGGCTAAGTCTGCGTGTTATAAAATTCTTTTTATTCATTCAACCTAAATAGTAGTGATTGCACATTTTACTCAGATCTTCACAAGAACTGATTACATACTTCTAGATAAATCCTTAATCCCGGCCACACAAAACCCTAAAATTGAATCCATACTTGCCAGCGTGCATGACTGTATTTCGCTTTATCTCTCCATTAAAGACACAACCCCACCTCGCAACCTATTCAAACTTAAAATCAAGGAAACGATCCAACAATTCCTAGTAGAGAACAGAGATCATGGCACTTCATATTCAGTTCCATGGGATGCCCTGAAGGCCACTCTCAGGGGTACCTTAATGTCACTAGCCGCTAGCAGAAATGAATTCATAAACAAATGTCTTGAATTTGAGATCAGGTCTCCAAGCGAATCTATCAGACATTCCGCTCGGTCACAAGACATTCCTAAAGTGCACAAAATACAACATGAATACAACCAAATTCTAAGCGTCTGTGCTCAGAAATGAGTGGGAAAGGCGAAAGTGGAAAATCTAACATCAGAAACAAGGCTGGGAAAGCACTCAAAAGCTATTGAAAATACTCTAAAAACAAACTGCCGCTGACCGCGTACCACGCAGGGGGACATTAGCGAGGCAGCACTCTAGAACCATTCGTCGGAGCTCCGGCTTATGCATGGGGGGGGCGTGGTTGGAGGTAGGCAAGGTTCCAGGCCCCTCCCCGAGTCGCCAGGCACCCGGCCAGGGCTGGGCTTACCTGCTGGGAGGGGCGTACCCCCTATTTAAACCTTGGTTGCCCACAGCTCGGCCTCTTGATTTTTTTTTAAAATTTTTTTTGAAAGATTTGATTGAGGATGATTTGGATGGGATTATTTTCTGATTTGGGATTTTGATTCGGAGATGGCGCACGTCGGAGCTGCGTTGCAGCCGGAATGTCAGACATCTTGATGGACAGCTGATTTGGTGATTCGGACGTCGGAGCTGCGTCCCGGCCGCCATTTGCTTCCAGTTTTCGATAGAGACGGCCCCCAGAGGACCCGATTGACCAGCGGATCTGCCGGAGCCGATGACTGCATCAGCTGACACCCCAGACACCCGGTAGGAGCCATTTCTGTCCTTTGGGATAGATCTGGCCTGTTTTCATTGCTTTATCAGCTTTGTGTTGAATTTCGGTCTGAGCTTTGCTCTGCTTAGTGCTTGTAGATTGTTGTGAGTATATGATTGTTATCCTTGCTCCTACTGACTGCAATTTGACTTGCTGAATTTTGCCTGACTAAATTCCTTAGCTTGTTCCTGTGCCCCGATTGCTTTGGCATTGCTGCACTGTGTCCAATTAATTCCTGCAACGTGATTTTAATAACAGTTTGCACCTTGTAATTGCGGCGCTCTGCTCATTGAACAATTTCCACTGCCGGATTGATTTATTTTTCAGATTCCAATTGTTCACCTGCGCTCTGCTTGTTGAATCACTTCCGCTGCCGGTTTGATTTTACTTTTCAGATTCCAATTGCTCACCTGCGCTCTGCTCGCTGAATCTTTTCCGCTGCCTGATTGATTTGCTTGATTTATCTTGCACACCGACACCCGGCCCGGCCCGCTCTGCTCTCTCTCCCGCTTCTCCAAGGTGCTGGGCCTGCGTCTTCCTGGCTTGACCGGGGCCAGGCTGCGCGCCAAAGAGGGGAAGGAGAAGAGCCCAAACCCCTTAACCCCCCCCCCCACAGCTTCATCAAATGACCACGGAGGCAGACGCCATGGCTCAACCCGGCGCCGCCACCGAAGACGACATGGAATGGCACACTAAAACGAAGAGGGGGCGCGAATTGTGCCCAGACTCACCAGAGAAAGTAACAAAGCTTGCCCGCCCTCCCCCGCAAGCAGCGCAATACCAACCTCAAACCGCTATCTGGCTCTCCAAATTACCCAGGACGGTGACGCCCCCCCTCAAGACCACACCGCTCCTGAACTCGAGACCTCCTCAGGTCCCACGAAGCGACTAAGGATCCCCCCCCCATCATCTTGAAGAACCTAGCCACTCACAAGGTCCTCGTGGAGATGCTGGATGAACACTGCACCTCCCCCTACACGATCAAGCCCAGGCAAGACCACGCCAAGATTATGCTCACCACCCCAGAAGACTACAGGAGCTGACCAGCATACTTACCGACCAGAAAATGGAGTATTACACCTTTCCAATGACCACTGCAAAAGCCCAGCGCTTTGTAATACGGGCCTCCCAGCAAATGCATTGCTTGAGCACATCACTGGGGACTTAGCTGAACGCGGGCTTCCAGTCAAAAATATCGCACAGATTACCTCTCCAGCAGACAAGAGCAAGAAATTTCCCCTCTTTGTCGTAACCCTGTCAGCAAGCCATGATGGGAAGCCAGCTGACCTCTCAGGAGTCACACGTCTCTGCAGCTGCATCGTCACCACTGAAGCACCTAGAGGGAAACGAGGACCAGTCATGTGCTACAACTGCCAGCGCTTGGGGCATACCTCTGCTTTCTGCCAACAGAAGCCGAAGTGCGTACGCTGTGGAGGCGAGCACACCTCTAACCAATGCACAAGGTACCGGGAAACCGAACCAGCGAAATGTGCCAACTGCGCAGGACCACATCTAGCAAGCTACCGCGGCTGCCCCTACCTCCAGAAGGCAAAGGAGGAATGCCAAGGCCAACCGCTACAAACCACAAAAGGCTTCCCTACACTCAACAACGACGGACCAGGGGCAAAGGAAGACTTAGAAACCCTCAATGACACACAGGATCCCAAATGGCAATCCACCCAACAGCCATAGCAGTGCGCGCATGGATGGAAGATCATACGCAGAAACAGCTAAACCCAAACAGGACAGCCCAGCAACAACAACCACCCCAGCACCAACTGCCGCCCCAGCACCAACTACCGCCCCAGCACCAACTACCGCCCCAGCACCATCCTGTGAGATAGGGTCAGCCATCAACTGGCAGGAACTCATTGCGAAGATTGCAAAAACAGTTGCAGACATGAACATCCACCCAGTGGTGACAATGGTGGCGAATCTTATCGCCGGACTTTTCCAGGGCGAAGAAAACACCAGCAATGGCAGCAAAATCTAAAAGAAACTCCCTCTTCGTGAATGGCATTCAGAAGAAAACTGCAGAACTCCTGCACCTGATGGAAACCATGGACATGGGTATAGCACTTATCTCCGAGACCCACCTCCAAGGAAGCCAGAAACTCAACATAGCAAACCACAGGGTATACCGCACAGATCGCACCACTGGAGCCAAGGGCGGAGGAACAGCGGTGATCGTCAGCACAAAAGTGAAGCACCAGGAGATCTCTCTACCACCAGTTGGGAGCATTGAAGCAACTGGCATACAAATCCAGACATCTGCAGGCCCGCTGCGGCTGATCGCCGCCTACTCACCCCCAGGCAAGCTAAGCCCAAAGGACCAGGATGCTTTATTCGACCCCAGCATCCCAACACTAATTGGAGGCTACCTTAATGCCAAGCACAAATGCTGGAACTCTCGGACGGTAAACAGGAAAGGACACGCTCTACTTGCCCATTCAAAGAAGGAGGACTTTGTAGTGGCAGGCCCGACTCAACCAACACACTATCCAGGCTCTGCACTGTATAAACTGGATGTTCTGGACATTGTGGTCATGAAGAATCTCTCCCAGTCTATGGAGCTTGAAACCGTAACAGCGCTGACATCCGACCACAACCCTGTGTTGATCACAGTTGGAGACGTACTCGAAGACCAGCAACAGGGCATCAGGCACAACTTCAAGAAGGCCGACTGGTGCCTATACAGGAGATGCCTGGAGGAGACACTGGTCCCTGGTTCCCTGCGAAGCACTGAAGACATTGACCAGGCGATTCGCCACTTCACAGCTTCAATCCACGCAGCTATTGAGCGCAGCACTCCAGAGCAGAAACTACAACGATGCTCAATCTACGATGTCCCGAAGCGCATCAAGCAGTCAATAGCTGACAAGAACAGAGCCCGCAGAGAGTGGCAGAGGAACCGCACCCCTGACCTGCTGAAGAAGTATAATGAACTGACAAGACAGCTGAAGATGCAAATAAGCCAGCACAGAGGCGAAAAATGGGAAACAGCTACAGCTAACCTAAAGGACTCAGACAACTCTCTCTGGAGAATGACCCGTCGCCTGACTGGGAAGAAGGAACCAAACCCACCGATCCAAGGGACGACTCACCTGGCATGCAGCAACAGGGATAAGGCTGAGGTCTTCGCCGATACGCTGGAGGCATCCTTCAGGCCCAACCAGGCAAGCAAACTGGCAACAGAAGTTGAGCAAGAGGTCGCCAAGCATCACCGGGAGCACCCACCAGAAACAGAAACTGCACACATTGAGTAATGCTCAATGGGCGAATTACTGGCCCTGGGAAAAACACTAAAAACCGGCAAGGCACCAGGAAAGGACAGAATAGTCAACCAAGCCATCAAGATGCTCCCAGATACCGCAGTGGATCACCTTGCTGAGATATTTAACGCATGCATCACCAGTATTTCCCAAACGCCTGGAAAGAAGCAAGAGTTGTCGTATTCTCCAAGGCTGGGTAACCACTGCGAGATCCTGCAAACTACCGCCCCATAAGCCTGCTATCCGGCCTGTCAAAACTCTTTGAAAAAGTTATCCTCGCCCGTCTCGTGTACTTCGCGACAAGCAACAACCTCCTTGCTAAAGAACAGTTTAGGTTCCGGAAAGACCACTCAACCAATCACCAACTCCTCAGAGTTGTGGACATCATCAGCCATGGATTCAACATCAACAAGTCCACCGGAGTAGTCTTTCTGGATGTAGCCAAAGCATTTGACCGAGTATGGCACGAGGGACTGCTTTACAAACTTATCAAGCTCCAGTTTCCCAGCTACCTGGTCAAGCTACTGTCCAGCTACCTGACAAAACGGACCTTTCACGTGGCGGTGCGAGAAGAATGCTCATCACCACGCCCAATTCTTGCTGGAGTGCCTCAGGGATCAATCCTAGGAGCATTCCTCTTCAACATATTCACAAACGACATCCCCACGGACCTAAAGAAGACTGATCTTGCCCTTTACGCAGATGATGTTGCAGTCATCTCTCAATCCTTCAGCGAAAAAGAAGTGGCTAAGAACCTGGAGACATCGCTCTGCAGACTCTTCGAATGGTACAGCGACTGGCAGATCACCTTGAACACAGGCAAAACCACTGCAACATTATTTACCAGGAAACAGAACAGGAAACACCCACCGATCCTCCTCAATGGGGACGAGGTCAAATGGGAAAAAAGCAGCTCCTACCTGGGGGTGACTATGGACTCTAAACTCAGCTGGAGAAACCACATAGAGAAGACCTGCCAGAAAGCAGCATCCAAACTGGCTGCATTATACCCACTCCTGAAGACTGAGTCAATGCCCATGCAGAGCAAGGTGCGAGTAATCACTGCAATAATTCGACCAACTATGACATACGCTTCACCAGTTTGGAGTGGCTGCCGCCCACAGCTTCGGAAGGACCTACAAAAACTACAGAGTAAGGCCTTACGGATTGCAGCAGGTGCTCCCATGTTCACACGAACAGTAGACCTCCACAGAGACCTAGGCATCGAGATGTTGGACGACCATCTCCTCACACTCAACAGGACGTTCTACAATGGACTGGATCAAAAAGAAAACCCACTGATCAGGAAACTTGCAGATATCTCTACAAACCCATTTGACCGCTACCCGCGTCCCATTGAAGCGCTAACCTTGCGAAACTGAACGCAGCATCCAAAAACTCATCACTGCCTGAAAGCAAACGCCGGCAGATACACAAAACTCACCGCTGCCCTGATGGCATAATAGCCTCGGCAAGCAACTAAAACCCGCTAACTGCCCGATGGCATAATAGCCGCGGCAGGCATCCAAACCTCAACACTAACAGAAGGTTCTAGACGGACAAAGACAAGACTATCTCAGGAAACATGCTGACAATTCTGCAAACACTACTGACCGCTACCCGCGGCCCATCACTGAGCTGACCATGTGATACAACCTCAACTGTGACAAAGCGTCACACACCAATAAGACAACCTAAACAGCGACTAAAAAATTCTAAATGAATATGGAGTAATGAGGCTACTGCCTCGGTATCCAAAAACTCACCACTGTCAGAAGGTATCTGACAGGAGAAGACTAGAAACAGGCTCGGCCTCTTTGGAAGCTGTCCGCCCGCTGTCCGAGCGTCGTGTTGTCCTGCTATAGCCAGGTATGTGCTGTTCTCTTCCCTCCCCCCCTGGCCTTGTCCCTGGGCATGACCAGGTTGCACGAGGCCTCAGTGGTGAACACCACGGGGGGAGGAAGAGGTGGCCACGTTAGTTGTGTGCGCGGGCGGTCGGTTTTCTGCCTCCCTGCCACTTCCTGTCCGGCCTCTGTTCCAGTCCTCCTGCCTGCCTCGCTGCACTGATCTTGATCTGCCCTCACGGTGAGTGCTGATCATCCAACCACCCCTCCGCTCGCTCCCTCCCTTCTGGGGGTCGTAGCAGGGCTGGGCGGCCTGCTCAGGCCAGCCCCCGATGGTCATGTGCTTCTCCGCTGGGCTGTCCTCTGCCCAGTGTGGGTTTTGTGGGAGCTAAGGCTGCTGACGGGGAGAGCCAATAGTGCTCCGTGCTACCCTGACCCGGAGGTCAGTCACTTACTCGCCGCCCTGCAACCCATGGGTCCCACCATGTGGACCATGTCTGAGTGGGACCCCGTGCCATCGAAGCGAGGCCTGGGCCAGTCCTCGCGAAGTCGCATCGACGGCTTAGGGTTCCGGATGCCGGGGGATGGACAAGGGGCATGGCGGAGTGGGTCTCCAGCTTTTTCACTGGCGAGATCGCGGCATTGTGACTGGGGCCTGCCTTATCAGCATGGCTGTGTTAACCCAGCATGGCATCATCATCATTGCCCCCCCCCCCCACCTTTAATCTAGGGTCAGAGCGGGGAGGCTGGCTCTGGTAGCGGAGTTTGTCGCCACAAGGGGGCACCACAGCCATTAGCCTTGAATGGTTGAGTGGGAGGGGGGTCTGGCGGTTGACCCGACGAGGCCTTGTCACCGGGGTCTGCCTTCACTGGCACAGCCAGGTCCTCCATGTCACAATCGCACCCCTTGGTCTACAGGCAGAGAGGGGAGGCAGGCACGTTTAGAGGGTTTGCGGGCCATGTGGGGGGCACCGCAGCCAATTATCTTGGCAGCTTCTAATTACGTTGTGCAGTGGGATTCAGGGCGGGCTGACCGGAGATAAGGGGATGGACCTTTCTGCAGGTGGGGCCAGGCATCCTGCATCAAGGAGAGGTTGGGCTACAGGACCGGGGATCCCAGCACTGTCGTGGCCTGCTGGCATTGGGAAGAGGGGTGGAGCTGCGAAGCAAGTTCCCCTCCCGTTAGGCCCTAGGCATAGCGCATGATCATGGCCAGTGGTACTGCGGGGCAGACCCGCGGCAGCTAGGCCCAGTGCTTTAGTAGAGAGGAGGGGCAGGGCTACTCCTGCCCCTGTGATGGGCACGGCGCATGATCCTGGCCTGGGTAACTGCGGGGCAGGCCGAAGTCTAATAAGCCTGTGCGTAATTTGATCAGGGGCAATCCTACAAAGGCGAGACCAGTCTGCAGACACAGATTCCTGGGCACAGATCCGTGCGGGCGGCGGTGAGGCTCGTCAAGGCACCCGGAGCTCCTTCGGGCTGGCTCACGCTATATACATTTCACATTCTCCGGGCAGTACAGAGCCCCTTCCAGCTGATTGTTCAACAAGGCACCTGAGGTACTTTTAAGAAGAAAAGCTAGCGATTGTGTGGGCAGCACAGGCAAGAGGTGCGCGGGTTCCTACACATGCAACTAGGTACCATCTATCAGGTTTTCAATCGTTCGGTGGGCCTTTGATTGTAGGTACCATTCATCAGGTTTTCAATCGTTCGGTGGGCCTTTGATTAATTAGGTTTTTAATACGACCTCGCAGGCGCTCATGTCTCACTGCTGGGAGAAACTTGTGCAATTAGCTTGCATGTCTTTGCCTCGCCATATTTCATCATCCATGCTCCTAGAAGAATAGGCGCCCCTGCCATTCCAATCAATTCTCGTTGTCGTATTCCTAGTCAGGGGGGATGGTCATCAGCACTGGGCAGCCCCTCTCTTTTCATTAATGTGAAAATAAGGCCATTAGGGCGGGGGCAGGTAGAAGCACTTGTTAATGTTATGAGGGGCAGCTGAGTGCGCTGCGCGCAAAAAACCTTCCCAGCGAGTTATCATTCCTCAACACGTTGCCAGGTTGGACTCGGTTCGAGGGCATTTAATTGTTGCGAGAAAGACCTCAAGCAGGTGGATTCACCCCTTTTCACCATATCCGTGCTTCAGTACAGGTTGGCAGGATGAACAACTCACAAGTTCGTACTCCGCCAAAAGGGCCGAGCACAGCATTAGTGCCTTGAGCTAGTCAGGCCACCGGGTGGCTCTGCAGCACAGTTTTACCATTACTAGGCCTGTAAGAACACTGCGGTACAGTGTTTTTGGAGATTATGGCCTAGGCCATTTGGGGGACCATCTTGCTTCAATCTAATTGATTAAATGTTTGCAAATACTTTGGATTTGAAACTAATCCTTTCCTCCGATTACAAAAAGCGCACTCATATCGTATACGGATTCAATTCCTGAATAAATGGGCGAGGCATACGCGGATGCGCCGGCATCGGGTATCGCTACTCGGGCTTCAGTAATTATTCATTGCGGATGCATTAAGCCGAATTGCGGTGAAAACCACGGCGTGGCGCTATAGTTGGGCATTCTCAAGTGCTATCGCCGGAGCCAGCCGTGGGTCTTTTAAGGTGGAATGTGCGCGCAGTCCGGGCACGTGACGTGGCCTTTGCCGCTTGTTCGTGGGTTGTAGAGGGATGGAATCAATTGGCCCCCAGGCCATGCGGACTCTCATTCCTTTCACTCTTCCAACTATTATCACCATACTCATCGCCACCCTCTGCCTCATAGAGTAATAAACCTGGATACATACCCCGCTTCACAATCCTTCAGTAGAATTACCACTGCCATGCTTTGCCTATGATTTTCCCCTGCTACTGGGACAGTATAGTAGTGGTAATTCTTGCACATGTTAGAGGGTTATCCTCATCCAGCCAACTCCAAACCAGGCCCATTACTAGTACACTTTAAATGGTAATTTAGAGTCGTCGGGCAGCAAGACATCCAGCTTATGAACTTCCAACCCCTTCATTATAATTTTCAGCGCTTAATCCAATGTACAGAAGTACTCTGAATCAAAATATTCCTCGCAACAAAACCGCCATGTGGCCGCTAATCTAAACACTCACACAACAGCCTTTGTATAAGGGGTGGGGCAAACATAATGCAGTACATAGCCTTAAATGACATAACCCGATTAACTGTATTGTGGACAAACATATATAATCATCTATGACTCAATTTATACCACAAGTAGATAAAAAGATGTTCAACCCAAGCGTTTTGGTCAGCGTTGGATATACCTCTTGCCCATTCTTGACCCAGGTGCATCCAATCATAACTCTACTTGACGGTAGTGTTGTTGCGCCCTCGGGGCAATTATTGTAATACGGCCACTAGAGTTTTTTAAAAATGCTGTTCCTCGCATCTACCTCTTCCTATTGATAGGGATATTGAAATGCATAACATTATCACATTTCCCTTGGTGTATAGAATAGGTATACTCCTTTTCGTCCTTTGGCCACAATCCCAATGAGATGGGTGAGGGTGACTATTACAATATTACAAGGCTCGACATTGGCAACTTGAGGAGCAGAGGCATCATTTTCCACAAATCCAGCTAGCGCACAAGTAAGCTGATACTAGATCTTTGTGGAGCAATACAGTGTCCCAGGGCCCTCAAGTGTAGCCTGGGTCACTTCACTCACATCACTTCCGCTAGCACCCAGTCCACCCACGGTGGCGGCGGCCCGTGTTCAATGCTCTGCCGGGTGTAGGCTGGTTGGTTCAGGAAAAGGGAAAGTCGCAGGGTGATCCCACAAAAGTGAAGAAGCAAATGCGATAACCGGGGCAGAGCGTGCTTGCCAGGGAGAGTACACATCTGCTACATGCACTTGATGGGTGATCTTGGACAGCCATCCCCCAGCCTCTGTTGAGGAGTAAAAAGGGCTTCCTGGTAATCTGTTCTCTGTGCCCATATCTCTGGATTTCTTTAAGTGGCTATGGCCTTCCACACAGACAAGGTCAGCAGAAACAGTAAGTCAGGCCATTAGGCTTTATTCCAGCCCCAGGGAAATGGCCAGTATGACAATGCGCAAGAAGGGTTAAAACGGGGTCCATGCATAGTTGTCACATTGTAGATCTTCAAATTACCCTGGTAATGATCATGATTATACTTGGCAGTAGTTTACTGCCTATTAGTTCAAGTACATTGCAATAGTTGAAAAATGCAAGTTTCTCACCATTCAGCACAGCACACCCACTGGCTGTATGAAACCGTAAAGAATATGGGAGCGGGGGCCAGAAGCAAATGGTGCTTGAGGTGACCTCCCATCACACCACGATGGACCCAAGAGGGTGGGGACCTTTATCACACCTTTCCATGAGGAAATGTCTCACATATTCTCAAAAGGTACAGCGCTTAGAACCCGTTGCAAGCTATATTCTTAACATTGTGTGATTTCCTATTGTGCTAGTACAATACATGTAAAATAATCACTGTGTCATTCAGCCTTTGATTGGCGTCCAGATGAAGTGTGGTAATCATAGGCATGTTTGCACTATTACAACTGTAGAAACACTGCCCATCTATTTTCTCCCATATTCGTGTTTTCCGAAATTCTGCTAGCACCATCCATATTTGTCAGGGGGTCCCCTGCTCAGCCCCGGCAGGGCTAACCGATTGTCCGTTTCCTCAACAGGCAGATTACAACGGGCCCTTTAAGGATAGCCTTTGTGTTCGTGACGAAGGCCTCGCATCTGGACCACCTGACTTTTTGGGCCTATCAGGAGAGGCCTCTCACCATATGAGGGGAGACCCGGAAGACGCCGTGTCTCCGTCGTGGGAGGAAGAAGTGAGACGCCAGGAGAACCACGCGACCGGGAAGGCGGAAAGCACCGTGGAGACGAAGTCCTTGGAAAGAGACGACACCAGGAGCAGAGAAGGTGCCGGGCTGGTGATCGAGGAGAAGCAGACGGAGGCAGCTGTAAAGCCAGGAGGCCAACGACACCGCGTTTCGCCCAGCCACGCGAAGGAGGACGCGTGGCTTTCCCCGGTGCGTGCTCGTTTGGGTTCTTTGTTGCACTTTAAGAAGGGAGGGACCGGATAGGAGACCGTAGAAGCACCGGGGCACCTTGTTTAGCAAAGCTGTGTAAAACTCACTGAATGTGGTGGTGGTCCTTGCTTATTCCCTCACTCCCTCCCTATTCCAAGAGTCTCTAGAAAGTGTACAATACCCTAAAAGCCACGTTCTTTTCTTTTCCTTCCATGTGCTGGAGTGTCCCAGACCCCGAAAGTGCCCCGAAGACCACAATCCTGCCAGCGGTCATTTGTTAACGTGTCTGACCTAAGACTTTCCTTTTTGTGTTCAACAGACTGTAACCAGCAATAAAACAAATAGAAACAGTCACCCTCTAGTCTTGGCTCCTTCCCTTCTTGTAACCGAAAGGTGACAATATTAAATTGAACTTTTCGGCAAACATCAGAATTTGCTTCAAAACTTGGAAATGCCTTTAGCAATTATGTCATGTTACACCATGAAACTGGAATGACAATTTGACTGTTAAAATATATCTGCTAGACTGTGCTCCAACAATTCCAAGTAATGGTAGTGCATTGACTTGCCATGACATTCACTGTCATAATTACTACAGCTACTGTGCTCACACAGCAAGTAAGTAATTCTGACTACAGGATAACTTTCATAATCCCATCACTTTTTGCTTTCTTGGACAAATATCACTGGTTTTCCATTAGCATCAAATAAAATAATGCAAATAGTCACTCGCCGATCCCCTGTATCCTATTTCCGAATGAAAACAGCTAACGTATTGCATTTAAAACAAGGAAAGGTAAACAAATATGATATTTTGAAATATCCTCCTTTCAGTTTACAGAGTGAGAAAAAGTTAAGTAATTAGACTTCAGGCAAACAAAGTAATAACTTCTGGAAAAGGGCCTGATAAGCGATTTTCTGAGTGTTAATTTCAAACTGGGGTAACCGGGAACACTTATAACCCTGGGAGTTATAACCCCGGGAGTTAACAGTACCCCAATCATTTTGGGGGTAGGCGAAGGGAATGACAGGTTACTGGCAGTCGTTTGGGGTAGTATTTCAAGCCATAGGGTTTTCTGACCACCATGCTACCTTCGATTAGACCTGGGCAGCGTCTTAGAATGACCAAAGAGGTGTCTGGGAAATAACCCTGGCTTACAGGTTTTAGCTATCTGCATAATAACTTTCGATAATATATCTGGAAAGAAGCTATTTGCATAATAATTTAGATAAGATATCTTTAAAGAAGAAAGATTGGAGACAGAGTAGGAAATGATTTTAAGTTAGGGGGAGACTCCCGAAAGTTAAGACACGTGCGTGGAAATTATCGCATTAACGTTTTTTCATCTCCCTTCCTGCATTTTGATCCCGTTTAGACTGAGAACAAAATGTAAGATACTGATCACCTGGGGTGAGCTTACATTTAAAACTCCACCAAAAAAAAAAAGATATAATTAATTCCTATGCACTGTCACCGAGCTCGCCTTTCTGAAAGCTTAATGAACATTGATGGCAACTAGTCTTGACTAGAATTGAGACCTGCTCTTGTAACATGATCAAGTGCAAGCAGTGTTTACTTTAGGACACCTTTACAGAGTTAAGAAAGGATTGGCGAAGCCAGTAGGTTGGCTCTAGTGTGCTCACACTTGCAGGGTATGCTCACTAGGCCTAACGAAGAAACACAAGTGAACTGTATTGAAGGCTCCCTTGATTGTTATGTGAATATCTCTGGAAGGAAGACCATTAGGGTCGTAGAGTATGGAATGATTTTAATTTGGGGGAGATTCCCAAAGGATAAGACACGTGCCTAGAAATTATTCCATTGACGTTCTCCTGCCCCCTTCCTGTATTTTGATCCTGTTCAAACTGACAAACAAAATGTAGGATCCTGAATACCTGGTTGTGAGCCTGGTTGGGCCACCCGGGAATGAGATGGGGCAATTTGAGGCTCAAGCTAGACCAACACCTTGCTACGGGGGGGGCCCCACCCAATATCCTCATCTTTCAGCTGGGAGGGGTGGGCGGGGGGGGACCACTTAGTCGCCATTGGAAGGAGGGCACTGATTCTGGTCATGCAGAAGGACTTGGTGGTGATGGGCTCCTGTGGTCTGAGGTTGTCCCTCCCAGGGCTAGAGCACTACAACATTCCTGCAGGAGGGTCAACAGATCCATGCAGAAGTTCATGGGAAGGAGAGGCCTGGGTTTCCTTAGGCAAGTACTGGTATAAGAGAAACTGAAGGGTCCTACGATAAAGACAGGGTACACTTGTCGAGATTGGGAATGGACATATTCCTCCTGGACGTACAAGAGGCACTGAACAGCGTCAGGATGTAAGTAGCTAAGTAGGTGGGGGGGCTCTGTCATCGACGGGGCCCTCCTCCAGATCTGTGGCGGAGTACAGGGCGATCTGGAGGCAGATGGGTACAGTAAGGGTACCTCTGCGGCAGAATGGTACAGCAAGGGTACCTCTGCCTGGCACAGTAAGGGTGCCTGAGCCAAGGACCAGGAGCCGCAGCAGGTTCTGGGAAACCGCGACGGCGCCTCGTTAGTCCTTCGGGGGGGCCTAAACCGACCGGGGGTGTGACACACCGCTCCGCCCCGACAGGGGGGGCGGGAGTATAACGAAGATGGCAATGTGCTGCAGCGTCCAAGCATCGACTCACCGTGCAAGACGGCTCTTTAGGCATGCGGGACAGCGAGGGGCTGCCTGCTTTGGATCGCCCGTAAGATGACCCACCTAATCGTCATACGTTTGTTGTATGAAAATAAACCTGCAGCAGTTCTTTCCCATACTTCGTGTCCAGAGTATCATTTGGGTTGGAATTGTGATATGTGTAGTGGGCGGGAGCGAATGACGGTATGGGCACTATATCACTGCTGCCGTTAGAAACAACTCAGGCCACCCATTAACTCCTCCGAACGAGATTCTGGAAGTCTTCTGAAATTTTTACTCCAAACTCTACAACCCAAACAACAAAAGTACCCAAATGACTGAATATCATAGCTGAACTCTTGCTCTCTCCCTTCAGACTCAGCAGAAGACAGATCCCTCATCAATGCCCCGATCACAGCTGATGAAATCAAGTCAGCCATCAAATCCCTTAAGTTGAAAGTGAGAGAGAGGTTTTGAAGGGTGTCAGGAAAGATGGCGCTCAGCAAGTTCCTAGTATGTAGGGAGTGATGAGGTACTTTTATGTTCGGTGCAAACAACCCCTGCGTAGACAGAGATCCGTATTCCTTGTCAAATGGAAAGCAACGTGGTTCCTGTGCACACGAAAATCATCATGAAGTTCTCAGGTGAGAGCCAAAATATAATAAGCCTTTGGAGAAATGTTATTCATAAAACATCGATGTGGAATGAAAGAAATGTAATAGTTCCGTATAAATCAGTACAAACAAGAGCAAAAGCCGACACGTGTTTCGTCACACAGTGTACGGGTAATGACTCATCAGGGCTGTGCATGAAAAAGCGGCCTCGTGTCAATGGCGCGCCGAGCGTCTAAGGGAGGAGGTAAATGGAAAACGATGAGTATTGTTTCCTCGGTGAGGAAAGAAAGAAGACAAAGAGTAACGTTCACGTCTCAGCACGGGTCTAGTCCTCGTATGCGTGCTGAAGTGGATATAGGCACGGGTACATGCAACAAGGATCTCAGCCCTTGCTGCACGTACCCATGCCTACCTCCACTTCAGCACACATACGAGGACTAGACCCGTCCTGAGACGTGCACGTTACTATTGGTCTTATTTCTTTCCTCACCGAGGAAACAACACTCATCGTTTTCCATTTACCTCCTCCCTTAGACGCTCAGCGCGCCATTGACACGAGGCCGCTCTTTCATGCACAGCCCTGATGAGTCATTACCCATACACGGTGTGACGAAACACGTGTCGGCTTTCGCTCTTGTTTGTACTGATTTATACGGAACTATTAAATTTCTTTCATTCCACATCGATGTTTTATGAATAATATTTCTCCAAAGGCTTATTATATTTTGGCTATCACATGAGAACATGATAATTTTTGTGTGCACAGGAACCACGTTGCGGTCAAATCCCTTAAGCCATGCAAGGCCCCTTGCCCAGATGGATATACAGAGGCCTTATACAAAACATTACCCGCCATCCTTGCAAAACCCCTTCTTGCTTTGTTCCAATCGTTTGCCTCTACTGGCTGCGTCTCTGGCTCAGCTTCAGAGGCCACAATAGTGGTCATCCCAAAATAAAGGGAGGATACACTGTAGGTCAAAAGCTACAGGCCGGTATCGATAATTAATACAGACTGTGAAACATATGCCAAAATTCTGGCACAAAGATTAGAGAAAGAATGTATTGCTGCAACTCAAACAGGATTTTTCAAAGGCAGGCTAGCCGACATCAGCATCTTCTGCCACCCCCGGAAAAAGATTGATCATCCTTCTCACTCACCATGGTGATGGCACTCAGTGCGGAGAAAGCCTTTGATAGGGTCTCCTGGACCTTCCTACATGAGACACTGTAAATTCCAACTAGGCGAGAATTTTATCCACATGGCAATAGCCCTCTATGCAGCCCCAGTGGAAAGACCGACAGGATAAACACTACTCATTCTTCCTTGTCCAAGGCACAAGGCAAGACTGTCCCCTCACTTCCCTCCTATTCTTATTAGCTATTGATCCCCTTTTATGTCGCCTAAAAGCGAATAGCAACATTAGAGGCGTTCAATTCCAATCGGGCAGACAATTAGTTGCAGCCTACACTGAAGACGTGATCTTCACTGAAGATGCATGCAAAACCATACCACACTTCATGTCAGAAATTAACAAATACTCAAATGTATTCGGGCGATTCAAAACTTGACTTGAGCAACTTTTTTGCAGTGGTTCAAAAACAGGGCTAATCATTTTAAATATTACATACACAGACCAAGACATTTGTGACCCAACAAAAATTGTCTTGCAACCAGCCAGCCACAGTGTGAGAAACACTGGATTAATCACAAAGCAACTGTGTGAATCTAAATGGGTCTTTGAGAATTAAGAACACCTGGGTTCCTTTACAGGATATAAAGATTCTGCTGATTTTAACTTATCATAGATTTTATATGGAATCCTTTGCATTATGTATATTCAGAGAAATCAGGTTGAAGAGAAGTGCTTTAAAAGTAGCCAAATATGGGACAGTCTAAAATTGTAATGTAGATTGTTAAATTTAGACACAAATTTAGAACTTTAAAAAAACTTTTTATTGACATTATCACAACGTCTTGGTTCCATTGTCAGATGTAATACAACTGATACGAATTAGGTATATTGCAGTATTCCTTAAGTTCTGGTCCACCCTGTAGCACAGTGTGGGTCTAAGTGTCGTAACATTGAAGGGGACCCTTGTCCAGGCTTCGATTTGGTGTGCCTACCGTATGAGTCACATCTGTAGCCTGCGGGACACAAACCTCAATCGACGGTTCTGGAAGTGTGTGTACCTTCAAAAAAAGAAACTGCTGGATGGGGGGGAATAACTAAACAGCAGCGTGAGCAATGAGTATAATGGACAGAGGGGTCAGTGACTGGTGGGTGTTGGGAGTGGGCCAGGGTTAGCGACAGGGCAGTAACTGGAAAAAAGGTCAATCTCCACCCATGTAAAGTTGTGGTGGTGTGTATGGGCCGGGGGCATGATCCTTCCCGGGGCTAAGGGTAGGGGTTGGCAGGGCAAGCGTAGGGGATTGGGGCATCATTGGAACTCCAATATTCTATTCATGTTATTCAGAATTGTGTGGGTTTTCCAACAGTAATGCAAACAGAGTTCTTTGAAGTTGGGAACTTTCAACATTATAGGTGATCTTCAAAACTAGGTTTTAGTGTAGAGCGTTTTCAAATGCTATTTTACACCGGATGTACTTCCAATGTTTAGTTGTACAAGAAACCCTAAAATTCTGTACAGGTGCCTCTAAGGTAACAATTAAAACCTACACCTGTCCTCCTAAATTATGGGCAGGTGAGTCACCATTAGGTTCTACCTGTGCAATTCGGAAATATGTCCATATGGGCACTTTTACAAGTTCTTCTGATCATGAACACATGGGAGAATAATTACCTCAGTATAGTGTTCCGCGTATTAATATAGCTCCTTACACATATTTTAATATGGAAACAGTCACTATGCAGTACTATCCATTTCTTATACATTTTCTGATGTACATACTGTCACTTGGCAGAACTATTAATTTGTTACACGTTTCTGATGTGCATACAGTCACCCATGAATCCAAGAGGATTCAGTTTATGTACATAAAAAGGTACAAAAGGATTCTGTATCTGTACAAGTATGTGCATATGGGAGGAAGTTAGATGTCGCATTGTCTCTACATTATCAGGAGTACTTGCAGGCCCTGGGAATTAAATATCAGCAAAAAACGAATATAGGAATCTGCGTTTGGGGAGGCAAGATGGCGATCAAGAAGCACAACCATCTTAGAGTTCTCCCCTCAGCTCTCAGTTTGTGAATAAATCAGTAGACAGAATGGGGGAATAAAGTTTGAAATCTCACAACAGGACTGGAGATGTGCTGTTACCTGCCCTGTAGATTCCTTTACCCCCATCCCCCAATGGCGCACACTCCAGGCTTTACGAATGGCCCGCAAAGCAGAGACTTTGGCTCTACTCACAGCTGTTGCATCCATATCGCGGACCGTGCTGCAGGTGGTCTGCGTTCTTGGCGGTGTCTCCAGGGACGGAGTATGCAGACCAGGGGATTGAGACTGCAGTGAGAGAGAAGAGAAGTGCGGCAGACAACAAGGCCAGACGCGCCTGAACACTGAATTGGGCAGTTCTGGGTTAGAAAACCTGTGCTAAAGTCCACAAAGGTGATGATGCCTCTCTGCCGGTAAACGTGAAGGTTACTAACCAGGGAGACCAGCATCAAGAACAGTGAGAGCCGTCTTCTCAGCACATCATTGGTGAATACTTTTCATCAGGCACATTAGAAACCAGGGGGAGCTGGGAAAGCCCTAGATGGCGGAAGGCAAGTGGATGCTGGTAGCTGGGAGGTTTGGGGGGAGTGGGGTTCTCCCCGATTGCTCTGCACTGACTGCGGATCAGGCTGGATCCACAAAAACCTCTCTCCTGCAGTTGCAAGAAGCCGATAAGCAGAATCAGAAAAGTCTGGAGGGAGAGACTGACGGTTTATTGGATCAGGAGACAGCAGCACCAGCAATCAAACAAGTCTGTGTGGGGGTCCTACCTGCTGTAGGGTATACCCCAAATGCAGAAGCAGTAACTACGAACTCTGCTTGGTCTGCTGATCCGGTCCAACTGGATGAATCAGTGAGGGAAGCAGGGAAGGAACCAGCGGGGCTGCACCCTCCTGACATAACATCTCTGGCCACTACTTACCCACTTCAGCCAACTATCTATGACCCTCAAATACCCCCTTGTGTTTTATCTATCCCAAACAGAGAGAATTGAACCCCAATAATAGGCAGATAAAAGTTCTAGGTAACACCATGGAGTCCCCTGAACATGGGGATAAGTTCTTTTCGCTCAATGATGGGTCAGATTCCCTCAAGTTAAGTTACAGTGAGCTTGAAAAAGACCTATCTGCAGCATCGGGGGCTTCAGAGGACTTAGAGGCTTGTTCAAGTAGTACACTTGATGATCCATGTAGTACTGCCAAGCAGAAGCAGCATAAGGACGAAAGGTTGAGGCGGGAGAAGTTCCAAAAAGAAGAGTGAGGGGCAGAATCAATCTCCAGTAGCTTGAGTATTGAATGGGACAATTCTGTGACAAGGCAAGTTTACCCGGAAGACCCATTGGCACTTAAGAATTCCACCACTCTGGAAGATCACCAGACCCTTGCTGTCGGAGGGGAACTCCAAAAAATTGCGACAGGATGAGACCTACAATGAGAGCCGCAGAGTGCATCTTAACACCAAGAAACTTCAAGGGGCCATCAGGAGAGTTAACAAGACCTGCGCCGAGATAGGATGTCCTCCGTGGAAAAACAAGCCACGACTCTGGAACAAGAGGTCGAGGCACTTTGTGGCCAGTTTGAAATGCAACAACTTCAGATGTCAGACCTGATGTGGAAGATGGAGGACTTTAAAAATACAAAAACAACAGTTGATGGACAGAATGCAGAACAATGTCATACATTCACCCCAGTTCAGACATGGCCATATGCAAATCAGTCTTGACCCTGTGCCTCATGGGAACATTCCAGCCCAAACTGCCAAGCCATGTCTTCCCTGGACCAGAATCAAGCTTCAAAAATAGACAGCGCAGAAATAACTAAGACTATTGGGCCTTGCAGAGGAATAGAAGATAGAGATATCATGGCCTTCATGGTGAACCTCCTGAGAGGGGCCTTTCCTGAACTTACTACCTGGAACTTGGACCTTGAAGTCCAGTGTGTGCATCCCTTTCTCCTAATGCTCATAAAACCACAAGATGGGCAAGTTGATAGATCCGGAGCAGTATTGGTTTACTTTGGAAGCTTTCTGTTGCGAAAGGCAATTTTTTTTTTAGCCTGTCCCGATTCCAAACGGACCTGCGATGGACACTCTTTTGCTCCTCCAGATTTTTGACACGCTACACTGGAAAGAAGATGGCGGTTCAGGTAACGTATTAAATAATTTCAGGTTTTGGGAGGAGAAGCTTTTTTGCTAAACCCTGTTCGTCTGAAGATTATTTTTAACGCCAAGGTGCAGACATTCTCTTCTGAGATTAAAGCTTCAGAGTACATGAAAGCTATTTCCTCAGGGAGGGAAAGCTTCCAAGTGACAAAGTTTAGCTCATCTGGTTTTCGGGGGGAGGATGGGGGTCTACTTGCTTTTATTTGTGTCTATACTGTTGTTCAATATGGATTGACAGAGTTTTGGGAACTATGAGGGGGAGATGGAGAAAAGAAGGAAGGATGTGTAGTATTCTCTTTTAGGCAATGGGTGTCAGCATATTGTGGCATTTTGCAATGTTGATATTCTGTCAAAATACGATACCTATGAGTTTCCGGGCCACGAGATGAGTAGTTCGATAGTCATCTCAGGCCTTGGGGGCCTGACTGCGTTAAAGTGGTAGCAGGGGTGAGGGAGGCTGGATGTCAGGGGGCAACACTGGAGGAGAGGCAATAACACTGTATGGGCCATTATAGCTTTTCGTGGGGAAACAAGTTTTCAAGTGAAATTCAGGTGCTTAGCACTGCTGTACCGCTTTTGGAACAAGGAGTATGGCTAAGGTACGGAGAACTTCTGTTAATATCTGTGGGTTGAATGATAACTGCAAGAGGAGAAATAGGGCTCAAGATTTAAAAGTATTCCAAGCAGACATACTTTGTTTACAAGACACACATATAGAAGAATCAAGGAAACGTGTGCTTGAAACTATTGGCTTCAAACCGGTTGGGTGTACCACTCGGGGTAATGGCGAAGGGGTTTCTATTATTGCTTGGGGAAATATTTGCAGTTTAAATTGTACAAACCGGATAGGTTTGGAAGATGGGTGATCACCAAGTGTCAGCATGCAAACGGTCTTTAGTCTAGGATCGGTGTATGGGTCAGTAGTTGATGACCCATCAGTCTTTGACTGGTTGAATACTGAACTGGCACTGTGGCCAACTCAGATATTTGTGGGACTTACATTTTAACGGAAGCTGGGGGTGGCTAGAGAAAGGGGCATGCTTATACTCAGGTCGGAAGCCAACAGTTTAGGATCCTTGATACTTTTAAGGGATAACTATGGACTGACCGAAGCTTGGAATAAGCTTAAAGCTCCACCTCCGGGATACACCAATTATTCTGTACCAAATGGATCTCATGCGCGTTTGGACTATATGTTTGTCTCACACATCCTTTTACACAAGTAAAATATTTCCTAGGGTCATATCCGACCATAAGCTGCTGATTTTGGAGTTAGGCGGGATGGGCCTGCAGTCTATTGTACAGAACCGAACCTTTGATTGCACACTACTTTCGATTAAAAACTATATACAGCATATGAATGGCTAGATCTCATACTTTTTGGAGATTAATCAAGGGAGCGCATCAGTGTGGGATGTTTTCAAGGCCTGAGTACATGTGGAAACTGTTAGCTTTGGCTTAAATCATCGAAAGAATGAAAAGCAGTTGCTCATTGAGCAATACAGGGCCCTTGAGAAAGCCGAATCTCAGTTATTCTTAGTACCTCCGAAGGGTGTGATACTGAGGGGGCTCAAAACAAGGTAGCACTGGCTAGGACAGGGATTACTGATATCTCGGGAAGGAAAGATGCTGATCAAAACGACCTGGAAAAGGAAGTGCTATGAATATAGTGAAGTAGTGTGGCTCACTGGTTAGAGGCGGCAGACCCAAGAGCAGAGGACGGCCCGGGACCAGGGTTCGATTCCCGACGCGGCAGGTTTCTGGACCAGGGTCAGCGGACTCGATAATTCTCTCGCCTCGGTGCCCACTCTGATCAGCGATCACACTCGGCAACTCTGGGCATTAGCTTGCCTCATCTTCACTAACGGCCCCACCAGACCGCCGGGGATGCCTGGTCTCACCCTGGAGATACCCATCAAGGGACCATCTCTCAGGGAAGCCAGGAAGGGTTTCGCAGCGGTCGAAGCGCGGAGATACTCCTCCGGGAGTCGATCCTAGCGCTATATAAACCTGCAATTAATATAGAGAGCGGGTGGGGCACCTGTTGGCGCTTTGTACCAGGCAACATACAAAAACACAGTTTGAAATAAGAGATAAAAGTACCCTCATGGAAGCCGGGCCTCCGACCCAGACTGAATTCGGGAGGTTTTTTGGGGATTTAACAAGTAGTTATATAATGAAAAAAAGGAAGACAACTTAAAAGATTATTGAATATACTTTCTTGACTGATCCTGTCGTAAGACTTCGTGCGGAGGATCTGGACTTACTCAAAGCCCCTTTCTCACTGGAAGAAGTGCAAGCTGATATAATGAACCTGCCCTCAGGGAAAGCAGTAGGAGTGGATAAGTCGATCTCAGAGTTTTACCACATTTTTTTCACAATTAAAACAGGACCTGCTATTTACATTGTTGCAGATTCAAAAGGGTCAGCCAGTTACAGACTCATGGTCTGCAGCAAATATTACTATTTTTCCAAAAAAGGGTTAGCCACCTCAAGAACCAGGGCCATAAATGCAAATAACCCTTATTAACAGTATTACAAAAATCTATTCTAAAATCCTAGCTTCACGCTTGAGCCTAGTTATAGTTAATTTAGCCTTGACAAGACAGCACAGGTTTATACCAGGGAGGGAAACCACAGACTACACTCGCTGCGTCATCCCACTTTTTGATGCTTCAGCTGTGTCTGGGAACCCTAGGACCATGATACTATTAGAGGCAGAAAAGGCATTTGATAGGGTATCCTGGAAATATCTGTGGACAGTCTCTGGTCAATTTGGAATAGGACCCTGTTATATCAAGCAGCGAAAGTGACTGCTAGACTGAAAATGATGGGTGTGCAGTCAGGGAAAATTTGAAGAGGCTCCAGGCAGTGGTGTCCCTGATCCTCTTTACGTTCTATATCAACCCTTTAATTTGGAAATTAGATCTGAACCCCTTGATAGCACCTATGAAATATCAGGGCTGGGATACTAAGGTGCTCACCTACGTGGATGATGTAGCGATAGTCACACCTTGCCCTGCGGTGGCCTGAACGCTAATTGAACAAGAGGCTCAGGTATTAGGGCGCTTTTCAGGCTATCTGCTCAAAGTAAATCCCAAGTAGTACTAAACGGATATTCACACCTCAGCGACAACAGGGTAGTCCAGAGGGATGTACTTGGGAGTCACCTTAACAGCAGAGCTGGGTCGACTGGTTGAATTCAATTTAGCCCTGTTAACAGGAAGGAAGGAAAATAGGGATCTGAACAGAATGGATAACTTGCATATCTCTATTGTGGGTCACAGTAATGTTATAAAGATGATCTTCTTGCCGAAAGTGTTGCATCTGTTCAGGGCCATTACTCATAAATGTAATAATTACTGGTTTAACACGAAGAACAATACGATTACACGCTTTGTTTGGTTGGATTCTAAAACTAGAAGGGGACTCAAATATTTAATTCTCTGCAGGAATTGATGTGGCTGGGGAGTTCCGGGCTTAAAACTCCATTACTGGGCAGCAACTATTTAATACATGTGCTCTCTCTTTGGGGATCAAGGAATAGATGGATGGATGGGTGGAATCCCTCCTATATATGAGCTGTTGCTCGGGAAAGAAGCTAGAGGATGTTTCCTGCGAAAAGTTAAGCCAACCTACTCTAAGAAAGTTTGGTTTAATACTTTGCGGGGAGCTCAGGGGATTTAGACCTTATTCCGTAAAAAGCTAGGGCATTTTTGATAACTATACCCCTCAACAAAGACATACGTCACTTTCAGGCGTTTTCCAGGGTTCTCCAGTATTAGGCTAGGAAGCCTATGGAATTAAGAGATTAGGTGATTTTTCACACATACTGGAATAATCTCATTGGAAGAGCTGCAGGATAGTTTCAAAGTGTCCCAGAAAGTTTTTTTATAAACTGCAAATTCGATTATTTTTTTTCAGAGCGTCTTTTAATGGGCTTCATGAAGCCAAATAAAACGGGATACAAGATTTCTGTAACCATTTCAATTACAACAATTCAATATGCATTTCTTCCAGTAAAAAAAGCAATACGTGTTTTAAAAGATACACGAGCAGTTGTCTTTAGTTCAACAATGAATACCAAGAGACTTCGCTTTATTATGTACAATGACCCAAACCGCACCTCGCTATATTAAAGGAATGTTATAAAACGTGAACTATTTCTTGCAATAAACATCACCCTGGCTACATCTGTGATGGGAATAAGTCCAAAAAAAGGCAAACTAAAAACTTGATATCAGATCTGACAGGCTTGAACACTTGAAATATTGCAGGTGCATTATATGAGAACGAATCAGTGAGGCTCCAAAAATCTTTATAAATACAGCCATTGGAAGGATGATGTCGAGTCAGGAAGATTTTTTAAATGCGAGCGTTAGTTATCGTGGTAGGATCCGCTGGAACGGCCGTATCCTCCTCCACTCCTGCCGCCACCGCTGCCACCTCCACCATAGTAGTCTCTGGAGCCGCCCCCATAGCCCCCACTTCTTCCTAGCTGTCTCCACCACCTCTGGAATATCTGCGTCCCTCCTCCGCCGCCGCCGCCACCAAAGCCTCCTCTGTATCCACCGCCGCCACATCGGCCTCCTCCCGACGAATTACTGGCCAGACCCACCCTGATCTGCCGCCCGTCCAGGGTCTCCCCGTTCATGGCCTGCAGCACGTCCTTCGCATTGTTCAGGTCCTTGAAGGTGACGAAGCCGAAGCCCCTTGATCACCACCACTTCGGCCACCTGCTCGTACTTGCTTGAAGACCTGCTCCAGGCTGTGCTCGTTGGTGTCGAAGCTCAGGCCTCCTACGAACAGCTTCCCGTCGTCACCCATGGCGAGCTTGAAATGAACAGACAAGTCACGAAAGCAGGAGCCGAGAGACCGCGAAATTCGAGATTTTTAACTTGAAAAGGGTGGAGTGGCCTGGGGTGTCCAGACAGTAAAGCTGTTGGAACGGTTGGTTGGGGTGATTTTTGTACTATTAGCCACCTTTATAAAGATCTGAATGCCCTCACACTAGATGATCATGAAAGACAATCCGAAAAATGGCAGAATACGCTGGGGAAAGCAGATTGTTTTTTTTTAGATTCACTGGAGCTAGCCTGCACTACAGTACTCTCAGCCAATCTACAAAGACAAAACTACAAGACTATTTAAGATCTGTTTTATACGAACTGGAAAATTGCTAGATGGGGAGGGACGGTAGGTACTACATACCCACGGTGTCAACTCCCTGAAGTCAATTTAATACATATGTTTTGAAGCTATACTTGCCTGGAACCACTTCAGAGAGGGATCACAGCATTTTTTGACTCTTTTTAGATTAGGTTAAACCCTCAACTCATCTTTTTGGTGGTGCAGGGAGAAGTGGTTCCTGGCCCTGCCAAGCAGTTTACATTTATTGCCATGGCAGTGTCCTGCTTGTGCATCGCTTCATACTGGCTAGAAAATATCCCTTCGACCTTTCAGCAGTGGTTTGCCCCACTGCTTGCTATATTTAATCTGGAAATGGGTCTATCTGTAAAAGGAGGCAAAAAAGCTAATCTGAAACGGATCTGGGTACCTCTTATGGACTGGCAGTGCCGTTTCTAGGTGTTGTGCCGCCCTAGGCGAGAATTGAAAAATGCCTCCCCCTCCCTTTTTCTATCATGGGGAACTACATTCACCACACGATCTCCTTGGTCTGTGGACAGTCCAGGCAGTTCTTGGGGTTCACATTGCACTTTCGCATCAAAAACTTCCCAAAGTGTATGAACCGCTAGAAACTTTCGAAATGTATTAATTTATCCTGTTGGCCTGCAGATCGAATTTTGGTATTATATCCAGCCTAAAACCGCTCTTCATCTAAATAAAAAAAAACAGCAGATTTTGCGTGCTTTGAAATTTGCTAAATATTTTCAAATATGTCCACAAAGCAAACTATGTTGTCTCTATCCTCATTCTTACAGAGTTGATACAGCTGCAAGTTATAGGTTGCTGGTTGGATGAGACTGCAAACATTCTTCAAGAGGACCAAATGAGCTGGCATCTCCTAAGATCACCTACTTACATGTAGGACCAATAATGCCCACTACTAGCAGTCAACTTTAGATCATAGGAATTTCTAGAATATTTGTCTTTTCGTCCATTATGAACGTTGTCTCGTTTTTAGGCACATATAGAGCCCAGGACATGGAAAGTGCTCAACTGCTGACCAGTTCAACCCTGGACATGCTGACAACTGTTGCTACATTTGTAGTTCAACTGGCTCTTAACAGGTGAAAAGCAAAAAGAGAGGAGTCTGCTTGCAATGGTTGCCTGTTATTAGGACTGCTGTCACAGGTCTCGGAAAGATATATGGCACAAATAGATATTTACTGGGGAAGCTTTCTTTTTCTATTTTCTTCTGTAGTTTGGCAGTGAAGTAATGACCATCCCAGTTATTCAGTCTGTCTATGTCATTTATGCAATGGCGGGAAGTGCCATCATAAAGAAGTTACTCAATGGGGTCACAGTCTAGTCTTACATCCCTCATAGGCAAACCCGGTTTTCCATAAAGCACCCTTTGTAATATTGCTTCAGCATCAACGCTCTACTCTAAGGAAAAGTGTTTGTGGTGCATTTGACAAAATTAACAACAAAAGTGCAATCATACAATGTAATGAACTTCAAGTTTTGACGGCTTAGACAGATTTCCCCGCAGGAGTAGATGCAATGGGGTCTCCCTACCACTTTAAAGAACCACCGCTTGTCAACAAATCGAGCTGGAGAGTGAAATGTCCTCTCAGACTGTTCCTATTGTGAAGCGCTCTGACACCTTCGGGTAAAGTATGCGCTATAAAAATGCATAAATAAGGTAAAGGGTCCTCTGCTCTTAAGTTCTGCACACTCTCTTCCTGCTTCCTTGACCCCCTCTCCCGTGTCCTACTACTCCTCCATGCTCCAGCCTTGCTCACATGCAGGGGGATAGATTTATCACCTCACCTCAGTCACAGGCCACAGGCCTGTACACATGGGGCCGCCGCCACCTTATGATCTCACTCTCAGATCTTTTTAGCCTGCCTGGCCTGCTGCAACAAAAAGACCCGCCCTTGCCACCTCACCCCTCACAGTGCTGCTAGCCAGCTCTGCTCACCAGTGTTTTGCGCCACTCACTCTCAGTCCGGCCGTGACTGTGAGGACGGGCTCGGAGTCGGAGATAACAGATAATGATTCACCCGCCCGCCTCATCGTTTACAACATTATTAGCAATAGCAAGCTGCCTGAGATTATTACACATGATTCATTTGCAATTGAATTTGCATCCGAAATATATATATATTTATTTTCTCCAGCGGCCTTCTGACTGACTCACCGGTGCTTGCACTGCTCAAGTCACGCCTTGCATACGTCCCCACGACCACCACGGCCAGGCCTGACCACGGCTGTACTGTTTTGCAGGCGTGGTGCTGGAGTCAGGAAAAAAAAGAGGGCCGGCGGGAGACGGAGTCGGGACCGGACAACAAGACTGTGTGGCACTGTGGCAGGTGGCAGCTGCATTATGCTAATTAAATTATGGTTAATTCACGGCCATCAAAGGGGGAGCAGCGCGCCAGCCGACACACACGGAAGTCCGACCGTCCCCCGCGCGCGCCGAGAGAGATGGTGGCACTGGCGCGCCGTGCGCGTCACCTTCACTGGCCTGCCCTCCCTGGCTGAAGCACTGCTCATGGATTGGCCAAAAATGTTCCCCAGGGCCGTCATTGGTAGCGCTATCCCAGCGCTACAAGATTGACGGCCCTGGGGACCCACACTTACACTAGTGTGTCCCGCACCCCGCTCGGCTCTAAATTGTCTGTGCAACATCATGATGTCGCATGCAAATGCAAACAGCAGGTGCGCTTGCATAGTGCACTCTCCACTGCATGATTTCCTGTTTGCAGACTAACAAAATGCCGCCCTCAACATTTTGCCGCCCTAGGCGGCCGCCTAGTCCTGCCTAATGGCAGAAACGGCCCTGTGGACTGGTGTAGCAGTAATTCCTAGGATACAATCCCCCATTAGAGACTATTAATGGGATGGTCCGGCTATTGCTGGGGGAGTGGTATTAATATAAGTCAGCAAACAAAATGAAGCCCTCACCTGCTTCTGAAATTCAAGCATCTGGAAATCTTTGTTTGCCCATAAGATCGGTCAGAATCTTTCTGTACACTATGCACTTTAAGATTTTAATGTAACAGTTATTACTGAAGTGGATTCTTACGCAATGTATCCCTTTATCTCAGCCTCCTGAATTTCATAATTATGTAGGTGATGAAATTAGATTTCTCTGTATGTTATTAATATTTATTAATTCCTCTTGCTGGTTTCTGCATTTCAGTTTATTCAAGGCTATATTTGCGACATCTCTCTTAGATAGTCTTCTCATGTGTTGCTTAGATTTGTGAACTGCAATACAAATATTTTTTTTAAAGGAGAAGTCTTTATTTGGAGGATTTCGAGTGTGCACTTAAAATGAGGGTATATCCAGGGTCACTGAAATGTATGCCATTCTGTGGCCAGTGCGCTTTTTGCATAGTTATGGATTTGCCACATAATCCATCATCTGCTGCATAATTCAGATTTTAACCCAAAATACTGTTTCTATCTCAATAGAATCAAAACGTACTAAATATACAATGACGTGGCGTAGCGCAGTGGAAGGCCCTAGGCGAAGGTTGTCTTGTCACCTTTCAGTAGCTTATAGCTGTATTCGAGTTTTATAATGGTACTAAGGAGACAAAACCTTTATTTACTAAAAGTTATCCATTGGTCAAAATGTTAAGGTACTGAAGGAATACTGGCACCGAGTTAAGAGAGCGAGTTAACTCGGACCAGCCGATGGAGCACTCATTGATGTACAGAGAGGGCACGTACCTGTGATGAGGTATCTTTGGAAGAAAGTCTTGCTGCCATGCTCCAGGAAGCTGAAGTGGTCTAGAACTTGTTTGTAGTATTTCTCCTGGTAATCCGGCTCTTCGCTCAAGGGTTTAAATCTTAGGCCTGGGGGCGGCTGGCTCCAGTTTAACACTTCCTCTACACCCACATCTTCCTCGTCTTCGTCGTCCTCGTCCTCATCTTCATCCTCTTCTTCCTCCTCCTCCTCTTCATCGTCTGGAAGGGTGGAGGTTGTGATCTTCCTCGTTACCCTAGGGCGGCTTGTGATTATAGAGGTGGTCCTGCGCATCACTACTGCTTGGCGGCGGTTGGACGGGGCCCGGTTTTGAACTACGGAGCCTCTCGAAGAATGAAAAGGAAGGGATTCAATGACTTTCTGAAGGCTGGTGGATGCCTCGGCGCCTCCAGGGGGGGAGTTGAGAACAATGATGGTGGGGGAGCCCTGGTTGCAGGTGCTGCAGAACGTAGTGCTACTGCGTGGCGTAGGGACACCCGCCACGGTGTTTCCGTATCCATGTACGTAAGTGACAGAGGACAGGGGAAATAAGAAGCGTCCCAAGACCAGCAACGACAGCACCGGACTCTGGCCTGCCCTCATCCCATTCCCCGGCAGGAACCGGAATCCCGCTCTACGGTCCCGCCCTCGCGCTCGTTATGGACACTCATAGGAGCCCTCTTCACGCCCGCCACCGCATTGAGATGACGCTCCGTGTTGACGTCATAAACCTGTCGCAAGTGAACCGATGAGATAGAAGCGCGAGCTGTTGTTTTCGATAATATTAACGGCCTTTAGGATTTACCTGCGGCACCTGGCCATTACGGTTCGGGTAGCAGAAGGTCTGCAGTGGCAAGCAACTAGAGGTCAAGGTGTATATTTCAGTACCCTGTTTTTATTCTAACACATCTCTCCTGTGTTTATTGCATCTAGATCTCTCTAAACGAAAGGTGGGTGGAAGCAGCAGCAATATTAAAGCCTTACTGGTATGCATAAACTTTATTTATTTAAATTAATTAAAATTACAATTTGTCATAGTGTAATAGCATACATAATAATAAGATAACAGTAAAACGACATTTGTCCACCTCAAAGGTAAAGTGCAAGTTTCGTTGAGTCTCTACATTTTTTTTGCTTTTAAACGCTGTAGCAGGTGTCCCACAACGTTGGCAAACCTTACCAATTCAAGTGGCAATTCCAGGTTAAAAATAAGTCCTTTCTCTTCAGTGCAGATCCTTGTGCCGTATTTAAAAAGAGAGGTTTTATTAATGCGTGGCAAGCAACTGGAGGTCAAAGAGTATATACCAGTACCCTGTTTTATTCCAACACATTTCTCATGTATTTCTTGCATTTAAATCTCTCCAGACGAAAGGTGAATGCATAGCTGCCAAGGTTTCAGATTGCCATGTGTGACATTTTCATAATTTTAGTGTAATTATGAGTGACAATTTAACGACTATGAGTGACACTTTCTCGCAAGCAAAAGCAAGCAATGAAGACCAGGGAAACATTTAATTATCAGAAATTACACCTATTTGAGCAACAGGAAACTCTTAAGAGGATCTTAAAATTGCTGTATAGCACGAGAAATGAAAGTGGCCTTGTAACCTGGTTAGACAGTAGTCATTGACACTCCGCATCGGGCAAGCATCAGGCGAGTGAGGCTAAAGGTCACATAGGTTACAACCAGCTAGAGCAAGACTAAACTATGTGCACAAAGAAGAGTGTACAAGACAGCTTTATTCGTCCAATTAGTAATCTACAGCCCTAAAATACCTAAAGCAATAGGTACTCGCAAAATGTAACTTGCACCTATCTCTGGAACGAAAGATGAAGAGCCATGGGTGTGGACTGAAAGGCAGGGTTTTAAAACACAAACTTCACAATACCACATGAAAAAAAAATATAGAAACATACGTCAACTGTCATCGTAATTGCGGGTAAGACAGTTGAGTTCAAGTGGAAATGCACACTAACATAGATACCATGTTGGAATAAAAATGTTTTCAGTTTTGTTCTGTTAAAATGAACATAAACCAAATGTTGGATGACACACTTCCCATAATAGAATCAGCACTTTAATGATTTAAATGTTGCTGTTATTCTTGGAAGTAGTGTTCAGGGAAGGCAAAGTATGAATGCACATACTTAAAAAAGTTTGGGTTTCCTTTCAGAGTTTCACTTTATATAGTTTCTAATGCTACTGTTAAGGGGAACCAGAACCACCCCCCAAGAGTCTCAACTCTGAAGCCGTGCTTTCAGGTGTGCATAATAATCTCCTTTGATTGGACTCTTTAGCAAAGCAATGCAGAGAACTGCACTAATATGTGTGCGTTGGTTCACCCAAGTAATGCATGAATTGTGTTTAATTTCATGGTAACAATTTATTGCTTCCTGGTCAAAATTACAAGTTAGTAAAAGCACCCTATAGTAACGTGTTTAGTTGGTGCTGTTGGCTGAAATGAAAACGTTGGCGGCAGACAGCAGCATGCAACCCGGGCATGTTGGGCAAGGCAGCCTCAGGCTCTGTGAGGCAGCACACACTTGGTCGTGGCCTACAGGCAGCCTCGAGCCTGCAGCCATGCCCAGGGCAGAACTTCAGCAACACTGCAGACGGCATAACGGGCTGCCGCTTACACTAAAATCACATATTATAGGTAAGATCAGGTGCCGCTTACACAAAAAAGCAGGTAGGTAACACAGTGTTTATCTGATTTACTTCAGATTCCGAGTCCCGCCTGCACAGTCATTCCCTCTCACTTCACGGGGGGAGCTGGAGGGGATGGTCAAGATCAGGATTGCGATTTTTAATTCACTGCAGCCAGGCGGCAGTTTGAGCAGCGCTGCCATGATTTTGCCACAACCAGGAGGGAACACCAGCTCCGGCAGCACTACCAGAATGTGATGTCGCTGCGGGCTGGGCATGATTCAAACACAGCTAAGCAGCAAAGCTGCACAACTGAGTGCTCAGGGCTCCACAGCCTTCATGGTCTATTGTCCGGGATCAGGAGGGTGGCAGGGCTCACATGTTTTAAATAATCCCTGTGGTGCGAGCAGTGCTGATTGCCACCACAACTTGTCATAGTGCGGCTCAATGACCCCGATCGGCCCAGCGCCACGCACAGGAAAGTGTGGTATAATTTAAAGGCATATTCTTAGTTTTATTAAAAAGGAGCGCAGTGAGAGATTCCATTACCTCACTGAAGCTGGTATTGACATTTAGCACTAAGAAAACAAACGGCCGACACATGGTGCAGCACTTATCACAAATAAAAGAGTAAATGCTAAACTTGTTTTTTTTAAATCACTCACGTTTCCTAAAGGAGAAGTGTCGTCCAGGATGTCCAGTGAGACCCGAGCGGGACCGCCCAGTCAGTGACAGACTGTCCTGGAGGCCGCTGCATTGCGGGTGACTGACTCCTTCCCTCAGCTGCGGCAGCACTTACATTTGGGAGGATGTAGCAGCTGAGAGCACACTGCGGCCCGGCTCGAGCCGATGCGAGATGCAGCACGAAGCTGCGAGAACCATTGTTTGGGCGCCAAATTCAGCAACCAGCCCTCCACAAATTGGTTTCTGGCTCCCCGCTCAGAAATCAGGATGTGACGACGGTCCCCCGCGGCGGCGGCCTGCACGTAACCTGACTGGGCCCCATGGCGTCAGGCTGACAGCCAGAGTCACAACGCAGGGAAATTGCGATTTTGAAACATTGTAGCACATGGAGTGTGAGCCTGACTGCTGAGTAGCCTTAGCTCGCTGCGAACGGAGCCCCAAGCCTGGGAGAGCTGCGTGGGCATGACGCGCTGCTGGCGCACTGATTCCTGCCCCATTTATTAGTTTGCAGTAACATCTGAGACACTATGAATATGCGTGACAAAGCATTTCGGTGCGGTAATGCGGATTACCACACTGAAATGCGTTAGTATCACACCTGATGCGTGATACTTGACAATGCTGTGAATGGAAGCAGCAGCTATATTAAAGCATGATTTCTACATACTCCGGGCATAAGTCCTAAGAAAAGAAGTGGGGGGACTAACCAAGTTAAGCAGTATGCAAGTGACATCATGGCGTGGCACGCGCATGATGTCACAACACGTAACATAGCATAAGACCTCACACATATGGTTATCAGGTTCATCATGAGGACAATTAACCGCATTTTGAGATTTAACAAATTAGATATTGTATCTGGGTTCTGCCAAAAAAGTGGCGCAACCCTGATGCAAAATCAACTAATACATTTTTCTTTTAGGCCAAGCATTCAAGACCTTATGTTGGGTTAAAGCCATCTCCCAGCTTTTCATTTGTTTGTGTCAGTGTCCTTCAGAAATCCTTGCTTGCCAGTGGTCAGTACTTGCCTATTTGTCCCTCCTTTCTCTATTCAGTTTCTCCCATGCAGCAAGGACTAAGTACCGTCTCATCACACTACAGATCTTTGTCTGTTCTCTGGGGGACTACCTTTTTCTTGTTTAAAAGCCTGCCACAAAGAAATTGGCAACAAGGAGATGCATGGTAGTAGATATGTACTGCTTAATTGGTTGCAAAGTCTGCATTTTAAAATATTTTATGGGGTTGAGCACCTGTTGCAGAGATCTTTGTGTGCCCAGTAAATCTCCTGGAATAGTAATAATGGTAAGCTAACTCTGGAGGTTAATGCTTTGCTGGAGAGATCTGTGTTTTCTGTGCTCCCAGATTTGAATCAAAGTAGTATAGAGGGAAAGTTTGTCTCCTGCAAAGCACATCATGTAACATGCAGATGGCAGATTTTTATTTTATGTTGATAGGTAAGTGGGTTACTGCTTTGATCACAGAGATCATTTTGCTGCTTGCAGTTTATAACTTGTAATCCTAATATAGCAGAGTAAGCTATGAAGGGCATCTGACTCTTACACCTAGTAACTCACACTGTCTTATGTTACCCATCTTGTACATTGATTTCCAAACATACATGATTAACTGTCAAGTTATATTGTGTATGTTACGTTAAGCGCTCTGACTTGGGAGGATTAGCGATATAAAAGAAAAAAAGTGGTGCTATACTAATACTGGGATAGACCAACACATGTGACATTCTTGCAGTACATGCACCAATATACAGGGCCTAAACAAAGTCAAATGCATGCCTCTCTTAAGTACCTGTGAAGTGATAACAAGTTATGTGCTTTTGTTTCCACTCCAATATATTTGCATATAGGTGTGAGCTTCCAGATAGCTCCCACTCAGGATATTTCTGTGGGTTCCTGCTTCTTGAAAGGGCAGACAGCGTCCACCCTGTAAAAATTGGTGGATGCCGTGTACCCGCGTGTACCTCTGACTTGTGCCCTGCACATGCAGATCTTCATCGCAGAATGTCGTTAATGGGTAAAGTGCTAAGAAAGGGCTGAATGTACAATGCTTTATATATGTATAATATACTTATTTAAAGGGACTCCCAGCCAGCTGCTTCATCCAATGGTCTGTTGTTGTGTCATTCACATTTTGCTTCCAGCCACTATAGCATACAGCATGGAGCAGGAGGTCAGCACACTTCAACCTCTGGATAACTTCACTTTGAGTGACTGCATTTTGCTCTTTCACAAGGAGCACATCCATTCATAAGGTAGTTCTCTTCAGTGCCAGTTTAGTTTATTATTTTGGTGTTGCTTTTGTGCTTAAAGTTTGATGTGATTGCAGGACGCTTTCTACCTGCTCTTCCATGTTGAGCACAAGGCAGTTCGAGCTTTATCAGTTCCTGTCACTTGCTAATTGTGTTGTAAATTTCTTTTGGCCCTCATGTGACTGCTGCTATTTCACCTAACAGAACTTGAAAGAACATTCAAGAACGGGAATTGCTAATTAATAGCTTTTTATTTTAGCATTTTTTGAAAAAAATCATACTTTTTAATTTTTCATACGAAATTGCATATTCAAGAAGGACACATAATACATGAAAGAAGATTGTTTTATATGTTTTTGTAGCTCCTTCCCCTGACTGGTTGAATGCTTTTGTATGTATGTGATATGTATGATATAATGAATGACTTATGAATCCCTTTCCCCCCTTCTTTCATGTATTATGTGTCCTTCTTGAATATGCAATTTCGTATGAAAAATTAAAAAGTATGATTTTTTTCAAAAAATGCTAAAATAAAAACCTATTAATTAGCAATTCCCGTTCTTGAATGTTCTTTCAAGTTCTGTTAGGTTAGTTGTTTATTCAAATTATCCACATCAGTACTGGCAACCCACTTTTGTTTTTTGATATTGAGGCTCAGCCTTGCTAATTAGAGCCAACCCCTAGTTGTTTTCTAGCTGCTATTTCACAGCATACCACATTTTGTCCATTTGAAACTGTTCTTCACAAAGTTTCATTTTTTTAGTATGCACTTGTGAGAAATTGGGTTGTTGTGTGGTGTGAAAACACTGTTCAAGCCACAGCCACAATATCTGTCAGGGTGAACCACTAAAATCACTAAACAAGCAACATTACCTCTACTTAACTCTCTGGTAGTATGGCACGAAAGCAGTTAGGCTTAACTTAGAGGCAATGTGTATTGTATTTATGCAGCACACAAACAGTAATAAAGTGAAAACACAACACAAGAGAAAATCCACATCAATTCATAACAAGAGAGTACATTTTAATAACCTATTTGACACCAAAACAACAACAATCCAATCAATAGAACTGTAGTTAAGAATTTCCAAAGTTTAAAGTGACAACTAGCGCCTAAATCATCTATAGTGCCAACCAATGGAGCCTGGGTCAGGTACAAAGAGTGGAGTGGGCCTGGTCTGTGCTTACCTTTGGATGTAGAAGACATTTTGTGAAAAAATGTCTGAGACTGTAAAGTTCAGCTGGACATGACTGCAGGCGATGTACGAGGAAGAGATGTCATCTTCTGGGAGCCCCTGGACAAGTTTGCAGTGAAGATTTTCACATTCAGACTTATTCACTTTTTTTGGAAGTCGAAAATCTGCAGCACGATGAAGCTGCAGTCTGTAGCCAATCATTGCTCCAAGAGGCAGGATAGACCTTCTGGGAGTTTCTGAACATGATTTGCTTCTGCAGAGAAAAACAAAGTAGGAGCTCCTGAGAAGTCAGGCCGACCAGCCATGCACCTTGGGGAGATCAGTGAGCAGGTAGGTCCTGGTCTCCTCTCGGTTCTCAGAGCACTTTTTAGTTAAAAAAAATGTCGAACTCCCACGTTTTGGATTTTGGTTATCTGGGCCCCTTTTAGCACCACTTCCAAGGGTTCTTGACTGGATGGGCACCATTTGGATAGTCAGGACTCATTCAGGCTGGGTCCGGTTGCAGGTTGAAGATGGTTTGAGACTTTTTTGTCCCTGAGCCTCTGATCAGGAGGCCAGCCAACCAGCCATTGGAAGCACTCTGGTAGTCTTGGGTTCAAGAAGTTGGACAGTGTTCAAGCAGTAGGTCAGGCCTCTGAGGGTTCAAGGCAGGCTTCAGGCAACAGAACAGTTCTTTCAGGTGCTGCAAAGTAGACTTCTGAAGTACAGAGCAGGCCACAGCAGTAGGTAGTCCTCTTAAGAGTCCTTCTGCAGGTCCAGAAAGTGAACTGAAGAGTGAGTCTGAGGGTCTATGTTTATAACTGGTGCCTTCTTTGTAGTAGATGACATTTGTAGAGATTCACTTTAAAGTGCTTGGAATTTCCTGCCTCCCAGCCCTGGGACCAGCCTGGCTGCAGGCATTATGGCTAGTGCTAAGACTTTGTGTGAAGGCAGGTCACATTCTATTGTAAGTAGGGCTGTGCCCAGCTCCGCCCTCCCATCCTGCAAATGATGGTCCATTCAGGCACACCTAATCCCACTGTTATGTGGCTGCCTGGAAAGAATACAAAGTCTAACTACCAACTACACACAGTCATGTGATTCAGGAACAGGCTGCAGGCGCCATATAGTTAGTGCAGGAAAATGCAAACTTTCTAAAAGTGTGAGGGAAGAACAGCTGGCATGCACTCTGTTAAATGATATAGCAAATTAAAACAACAGAAAAAAACACTATTCAGTTTGAAGTGCACCTGAAGAGGGGGTACAGCCCACACCCTGCTTAAAAAGTGTACAATGCTAGGCCTAAGGTCGTAGCCTTCAAGTGCGCTAGCCTAAGACACTCCTCTGGAGTGTATCACATATTATTGTAAATCATCTAGTATCACAGGTAAGTACATAAGCAGTGATTCTGATTAGATGCCAAATTCAAATCTTATGGGTCTCCCGTAGAGAACTTCAATGCAGTTTATAAGGAATCCCAATGCATTTCAGGCATAAACAACTGCCCTTCTTCAGGGGAATCTACAAATCAATAAACATAGAATCTTGATTTTTACATTAATAGGTAACTAGAATTACAAAGGAAGTATGGGCATAGAGAGTGCAAAGGTTCAATAACAAAAGAGGTAATAGCTGTAATCAAATGAAGGTTATAGACTCAAAGACCTTAAAATCCCATAATTTAAGAAAACGTAACTCATCATTAATGAGAAAAGAAGAGAAAATTAAAGTGAAAGTCTGTCACCACCAGAGATTGTTGATGTAGCGGAGAGACGAGTGCAGAATTTACAAAGAGAATCATTGCTACCCAAGCAGACCAAGCAACCACTTAATAGAGAAGTCTTTGTATCCACCTTTTCCACGTCATCCACAGCGACCAAGCAAATGATCCTTAAACTTTGGGAACTTTTACAGTTTGAGCCAGATATTCGAGGTATATTTGCTAACACCCCTATCTTTGCGCACAAGCGGTCTCAGAACTTAAGGGAACTCCTCACTCAATCTGTATCTGAGACTAAATCACTACACAAGGGCAAATGCTATAACTGCTCACACTGTAATAACATGCTCATTGGGGATTTTATATCCCATCCATGGTCTGGGAAAAAGATCAAATTGAACTTCACTGCTGACTGCAATAGTTGTTTTGTCATCTACATGAGATGATGCCCGAGTGGGTTATACTATGTAGGAAAAACTGAGAGATCTCTGCGTACACGCATTACGGAATATAAAAGTCCCATAAGGACCGAAACCACCACTTCACCTCTAGCCGTTCACTGGCACGAACACCACCACACGATAGCTGAGCTTCGATTTACCATTCTTGAAACTGTGACTTTACACGCCAACAGAGACATGTCCAATACTTGTCACAATGTAAGTCCTCCTGGATACATTGTTTGGATTCATTAATGCCAAAAGGGCTTAATGATAAACTTGAATTCTCCGGCTTCCTCTGACCCCTTGCTTCTTTTGATTCTTAGTTCAATAACATAATCTTACTCTTTTAGACCTTGCATCTAGCACTTATTATTTTTCATTTGAACTTGGTTGCCATACAGCACTAAGATGTCCCTTCTGGATATTTACTTATGCCATGCATTACGGTTCACATTATGTTTTTGGCACATATGCTTGAATATACAAGTACTCAGTCCAGTTATCTTTGAAGTAGTTGTTTAGTGAGTGGACCACATATTTGTGTTTATTAGATAACCACGTTGCATGTAATCTTTCATGACTACAGATTAAACAGAAATATAAACCTTATACACACAGTTTACCTGATTCTGTGTAGCACCCTGTATTGTGAGAATGAACCTTCTTATGTGATGTCACTCCAGCTGTATATGAAAAATACGACATTGTACTAGTGTTAGCCCACAATTAATTAGTGATTTTTGGTTGGGAGAATCAAGATGCAGCTATTTATTCTCCATGTTTCTAGATGTATCGGATTCAACTTTGTGACATATTACATGGCGACTTTGTTTACACATCATGGCAACATCTTTGTATTCTATCAAATTCGGTTAACTGTATCTGCAACTTCATGTAATATTCTGACTATATACGTTGTATGTATACACTAATGACAATCAAGCTATGTGTGTTTATTTGCTTCATGTAATTGTTGAACAATTTCTCTGTATATTTCTTTTCTTTTTTCTCTGGTATAGTTTATTGGGTCACAAAACTTTCAGCACATTATGTTTCACTTTTTATTTTTCATCGGTACGTTTAACCACCCTTTGCACACTGGAGTAGATCATTTGCCCTGCATGATATTGTCTGTTGCATGTAACTTTATTAAGACACCCCAACTTCAACATTGCAGTAGAGAGAAGCTGCGCCTTTAAGGTTGTTCCAGCTATTTAGCTTTCTGGTAGCGTGGTAATGACGTAGATGTCTACGTGCACGATAGGAAGTTAGATGAGATTCCGTTTCCTCTAAATTCAGTTTGAATCACGGTGCGGTCTTCGACTACAAGTCAGTAAGCTAGAGTATTAATTTTTCATCTGCTCACTTGAAGCTTGTTGGCAGCATGGACTTAGAGCTGAGTTAAGCGTAGCATAGTAGTCTGACGTGGATATACTTTCATACCTTCTTGCTCAGGTTATTCGGACTCAAGCAGTTTCAGTCTGATTTATGCAACATCAACTGTGAGACACACAGTCTTGTGGTGAGTCTTGGGTTCTGTTGTTTAGCACTTATTTCTGATCCCCAGTCGGTAACATAAACTTGGACTATAAAGCTGGCTGTTTCTATTTGTAGAATGGTGACTACAGTTGTGGGACAGACTCAGTGTAATTATTCGTGTCGCATTTATGACAGAGGATCCAGGTAACTGTCCGTGACTGACGAGATGTGCCTATTTTATGGTGCATGGGTTTTTAAGCAGGTTCACGTGGGGTGAGACCTGGTACTTTAGAGCACTTTTTTTCACCAAACACCAATCTACACTTAAGAGCTTGTATAGTTCACATTGTTGAGGCAATTATGTACATTCAGGTGGATTAGGTGACGGACTTTCACTTTAATTTCCTCTTCTTTTCTCATTAACGAGGAGTTACATTTTCTTAAATGATGTGATTTCAAGGTATTGGGGTCTCCAGCCTTCATTTGGTTACAGCTATTAACTCTTTTGTTATTGAACCTTTGCATTCTCTATGCCCGTACTTCCTTTGTAATTCTAGTTACCTATTAATGTAAAAATCAAGATTCTATGTTTATTCATTTGTTGATCCCCTGAAAAAGCGCATTTGTTTATGCCCAAAATGCATTGGGAGTCTTTTATAATCTGCATGAAGCTCGCAACTGTTATTTCCATCATTGATTTAAGTTCTCTACAGAAGAGCCATAAGATTTGCTCAATAAAAGGAGAATTTATTTGAGCCACTGTAACACGGGCGGGAGAAAAGGGCAAGAGACGTGTTTAGTGACTAGGTTCTTTATTACTGAAAACAGATACTCTGTGCAAGTTTTTCGTGGAATCCGGCTCCGCCGGGAAGATCTGCTCTGGTCGCTCTGGCGGGGGCTCTTCTCTCCCGTCTCGGTCCTCCGTCGGGATTCCGAACTCCTCCTGTGTAGTGGCGCGGTGGGGTCCGTGATGCCTTCAGTGGTTCTCGACGTGTTTAGGGAAAAGGACACAGAAGGCACTCAACAGGGTGTGAATACTGACACTCTAGTGACAGGGGAAAGGGAGTGAGGAAGCACCCGGTGTGTCACACTTTCAGGCTCGTAGTGGCGGACAAAGGGGAGGGGAAATGCACGGGGAGTTACGAACACTGGGAATAAGGAAATCAGGTCACGTTACTGACCCTCCCTTTTTCCCCACCCAAGCTGCTATCCGACCCCGTACCTGCTCAAGCCATACACCTCCTGGCGTATGGCAGGGCGGCTTGCGTTGACGGTGGCCTCCTGGCGTCCGCGCCGTCGACGGGTCGGCTTCTCCCTCTCTCTCCGCACCTGCTTCAACTCTCCTCTCCACTCCTGACTCCACTCTCCGCTCCTGACTCCGCTCTCCTCTCCGCTCCTGACTCCGCTCTCCTCTCCGCTCCTGACTCCGCTTTCCTCTCCGCTCTTGACTCCGCTCTCCTCTCGGCTCCTGACTCCACTCTCCTCTCCACTCCTACGCCTCCGGTGAACAAGCACACCTCCTGGTCTCCTCCTTCCGTATTTGGCACTTCCGTGTTCGATCCCGGCCACGCCCATTCCTCCTGGTCTTCCCAGTTAAAGTGATACGGTACTTCATTCACCTCCGGGTGATGAAACTGCATCTCCTCTTCCGTGTGATCCCTCTGTAGAGACAAGAAAAGAGGGCTGGTTTTGCATGAGCTCCCACGAGGGGTTCCGGAACCTCTATTTCGTGGGGGCAACAGCCTCTCCTCGCTACAGCCACCATCAACATTCTTTGTATATAATTTCTGACATTGATTTTGGATATTTCGGCTTCTGATCAGAGTCACTGTTTATGTACTTACCTGTGATACCAGACAATTTAGAATAATATGTGATACACTCCAGAGGAGTGTCTTAGGGTAGTGCACTTGAAGGCTACGACCTTAGGCCCAGCATTGTAAACTTTCTTAAAGTGGCATTTTCAGAATTGTGATTTATACTCTGACTTTACAACGAAAGTGCATTTTAATTTACAATTCCTCAGAAAACAAACATGCATTTCCTACTTACTTCCTGTAAAACTTTAGCATGTATTAAATATTTTAGGCAGCCCAATGCTATCATATGGGATGAGAAGGCCTGACAGTAATGAAAAACGAATTTAGGAGTTTTTCACTATCAAGACATGAAAAACTTAAAAGTACATTAAAATTGTTTAATTATAATGCATTCTGCCCTTTGGGTTGCCTGGGGCCTACCTTAGGGGTGATTTATTTGTAATCCAAATGAAGTTTTAGGCTTGGCAAGGAGGTTATATTGCCAAGAGGAATTGGCAGGTTAAAACTGCATACAGGCTAGAATGGCAAACCTGGGACATGTTTTAAGGGGCTACTTAAGTGGGTGGTTCAATAAGTGCTGCAATCCCACTAGTAGCCTTTAATTTACAGCCCTGGGTCAATGGTATATCACTTTACGTGGGACCTATAAGTAAGGTAAATATCCCAATCAGATGTAAGCCAATTTTATTGTGTTTTAGGGAGTGAGCCCCAGCACTTTAGCACTGGTTGGCAGTGGCAGGCGCAGCTGATCCTGGGAAGCACCAGTGGGGCAGGGAGGGAGTAAAAGGGGGATGAGGCAGGGGTTTAAAAAAAACACTTTCCAGCCAGCCTGCTGGCCAGCCGCCACTCCCACCTCTCCTACATCCTTTTCCTGGCTTCTTTTCTGCAAAGAAATTAAAACACACCCGGCTCCCAGCCTCCTGATAGCAATGCAGTCTTGTGATTGGTCTGAGCGCCGTGCCACAGACAACAGTTTCCACTTTGAACAATTCCCTGAACAATTGCACACCAGTGTTGAAGTTATCTACGTATAAATGGTGACCTTTGCTAAAAAGTCCTCTACCAAGTTCCCACACAATTATCTCACTAACTCCGAAAGTAAACTGACAACCAGGGTGGTCAATAGTGGAATCCCTACTGGTGTACACCCTAAAATTATAGACTACTCTCAGACAGCATATACATCTTAATTCCATAACGTGCCCTCTTGTTAGAAATGTACTGCCTAAAATCCAAGCGGCCCTTGAACGGGACTAAAGACTCATCCACAGCGAATTCTTCCCTTGGAACATAGATCTCTGAAAATCGATCTACAAAGTGATCAAGGACAGGCTGGATCTTAAAAAGACGGTCACAGTCAGGGTGATCTCCTGACCACGAGGAAGCATTATCAACAAAATGCAGTATTCGAAGCAGAAGCAAATACCTATAACAACTCATGGTAGCAGCAAATATATCCATTGCCATCAAGGGACTGGTAGAGAAGTATGAAGACAGCAACGGCTTTCTTATTAAGCCCATCAAAAATGTTAACCTCATCCAGATTTGAGCGAGACTACCGGCTAGCTCTAGATGGGGCTTAAGTCTGGCACTGTTGTCCCTCAAATACTGTTCAGCATACAAATTAGTCTGGTCAACAGTCTCATCCAAAAATGCATCGTCCATAAACAACTGAAAGAAATGTATAGGCAAAACGTTTTTTCTGTATTCACTCTACATCCTGCAACACCAGTAAAGGCAGGCAACCCAGGCTGCACCATGTTAGGGGTAATCCAGAGTTCAGCACTTCCAATAAAAAGCCTTTCAGCCCCAGGCTGCAATCCAGATGCCTCTTGCTGCCCTATCAGTGTCATCATCTAAAAGAGGCATTTCCTCTGCACTGAGAGTAGTGTGGCTTCATCATCAGATGATTCGTCTCTGACAGAAAATTCACTGCCAGAATCCTGGACTTCCTCCTCTGCCTCAGATGCAGAGTCAGTGTCATACTCATGGTTAAAGGAAGATTCAAAAAGCATACCAACAACCTTCTGAGTGGTAATCCTGCAGCCAGCCACAATCCTTACTAATAAAAGTAACTTGAAAAAGAAGTCAACAATAACCAACACTGTGTGAAATAAGTAATAAACGAAGTGTGGTTTTATCAAACAGAAAGTAAAACTACTGGTAATCTGGAAGGAAAAGTCAATCAATACTAAGCACACAAAGACCTATATACTCAAAAACCACTCACTTACCAGAGACACCTAGACTCGCCAGCACCTTCTCTGCACAGATACATCAAGCACCAACGATATCCCACTAGAAAGGAAAAACAAAAGAAAATGACTCACAAGACAACACAATGCACATCCTGCACAAATCCAAGTAGAATTTCACACACAACAAAACAGAACCTAAATATGCTGCTATTATTACACCATTTACATAAAACACATTCATGCACGGAAATGATACTCATGTAGACTAAAGAATATAAAAAAACATTTTCTTACCAAACACATAAATCTACACAAACTGCAGATCTACCAGTGCCAAAACCGCAAGCAGGAGTCAGAGCAAAGGAAATCAAAAGCTTTGCACTAGAATAGAAAGGGAAAATAAAACATTACAATAATAAATGCAAATGATGACAAGAAATAAAACAGTTGGCATTATAAAACGCGTTGTCTGCCCATCACCACCCAAATGCCAACCACAAAATCACCAGAAAAATCCCCAGTTCAAACACACTGCCAGCCAAGTGCCAGTCCACACACATCGCCAGGCAAGCGCCAGTCCACACACACCGCCAGCCAAATACCAGTACACGTACAGCCAGCCAAACTCCAGTACACGCAGACCATCAGCCGAAATCCACTTTAGTCATACAGAAACTTTCCCTGGTGCCTCGCTGGCCTAAAAATATCACCTATTTGCCCTAAAGGGCAGAAAAAGACAAAATATGTATCCAAATTCCTAAAGGGCTGCTCCTTGAACTGCGTTAATCGTGCGAAATCCTTGGTGTCTAGTGGCTTGCATCCCCCAGCGGGCAGATTGGCCTAAAACGTCCGATCTGCCCTCTGGAGGGGGGAGGCGAAATATAAAGAAATGCCCCTCAAGAGGAGCGGCCCTTGCCTTAAGGGCTTTTCCCTGAACAACAAAATGCCTGGTGGTTTATTGGTCTTAAACCCACCCCCCTCCCATGGGGGAATAACTAAATAAATTCTCCCCCAAGGGGAGCAACCATGTCCATAAGGTTGCTCCCTGTAATTTATGCATATAAAAATATCCCAGGTTATCTAATGGGTTTAGACCCCTGTCGTGGGTAGATAGGCCAAAAAAAAACAGCCCAATCCATGGAAATATTTTTCACCCCTTACGGAGCGACCTTTGTCCAAGAAGTCGCCCCCCCCCCAACGCAAAAAAATCCCTGTTGGTCCAGTGGGCTGCGATCGTGGAGCAGGAATCCATTTCATACAGGCACAAGGAAAAGGAAAAACTCTTTCCTTTTCCCCTGTATGTTCCAACCCCCACCCCCCAGATTCACCAAAATGACATCCTCTCCTGAAGACATGTTGAGAGCAAATGACATCCAGCACATCGCAGCTGCATTTGACGATGTCAGATCATCGGGGTGGTAGCGGAGGCGCTTTCCCTGCCATCCCCTGTAGCGGCCCATAGATGGACGGTACACAATGGGAGCGCCAGATCTTCCCCTACGGGTGGGTGCAAGGACGGAACACCCACTTTGGCTGAGGATGGAACCGGTCTGTCCTCAGAACAGAATGTGTTGAATATTATGTAACTAATTTTAGGTCTGCCATTTACACTGATTTCCTGTACTAATTCTTACTTTGCAACTCTGTCTGTCTACCTTTGCAACCCTGTCTATTGATCTGACTACACAGCTCTCTCTGTCTAGATTTGCAACGCTGTTATCTGTCTGTCTACTATAACTTTACAACTCTGTCTACCTTTGCAACTCCATCTACTGATCTATCTGTCTATCTATCTCTTTGGAACTCCATCTATCTGTCTACCTTTGCAACCATACCTACCTGTGTACTCTATCTGAGGTTCCGTGACGATTTGAACCCGTGTTTTCAATATTGTCGGAAATACATAATATTGGTATCAGTGAACCGCAAATGATCCATTTAGCATATCCTGGTGTTTTCGCTACGCTACGAGCAAGAATACTCCTGTTACAAACACATTTCTGATCTACCCATGGCATCCATCTTAGATCATGGCGGCCATTTTGTGTTTCTTGCCCTCACATAAGCAATAACCTCTGATCACTTCATTTCAATTAAGGACACGTAGCCTTAGCCGGAGATTCACCTCTCTAGTGACACGTGCACCTTAGTCCAGAACACGCTGTAGCTGCATGACTCGACAAAGGCTGCCTCCTCTGCCCGAGGCCAGCCCTACCGAACTGGTTCTCGTGTCCATTGTCCCGATCATGATTAGGCGGCCGAAGCTGGTAGCCTTGCCCATTTACAACCCACAAACATCCCTTATCCCACTTTCCTATCTTCCACACCTGGCTCCGTTCCTTTCTTTCTGAATCTTTATTAGGGGGAGGTAACGAAATTTACGATGAGGCGGTCCGGCTCTTGAATGCAATATTGACAAGGGATTGTGATGAACTAGTGGGAACCCCTCTTCATAATGTTTGGCTTCAGATATTATCGACGGTTCCTGTGTAACACCAAATATTTATTGTTTCAGACATAAAGGTTTTTGGAATGTATTACATGTAAAGAATTTGCCCCCAGCTTAAAATTCAGTATATAAGGAGCAACCCTCTTTGTACAAATCGAACAGGCTCCTAGATACTGCCCATGCGTGGTTTCTCTGACTTCTATGTCCCTGCAGTAATAAACCTTTGGTCTTTGACGCCACCATCGAGAAGCCCGTGTTTCTGTTTATTTGTGCACCAAGGCAGGTGGAACTCCGGGGTCTTTGGGTGTTGTTCCCTGACACCTCTGGACGGAACCAAAAAGTCCAGAACTCAAATTGGCGCCCACGTGGGGCGACGTCATTCGGTACCGGTCCAAAAGCCTGAAGAGTTCGAGAAGCTTCGTGTGAAGATTCCTGAGGGAGGCGCCCCACTTCATCGATCCCGGCATATCGCAAAAGTGGCCCGAAGTTCTCTTCCACGAGGGTTCCCGTTCAGGACGGCTGCAGTGGGCCGTTGCCTTGACCGTCGCCCTGTCTTGGACCCGAGGTGCAGTCCTTAGTACGGCGAAACGTGACGGGTTTCTCCTTGGTGACGTCTTCAGTGCCTCAGTTAAGTATTTAGTGGTTGCTAGTTGGTTACTTTATGAGGGTTGTTAAAATCCTTTTTGGTTCTTGGTTTGGTTTGGTTTCGTAAGATTATCACTGGTTGTTCTGGTTACAATAATCTATTTGGTTTAGTTTGGGTATCGATACATCAGTTCGTTTTGGTAGGCCTAAGTTCTTGGTTCAGGTGCACATATCTGTTTCGTGTTTTGTTTGTTCTGTGTTCCGGATTGCAAAATGGTAAGTCGGAGAAATTGTATGTTGTTGTGCTTTGGTTGCAATAGTGATTCACGATTGGAGGACTCATGTCTGGTTCCTCCGATTGGGACTCCCTTATATGACTTGTACTGTAAACATGGTGTGGGTCCTATATCTTATAATGAGGTGTGGGTCCGCTATACGAAAAAGGATGGTGTCCTTAGTTGGCCACTGCATGGTAGTTTTGAACCCGAAATCCTTGATAATTTAGAAGCGAAATTGTTTAGGAAGAAAGCCCGGCCGGCAATGTTTGATTCTTTCCGTTACTGGCGAAAAGAATCTAAACAGAGAGAGATTAAAAGATTGAAGAAGGAACAGAAAGAGCAAGAAGAGTTGACTCTAGAACAAGCGGCTAAACAGCTGCAAGTTAACGAGTCTGAGAAGGCCATAGAGGCGGCCATTAGAGAGCATAATCTAGCGATCGACAAGTGCTATCCTGCCTTGCCATCAAAAACAGCTAAGATACTGGAGGACCCCGAAAACGATCCTCTGTTGTCTTATTTGTTAAGGTCACCTCCACCGTATGCACAAGGTGCTACGGCTCCACCTTTACCGAATGTTCAATTGCCGGTTGCTGGACAACCTGGTATTCCTGCTCCTCAGAATCAAGCTCCTGTACCTCCTGTGGTCAATATGAATGTTCCTACGGCACCTCCTCCTCCTGGATTGCCGACTTCTATACCTGTATCTGTCTCGCTTACACCTACTGTTCCACAAACTATCTTCCTCGATACTCCTACTGTCCCGCTATCTGTTCCTACTTCTACTGTGTTCTCTGCGTCTGCGAGTGTGTTGACTCCACTTTCTGTTCGTCGAAAAATTACTGATTCTGTTTCTAGCATTCTGTCTCCTTTCTATAAAACTTTAATCAAAACTCCTACTTCTGACTCTGTTCAAAGACGTAGTCAGCTTCCAAGTTCTGAGGAACGGGGAATTTTAGATTCCACGGCTCTCAGATGGATTTCGAAGAGTAGGAGATATAGTACGAGAGATGTGCTAGATACATTTATGCAATGGAAGGAACCAACGCAACGGTATGTCTTTGATGAGATGTGCTCGTTGTTACGTGAGGAGATAGAAGAAGATGATGTTGAATCAAATTTAGAAGACTTAATTAAGGTTCAGAAAGAGTTTGCTGCAGGAATGATAGTAGGTCAAAATATAGAAGAAGCGATGGAACTAATTTTAAGTTATAGGAGTGATCCATCACTTCGCTCACCGAGAGATTTAGAGAAAAGTAAGGTGAAGCTAAGTCGCCAATATCCAATGAGGGAGGTTCCTCCGATTTGGCGCGAAGCTGTACAAGCTGATAATGTCAATGGTATTGTAGCTGCTCCGGCCCAATTCCAAAGAGTGTGGATACACATTCCATGGAAACGAGCCGAAGTGCTAGCAGTGAAACAGGCCTTGCCAGACCCGCGTAAGAATCCTGCTGGATACTATAAAGAATTAACACAGACAGTTGAGGCTTGTATAATGAACTTAGCAGACATTGATATGTTATTTGGTAATGTAGTTCCGCAACCAATTTGGGCTAAAATTCGTAAAGAGAATCATCCAGTTGCCCTAGGTGGTGATTGGGCAGCTATCATTGCAGCAGATGGTCAGCAAGTAGGTGGTGCAAAACCCGAACCCCTAATTGCTAATCTTCCAGGTAGGATAATCGACTTAATGAAGACTCTGATGCCCGCATTGCGTGTTAATTGGGACAAGTTGTCCGCATGCAGGCAAAAGAAAGACGAAAGTGTCTCCGACTTTTTCACGAGGTTCGAAGAGACTTTTGTAGATCATAGTGGTCAGGATATGAGCACAGAAGGAGGACAGAGACTGTTTGTCGATAAGTTCGTACATAATTTGTTACCTGAGCTATGCAATAAATTAAAAGATTCCGAGAGTGCGTGGGCTGTCTCTACAACTGCGCAAATACTGGCAACTGCACAGTATTATGAAAATAGGGATAAAGAGGAGAAAGAGAAATCAGATAAGAAAACAAAAGATTTAAAGACTAAAGTTCTCTTGCAACAGGCGTATCCGCCTCGCACGAATCAGACTAATACGCAGCAAGGCTCGTATCAAAGGACAGATTATAGTTCACCTAGGCCTCAATATCAGTGGAATCAGTGTGCGTACTGTAAGAAAGAGGGTCACTACAAGAATGAATGTCCAGTCTTAGCGCAAAATAATGCAGCAGCAGCTCAGAGAGGTCGTGGTGGTTTTGCGCAAAATTCTAGAGGTCGAGGGCGAGGTGCTATGCCTCCACAGACGAATGATCGTCCTTCCAATCACTTTGATCAACGAAATGGACAGTCTACTCAGCAAAATAGATCTCAACAATATCTTGTTGAAGACTATTGTGAAGTAGATGACGGATTTCAGCAAAATGGGTACTAGGACAGCCATGGACAGAGAGAGGGAGTAGTATCAGTTCCAGTGGATCAGAGTGGGCCTTATGTCGCAGTAGCAACATCAGGTGTAGTCGAACCGTTTCTGTTGGATACTGGTGCAGCAAAAAGTTCTATCATTCATGCGAAACTCCCTGGCGCACCTTTGTCCGGCTCAACAAATGTTTCTGTAGGTTTTTCAGGCGCCCCTGTTTACAACCCCATATCTGGTCCTTTGTCTATTTCTGTTGGACCGTGTCAATTGAAAGCACCCCTAATTTTGACGACAGGTTGTAATGAAAATCTGCTTGGTTTAGACTTGTTAAAACGACTATATGCGACATTGTACTGTTCTCCGGAAGGAGTACAGCTTACATTGGGCAAAAGAATCACCTCTCCGATGTACTTGTCAATGGATGCACTCCCGCCAGAGCTGCGTTCACTCCCTGATACTCTTTGGGCGACTGGTCCTAACGATGTAGGCCTTTTAGAAATACCACCATATGTAGTCACTTTGAAAGCAAATGTAAAATTTCCACGAATTCCTCAATATAAAATATCTAGTGAAGGTGAACGAGCACTTTTATTGATTGTACAAGATTTGATTAAGAAAGGTGTGGTTGAAGAAACTAGAGGAAATGTTTGCAACAGTCCTGTATTACCGATTTTGAAACGAACTGATCCCACAAAGCCTCCAGTGTATAGGTTTGTCATCGACCTCAGAGAAGTTAATAAGATTGTGGTCCCGCAGTTTCCTGTGGTTCCAGACATCACTGCCTTATTAACATTGATTCCTGCTACAGCCACATGGTTTTCAGTCATCGACTTAAAGAATGCCTTTTTCAGCATTCCGATAGCCGAAGAAAGCAGGGATATTTTCGGCTTCTGTCTAGGAGGTCGAAGTTTCAGATTTAAACGCGCTCCACAAGGCTATTGTGAGAGCCCATCCATTTACAGTCAAGCACTAAAAAGTCAGCTAGATTCCTTTGTCCTTCCTCCAGGCTCTGCTTTAGTGCAGTATGTAGACGATCTTCTAGTGGCTGCTGATGACAAGGAAACTTGCAAAACAGCTACGATTTCGTTATTGCATCATTTGTCTAATTTGAATCATAAGGTATCACCTTCAAAAATGCAATACTGCTGCCAAGAAGTGACCTACCTAGGTCATCTCTTGTCAAAGGAGGGAAGGAAGTTGACCCCAGAGAGAATAAAAGCAATTACGCAAATGAGTGTTCCTCGCACGCAGAGAGAAGTGCGTGCCTTTTTAGGTATTACCTCTTACTGTAGGCAGTGGATCCCAATTTTTTCTCTTTTAGCAAAACCGTTGGTAGCTTTGACTGGGAAAATGTTCCGAGTCCGGTGCCATGGTCTGATGAATGTCAGGAGAGCTTTTCTGAGTTACGAAAAGCATTGTGTTCAGCTCCTGTATTAGGTACACCTGACTACAGCAAGCCATTCACGCTCTACGTTCACGAGAGAGAAGGTTGCGCGTTGAGTGTTCTGACACAGACATTTGGTGATAAACAACGCCCTTGTGCGTATTTTTCATCAACATTAGATCCGGTAGCTAGAGCGTTACCTAGTTGTTTGAGAGCTACAGCGGCAGCTGCGGCTTCCATTCGACAATCTGCTGGTTTGGTGATGAACAACATGCTAGTGGTCATGGTTCCTCATGCGGGGGATACACTCATGAATCGAACTAAGACACAACACCTTACCAGTGCGAGATTATCTGGTTATGAGCTGACATTATTAGCGAGTCATATTCAGATCAAAAGATGCAATGTATTGAATCCAGCAACGTTGTTGCCGGCTAATCAAGAGTCGAGTGATTCCGAGCCCCATGATTGTTGTTTTAGAACGGAGGAAGAGACAAAAGGACGTATTGACTTAAAAGACACTCCATTGTCAGATCCAGATGGCACGCTGTATGTGGATGGGTCATGCTTTAAATTGGAGAATGGTGATGTGACTGCTGCCTATGCGGTAACGACTCTAAGAACGATTGTGGAGACTGCGAGAGTGAGTCAGAAGTCTGCCCAAGCTGCAGAATTAATAGCTCTAACAAGAGCGTGTGTTTTAGCTAAGGGAAAGAGAGTGAATGTGTTTACAGATAGTCAGTACGCATGGCGTGGCCCATAGTTTTGGCCGTTTGTGGAAAGAAAGAGGTTTCATTACGTCCCATGGGACTAAGATTCAACATGGTCAGCTAGTTAACGATCTGTTGGAATCTCTAACCTTGCCGACTGAAGTTGCGATTGTAAAGTGCAGTGCTCATAAAGCAATCACGGATGATGTTGGTCGTGGGAATGCTTTTTCTGACGAAACTGCTAAACAGACAGCTAGAGACATGATGAGTAGAATGTATGTTGCTACGTCTGCAAGATGGATTTCTGAGTCTGGAATGTGTGAGGATACAATGGAAAGTGTGAAAGAGATTCAGAAAGAGGCAACTAAGGAGGAAAAACGTGTATGGAGAGAAAGTATGGGCAAGTTGGATTCGAATGGGTGTTGGATTGATTTGTCAGAACAACAGCGTTGGATGTTGCCTGATGCGTATGTGCTTGCAGTGGTGACAATGGCGCATGGAGTAGCGCATATAAGTTCTAAAGGAATCTGTAAGATGTTGGCTCCAGTCTGGAAGAATGATGGGATCAGTAAATGTGCAGAGAGAGTGGTGAAAAATTGTATGGTATGCCTGATGCATAATCCTGGCAAGGGAACTCCAACTCCTGCTGGTCACTTCGCTCCTCCTTCCTGCCCCTTTGAAGTGATTCAGTTAGACTTCATTCACATGGATCGGTGTAATAATTTGAAATACGTCCTGGTGGTAGTCTGTGCAACTGCCAAAATTCTTCTCAAAGAATATTTCCCTAGGTTCGGAATGCCACGGATTGTATGGTCAGATAACGGAAGTGAGTTTATAGGGAAAGTTATGCAGAGTGTGTGTGCCGGTCTAGGCATAAAACAGAAGTTCCACAGTGCAAACCATCCCCAGTCTGCTGGTTTAGTGGAGGGTTACAATGGCACCCTCAAACTAAAACTAGCTAAAATACAAGCATCCACGGGTTTATCCTGGCCAGACGCACTTCCTTTGGCTTTGTTATCAACGAGAGCAACTGTACATTCTAGAGTGGGGCTTAGCCCCTATGAGATTGTCTTTGGCCGCCCGGCAAATGTGTGGGGTGTGCCTAGGCCTAAAGAGTTTTGTTCTCTAGAATATCCTATGTTGATCGACTACCTTTACGACTTGACTGCTAAATTGAGTCTTATTCACCAACAGGTTTTCGATGCATTGCCAAAGCCTCCGGAGAGTCCAGGGCATCAGCTGAAACCCGGCGATCAAGTTGTAATCAGAAACTTCGTGAGGACTAAGAACCTTCAGCCCAGATACGTCGGCCCCTTCCAGGTCCTGCTTGTGACAAGAACCGCAGTTCGTGTAGCTGGTCGCAAGCACTGGGTTCATGCGTCTCATGTCAAGCGTGTACCTTTGCCACTTCCTTACGACGACTGGGTGAAGAAGGGAATTGGTGCCTCCGAATTTGAAAAAACGCCAAAGTTCATCCCTTTCAGCGATGCCGAATTGATTACTGACACTCCGAAATCTGACTCTCCTCCTGAAAAGACTCCTTTGAACTCTGAACATTTGTCTCCTGCATCAGAAAAAACTCTGTCATCTGCGAACCTGAACACTGCAACAGCTACTAGTGATATGCTATTTGCCGATCAAACAGTTCCTGCAAAGCAAAGATACAACTTACGATCTCGTAATATGGACAAATAAAGCAGGCAACTGCCTATTGTGATATTTTGAAATTTTGAACTTTTGCCTCCAGCCAGGAAGTTTGCTATTGTTTTATTGTTTTTAAAATTGCCTTGCCGTCTGGGTAGCCGTAGGGTCGTGGCTGTGTGCCTAGTTGAATCTGCGGGGGTCTGACACAAGGTCGATCTTTCTGTTGGTTCTGGGAACTCCCAGGGCTGATAGAGGCATTTTCATCTACGTACACATCATCAGTGGTCGCGAGCGGATTGTAGAAGATGGAGCTTCCTGCGCTGCAACGAGAAAATGTGATTTATGTTCGCAGAAACAGACTTTACAGAATTCTTCACAGCAAATGCTTTTTGATACAATGTGCCATTACATTTTTGATTGTTTTGATAACGTTGGTGGGTGGAATCGTTTTCGGTATGAGTTTGATTTTTGTACCAGTAACCACAGTACCTCCCCTTGATCCTGCTACTTCTACTGTTTCCTCTATACACTCTTTTCACTCGTTTCCTGAACATGAGCAAGCTCGACGCTCAGAATTCATTAATAACACTTTTGTACAGCTCTTGCACCAACACCAACTGGTAGTTAACACTACAGACTGCTGGGTGTGTGGCTTGATACCCCACACTATGGATAAAGGTATTCCCTATCTGGTTTTGCCTTTCAGCTATAATGGATCATTTCAGGCCCTTCAAACCATCTTTGCCTATGCCCTTGAAACCTATCCTCCACGTCCACCACGTTCCACTAAATATAACTCTGCCAACAAAGCCTTAGTCCAGGGAATTATTGACATGATCAAGGACGTCAATAATACTCCATCTTACCCTAGAGACGAATTGCGAGTATATTTGAGTTGGAATTCTTCAGAGTATCGCCTTAGTTTGGGAGAAAGCAAGCGAAAAAGCTCAACTCCAATCTGGGTCGTACCTCACCGAGGTCAAGTCTGTCTGCAAGGTAATGGGAGAAATCCGAGAGCTCAGCTAGGGAGGAGTGAGTGCGTAGAGACTTACGTGTTTCCGTCTAACTCTTCCCCTGCTTTTCTTACTGCTAGGGGTACCTACTTCATCTGCCGAGATAGGGCATATACATGGTTGCCTGCTGACTTTTCAGGATCATGTTATATTGCTCGATTGTTACCTCCAACATATACTGCTTCATCTGACTACCACAAGACCAGAGTAGCAAGAGGTGTCTTCAGTAAGGAAGATACCGCTGGTCAGGAAGCTGGAGACTTTTTCAAAGGTTTCCTGCCGTTCTGGGGGCCTATGGCCAATAGTAGAAACATACGTCAGCTAACACGGGTAGTTGAATCTACTATTACCGAAACTGCTGGTGCCCTTAGCAATTTGACAGCTGAGCTTCAGGCGGATAGACTCATGACGTTGCAGAACCGTATGGTTCTAGACGTTATACTTGCAGATCGAGGTGGGGTATGCAGAATGATCCAATCGAGCTGCTGTGTCTTTATTCCTAATAACGCTCCAACAGTCTATGAGGCGATCTCTAAGCTACACAAGATTTCCGACTCTATCCATGTAGACAAGGGAAACTGGTCCTTCATGGAGTGGTTTTGGACTCTGATCTCAGCGTGGGGATGGAAGGTTCTGATGGTCATTGGTGTCATCTTAGTATTCCTATTCTCATGCTGCCTGATTATCCAGTGTGGTCCAGCTCTGTGTAGTCTTTGTACTGCAACCTGTTTTAGGAAACCACCTGCGTTTGGAGAAAAGGCGCGAGAAAGGATGATGATACAACAGCATGTCACTGACCTGATGAGCATAGAATTAGACTCTGACATAGACTGAGTAATTGCCTATGTAAGGGCAAAAGGAGGGTCTGAGGTTCCGTGACGATTTGAACCCGTGTTTTCAATATTGTCGGAAATACATAATATTGGTATCAGTGAACCGCAAATGATCCATTTAGCATATCCTGGTGTTTTCGCTACGCTACGAGCAAGAATACTCCTGTTACAAACACATTTCTGATCTACCCATGGCATCCATCTTAGATCATGGCGGCCATTTTGTGTTTCTTGCCCTCACATAAGCAATAACCTCTGATCACTTCATTTCAATTAAGGACACGTAGCCTTAGCCGGAGATTCACCTCTCTAGTGACACGTGCACCTTAGTCCAGAACACGCTGTAGCTGCATGACTCGACAAAGGCTGCCTCCTCTGCCCGAGGCCAGCCCTACCGAACTGGTTCTCGTGTCCATTGTCCCGATCATGATTAGGCGGCCGAAGCTGGTAGCCTTGCCCATTTACAACCCACAAACATCCCTTATCCCACTTTCCTATCTTCCACACCTGGCTCCGTTCCTTTCTTTCTGAATCTTTATTAGGGGGAGGTAACGAAATTTACGATGAGGCGGTCCGGCTCTTGAATGCAATATTGACAAGGGATTGTGATGAACTAGTGGGAACCCCTCTTCATAATGTTTGGCTTCAGATATTATCGACGGTTCCTGTGTAACACCAAATATTTATTGTTTCAGACATAAAGGTTTTTGGAATGTATTACATGTAAAGAATTTGCCCCCAGCTTAAAATTCAGTATATAAGGAGCAACCCTCTTTGTACAAATCGAACAGGCTCCTAGATACTGCCCATGCGTGGTTTCTGTGACTTCTGTGTCCCTGCAGTAATAAACCTTTGGTCTTTGACGCCACCATCGAGAAGCCCGTGTTTCTGTTTATTTGTGCACCAAGGCAGGTGGAACTCCGGGGTCTTTGGGTGTTGTTCCCTGACACCTCTGGACGGAACCAAAAAGTCCAGAACTCCATATCTATGTTTACAACTCTATCTGTCTCTCTACTTTTGCAACTCTATCTATCTGTCTGTCTGTCTGTATGTCTGTCTGTCTATCTGTCTGTCTGTCTGTCTACTCTATCTTTACATCTTTACCCATCTACCTTTGCAGCCCTGTCTATTTATCTGTCTAGTCTGTATACCTTTTCATCTGTCTGTCTATCTATCTCTGCAACTCTACCCATTTGTCTATCTACTTTTTCAACCCTGTCCAATTTATCTGTGCAACTCTCTTTGCAACTGTATCTGTCTACCTTTGCAACTATATCTGCCGTACAGTCTACTCTATTTTTCTTTGCAACTCTATCTCTCTATCTATCTGTCTTATCTCTTTGTAGACAACCCTCTCCCTCTAAGCAACTTTTTCAATGTATGCAACTATATATATCTGTCTGTCTGTCTTTCTTTGCAGCACTGTCTCTCTTTCCAACACTGTCTATCTCTCTTTGCACACTATTCCTCTAACATTATATCTTTGCAATACTATCTATCCTTGCAACAATATCTATCTATATAACCCTCACTATCTATCGGTCTTTACAAGCCTCTATATCCAGCTGTCTTTGCAACCCTCTATATCTAGCTTTCGTTACAAGTATCTCTATCTACTTGTAAGAAAGATTTACAAAAATATTACATAAAAAATACAAGAGGCTGCTGTGTCAGACCAATTTCCTTTTTAGGTCGAGCATCACAGCGCTTGCCCTGTCTGCTAGACCTGTTGTATCTCTTCTCTGGGATTTTGGCACACCCACCCATTGCCAATGGTTGACATCTATGACTTTCAGAAATGCTGGCTTGTGGGGGCGTGGCTAGCAGCCAACGATGGCGGCCGCAGCTTAGAGAGGCTCCTGCGGCAAGGCGGAATCCCAATTAAATCCGCCACATTAATCCGCTCAATTATTCACGCTTTCGGGGCGGACGGGGTCTGGTGACCGTGCGGCGCCCAGTGTGAAAGTTTCGGAGCATCAGCGGCCCAGCAACCGACGGAATGACGAGGTGCGAGGAGTGGCCTGTAGTCCTCGTTGAGGCAGCGCTGTGGCTGGTGGACGGCACCTGGGCGGAAGTGGAGTGTAGTCGGGTGCCGTCACTGGAAGGGGCAGTCCCCCGGCCGACTCACCAGAAACGTGGCGGAAAACCTCCTGCACAATCCTGAGGACCGGCGGAGGGTGAATGTACCGGCGCCGCTGTACCACCGGGAGCAACGGGCGATAGAGGGCGCCGCAGCTCTGGAGGCAGGGCCATAGTCGGGAGCGGCGGAGCGGCCCAAAAACCGAAAACCCGGCAACTCAGAGACAAAGGCCCCCGAGCGGGTAGGTCCGCAGCTACGTGACCGGGAGGGGGACAACGGGGGTGCGAGGAGCTGTGAGCGGACTCAATGGACAAACGGTGAGAGCCATCAGTGAGACGCGGGACTCCGCAAGACACCAAGCCCCCCCTCCCCCACACACCGATATACCGGACTGCGCCGGGGGCAGACACCCTACGATCTCCTCGACCTAGCTGTCGCACTGAGTGCCCTCCGCGGGTCGCGGAGCCAGTCTCAGCGCCGCACTGCACAGGGCCAACGTAAAGGGAGGCAAGATACGTAATCCTTGGACTATGACATAAGGAATAGCCTGGGTGTCAGCAGTCTGTGAGAGAACATACTCGAACCCGCTCCAGTCACGGTGGAAACATCAGTGGGCCACAGTACACATGTGGAGGTCGATACCGAACTCTAGGCAGCAGCTACCGCACACGCAGATACCACCCAGGAGACACGAGTGGGACTTCCTCCCTGACCAAGTGGCAACCCCAGTTGGCGAACAGAACATTTGCTGGCTGACCAGTATGGCGAATAGGGGCCCCAGGCACAACTCCAGCCAAACTCGACAAATTCGCCTACGACAAACAAACGCCCCCGCAAGAACAGCGTAGGCCTGCCGGGAAAATGGCGGACGCGGAGGGGTCGAAGAAGGCTACACTGGACGACGTCCTGGCGGCATTGGCTCAGGTGCAGGCGACAGTGGGGGCGACGACGACTGAAGTTCCCTACTTCGCGCGGACCTCCAGAAGATTAATGAGAGAGTGAAACAGGTCGAGGTGGTGACCAAGTCCCTGGTCGAGGATGTGTCGGAACTACAAATTGAAATGGGTAAACTGCAGTCGGACAACAAACTACTCAAGGAGAAACTGGACGACCAAGAAGGGCGTTCACGAAGGAACAACGTCCGAATTTTAGGTGTACCGGAATCGGAAACTACTGGAGCAATGGACCTTTACATGGAGGATATGATCAAGAACCAAGTACAACCCAAAGGCCTCTCACATTTCTTCTCAGTGGAAAGGGCCCACAGGGTGCCAGGGGGAATGCCAAAATCGGGAGGCCCTCCAAGGCCGATCCTAGCGAGACTCTTCAACTTCAGAGACCGGGACGCCATTTTACAAGCGGCTAGGGTGGCTCCGGCCATCCAGATTCAAAACTCCAAGGTATCATTCTTCCCAGACTACACAGCGGAGGTCTCCCGAAGGTGGAGGACCTTTCATGAGGTGAAAAAAACACTGAGAGAAAAGGAATTACCCTACTCAATGCTATTTCCAGCCAGACTCCGAGTAGTTGCTGATAAAAAAGTTTGGTTCTTTGATTCCCCTGAGGTGGCTAGGGATTGGCTTGAGGGCTGGCATACTACGGACAGGACACGGAGGACTCACAGACCGAATAACGGACATCGTAATGACAGCCGGACGGGGTCACAAACTTCGGGCAGAGGAGGGCCGGGAAGGTCCCCAACTCAAGACCTCGCGGAAGCAGATGGAAATGAATGACTCGGAACGGAAGGGGAGTAAAAGGCAGCTGCCTCTTATTTATGGGACTACTGTTTTTGTAGCTGCAACTGGACGCTGGCCTGGTTTGCCCCGGAAGTGAGCAGGGATGCCGCCTGCCTGGGGAGATGCTCTCCCCCCAACACGCAAGTACTCTGGTTTTGGGATGGGTTAAGCACTCTGCTCAGTTGGGGAGGCTGGCAGTTGGAAGTCCGTTAGGCAGGGGGGCAGGGAGGGGGGTAAGGGGGGGGGGTTGTTTTGAAGTTGATTGGAACACATATGTATGGTCGAGAAACGATGTTCAGTATTCGAGTGATGTAACAACACATTGGTTTGCACAAAGATAAACTAGCTCTTCTGTCAGAATTCATTATAGCGTGTGGTACAAGGGTGGAGGTGACCTCCGGGGCACGGAGCGGGCTCAACACTACAGCGATTTCATAACTATAAATGACAGATAACCCATCAATCGCGACGGGTGACATAGACCCGAATTCGCGGGGCTCGCCCTTACGGCTACTGACATGGAATGTGCGAGGGTTAGGGGATAAGATCAAACGGGGACTAGTGCTGACCACACTGAAAAGACAGAAACCCACTATGGCACTGCTACAAGAGACACATCTAACGGGAGGGGCTACCAAGGCCATGGACAGGAAAGGGTATAAAATGTTAGTCCACTCAGAATTTACGTCTGGATCTAGGGGAACCGGTATCCTACTACAGAAAGCCTCACAGTTCATTCCACTACAGACTAAGACTGATGATCAAGGGTGCTTCGCGACATTGCAGGGACAGTGAGAGGGTAGGCTCCTCAATCTGGTTTCAGTATATATTCCCCCAGCGCTCCACTCGGTGCAGCTTCCAAAACTAGCAGAATTTTTGCTAGCCCTTCCCGAGGGGGACGTGATTCTGGGGGGTGACTTCAAAGCCATTGTGTACGCTCAGCTGGATAGATTTCCGGCAGGGGCCCTCACCGGGGGACCTTCCCACTTCCTACGTTTTCTGTCAGCCATGGGTCTAATTGACATATGGCGGCGTTCCCACCCCCAGTCCCAGCAATTCAACTTCCACTCTGCAGTGCATGGTAGCCTGTCGAGAATTGACCACTTCTTCCCCCTCGGCAACAGCACCCAACACATTGACACCATAGAAATTCTCCCTAGGGGAATCTCAGATCACTCCCCGATAACTCTGCCGATTTCCACCCACGAGAAGGCACGCAGGCGAATATTCCCTATACACGCTGCATACCTAAAGATCCCCCAGGTTCGTAAGGCTCTTAAAACAGTGACGACACAGTATTTCACTGAGAATGTGGACTCGGTGCGCTCCTCTGAGGTTCTGTGGGAAGCGTATAAGACGGTATTCAGGGGGCAAGCCATAACCTCAATCACAGGTCACAAAAAGGAGAGAGCCTTGGAGCTCACTAATTTAGAACTCACATTACAGGAACTGTCGACAGCACATGAGAGGCAGCCCCCACCGGCAACAGCACACGCACTTAACATCCAACAGCAACTTTACACGGACCATTTACGAACTCAAGTGAAGGGAAATATCACGGACACGCAGAATAGGGTCTATGAGGTGGGAGATAAGGCGGGTAAGATGCTAGCCTGGCTAGATAAGAGGGAAGGTAGCTCTAGGGGCATCCAACAAGTGAGGAACAGGCAGGGAGAGACACACACCAGCCCAGAACTCATAGTAGAGGCACTTGCGGCCCACTTTGAGGAGGTATACACCCCTGAGCGGGACGTAACAACTGAAATGGCCAGAATGGCATTAGAGCAGATTGAGGTCCGGACACTTCCTGCAGAGGCTACTGCGGAATTGGATGCGGATATCACGGCAGAGGAGATAAAGCTGGCAATTAATGCACTGAACCCGGGCAAGGCGCTTGGACCAAATGGCATACCCATAGAATGGTATCAATCGAAGCCTGAGATACTGAGTAAACATCTGCTGGCTATGTACAGTGAGTGTCTAGAAAAGGGAATACTTTCGCCAGACCAGAGACTGGCTACTATAGTAGCCATTCTCAAACCAGGGAAACCGCCGGAGGACTGCTCCTCTTACCGACCAATCTCGCTGCTTAATGCGGAAGTTAAAATCCTCGCCAAACTCTTGGCGACCAGACTTGTACCTCATCTGCCCACTCTTATACATCCGGACCGGTCCGGATTTATGCCTCATAGGAACACGGCGCTAAATCTGCGTAGGCTGCATGGGGTGCTGGCTCGGGCGGAAGTGATCACAACACAAGCAGTAATACTGGCACTAGATGCCAGGATGGCCTTTGACCTCGTAGAGTGGAACTACCTGTTTGAAGTTCTGTCTCGTTTGGGGTTTGGCCCCAAGATTATTGCGTGGATTAGATTACTGTACACTGACCCAGTTGCACAAGTGGTGGCTAATGGCCATATCTCGCACACGTTCCCTCTGGGGAGAGGCACTCGTCAGGGGTGCCCGCTCTCACCATTGTTGTTTGCACTTTCATTGGAGCCGCTGGCACCCTGATACGGACCACGCCACTGCTGAAGGGAATATACTGGGCGGAGGGTTGGGAGGACCGGCTCTCCCTTTATGCTGACGATATGCTGGTATACCTAACGAATCCAGAGCAGGGGGTGCCAGCCCTTTTACAACTCTGTGACAGCCACGGTAAAATTTCAAGCTACACAATAAATTGGACCAAATCGGAGATGTTTGTCCTGAAAGGTCCGACTCCAGCACTGAGCGTAGAATGCCCTCTGAGGGTCGCCGGATCCTCATTCAAGTACTTAGGTATCCATGTCACAAGGGATGCAGCGGAATTTATGGATAAAAATCCGGGGCCCCACATCGAGCGGCTTAAGCAGGATGTTAAATTCTGGGCGGGGCTGCCCCTCACGTTACTGGGGAGGGCCGCACAAAATTATGTCCTTGCCCCGATTTCTGTATGTACTTGAAAATACTCCGTATCCAGTGGCTCCTCGATTCTTTCAGAAAGTGGCGGCACTGGTATCAAATCTTCTGTGGGGCAACCTCCCGCCACGTATTGCACAAGCCAAACTGCACAGGGGGTGGTATGACGGAGGAATTGCGCTCCCTAATCTGAAACTGTACTATTGGGCGACACAACAGAAGCCTATAAACTACTGGATACATACTCCACAGACCGAGCCAGAATTTCAGGCAGACAGGGCACAACTAGGCACAAATAGTCTATTAGCTCCATTATATGACCAGACTAAAATGCGTAAATTGGAGGGGCCTACCAGGCTAACCACAGCGCTGTGGCATACGGCGACGGCGGCATTGGGCTGGAAGGGGAAAATAACGAAGCTCACGCCACTGTGGGACTCACGAGGCTTAGGCAACATGAGAAACAGCAGAGGTTTCTCTCACTGGGACACTATAGGGATTTCCACAGTTGGGGATCTTTGGGAGAGGGGCGCAGTAGTAACTTTTGACAGATTAAGAGAACTATAAGACCTGGGAGAGAGGGAACTATACAGGTACATTCAGATACAACACGCACTACTAGCGGCCATACCCCCAGACACTGACTTGCCGGATTCCTCCCCACTTGAAGACCGACTTCTCACTGAATACATGGTTGAGCGGGCGACCTCTCTTACATACCGCAAATTACTGAACAACCTACCGGACCCACTGGCCCGGCTGCAGGAGAAATGGGTGGGAGACACCGGGCAGATGGATGAACATGAGTGGAATGAGGCGATAGCATCACCTAAGGAAGTGGGTATCTCCGCGCGACTGAGACTTGTACAATTGAAAGTTTTACATAGGGTATATTATACTAGAACCATGCTACATCGCATTCACAGAACACAACACCCTTACTGCCTTCGTGGGTGCGGGGAGGAGGGCAAATTTTTTCACACTATATGGGACTGCCCCCGTATCCAGGAGTTCTGGAGACAAATAATGCAGACAATATCACAAACGCTGGAGATTTCGCTGCTGCCCGATCCACGGCGGTGCCTCCTAAATGTGTGGGAGGCTACTGACGTGTCTAGACATGGTCAAACCTGGGTTACAGTGGGCTTGATAGTGGCTAAACGTGACATCGCACAGAAATGGGGAGCTGTAGAAGTACCGACAACGGCACAATGGTGCCTTAACATGGACAGGGTTATGGTGACAGAACGGGCGGTGTACTCCAATAGAGCGTGCCCGGGGAAGTGGAACAAAATTTGGACCAAATGGAACGTATACAGAGGGGAAATTTGTGATCCCTTGCCAGAGGAAGAGCAGGACGGGTCGGATGACGAAGAGGAAGTGGGTTAAGGAACCCCTTGAAGTCCACAAGGGAGAGTGGTCACAGACCTTAGATTACACCAGGGTTTTCTAGACCAGTCTTGAGAGTCAGATTGGAGTGGATACCATGGGAACAGTGCCCGAGGGGTCCTGCACACACAAGATAACATGTCTCGGGGTCGGGTGGAGGTTTTGGATGGAGATTTACTGGGGGGGGGGGGCGCTTCCCTACTTGCCGTGGTGCCTACTAACCAACAATGAATGACCATAATGTGACTCCTCAAGTTTCTATTGTTTTGTTCTTGTTTTTGCAAAAACAGAAAACCAAAAAACGTACTGATTGACTGATTAATGAATAAGTAGTGCCTTTTCTCTAAAGCAGTGGTAATGTAATGTAAATGACGCGACACTCTATTTCAATTGGATATTACTGCATGTTGATTATATTATTGTGATGGCGGCCAGCCTGGACGGGTTGTAGGCCTACAGCTGTGTAAATTCAAAGGTGCAATAAAGGTTTTTGAAAAACAAAAAACAAAAAAAAAAGAAATGCTGGCTTGTCATTACAGCATCTTTATCAATGTCTCTTCTTTGTGTGCTTAGCTCCCTCCTCCGGCAGTTTCACTAAGAGAACATTTTGGTTGGCCATCACACTGACACAGCTATCTTGCCCCATCTCCCATCTGCCTTGCTCTCGAGCCTCCCCGGCTCCTCCTGCTGCTCATGCGACGGAATTATGACCAGCTCTTCACCTGTAATTGTGTTTTGAGTGACTCAGTACGCACACACCTTCACTTTAAAAGTCATCCCGAAGGGTTGGAGGCATTTACTTCGAGTCGTTCAAATGCGGAGCGTGCCTGATAAGATTTGCATGCCTACAGTTTTTACCTCGATCAGCACACTCACAGAGTGTATATGCTTGTGATCCTTTGTGCGATCCCGATTTCAGTGTCGCTCCCCTAGCCCCCAATATTTGGACCTTCTTCCGACTTCAGTCAGTCTGGTTATTGCCATCTGTGCTTTGAAAGGACCGCCCAGAAAGTGATCATGCTCAGTGGCCGGCAGAGGGAGCCAGAGCAGTTGGGATAAAATCTTCCTATCTGCACGTTTTTCAACCTGTTTCAAGGAAAAAAAATCATCTCAACAAGTCTAGCTAGTACCTAGTTCATATTGTTCAGTTCTTATAACCAAAACCGAACTACCATATCTTGCATGCAAAGTGCACTTTTCTTTGACTGGATGCTAGTAGTTGTTGTAAGTAGTGGCTAAGGCGCTTGACCTGGGTCCGAAAAACCAGCCTTCTCACCTAAACACATCTGCTTGACTTCACCAAACCGCCACCTCCTTGGGTTTCCATGTACGCGTGTTCTCTGTACCTGGCGGGACTCACCTGAAAGCTGTGGAGGTTGCCGCTTGACCCTGTGTTCTCGGGTCGGACTCTTGTTGGGCTCTCCTGCGCTGCCGCTGCCTCTCGCCGCACCCGCTCCGCGGCTGCCGCTTCGCGGCTTGGGAAGAGGGAGAGGCGAGGTCACTGGACACTGGGAGGCGCCTGGAAGAAACACCACGCCGGCGCTAAGCAGGGACTCGGAAGACCAGGAGTCCCTGCTTCCCCAGCTGCACAGGCGGACGCGCCCACCTCCAGACACGCCCCCGCCTGCAACGCCCCCTATTTTACTAACAGCCCGACGCTTGGCGGGACGCCGAGCGAAGCCCGAGCAAAGTGCGGGCAGTCTGTGGCAGTCAGGGGCTGTCAAGGCTGGGCTGGGCCACGTCCCTTTCCTTCCCACCAGCAGTGAGTACATACGGACTGTGTGAGACCCCGTGGTGTTCCCTGCAATCATGTCTACCCATTCTGGAAAACTCCTTAGGAGTGAAGGTGAAAGGGGGTCCATTTGCGGGAGCCCTGTTATTGGAACTATGGACCGCTTCATTACCAGGGTGGCGGCGGTGATTGAAAAGGAGATTGCTATGTCTGAGCGGCGTCTATCCGAGGTCTACCTCCCTTCAAGACGTTCATCCTTGGGGGTTGCTGCCCAGTCGCTTACACCGGCCACTGAGCGGGTTTACTCTGCTCCCCCTCCTGGTGTCTCTGGTGACTCTATAGACCCTCCCCAGTTGGCTGAAATAGGGCAAAATATAGATAGGCTGGAAAATCTGGCCGCGCTTCTCCCTATTGCTACTGTGGAAGATGGTGGTCTTAGTAAACTGTCTTCACCAGTATCACCTAAACCCCTAAACGAAGCCATCAGTGATCCTCTATCTCCAAAACCGCCCACCCCCATCATAGTTATACCTGATGGGGTGACAGATAGGGCGTTCCCAAACACTCAAACTCCCGAAACCAGGCAGGAAAATAGGCTCCTAAGTAAAAAGGCAAGAAAACGCAAAAAGGGTAGGCTAGTGAGACAGGCCGCTCTTTACCAAAGAGTAAGAAAGCTCTCTGGACCTGGTATGAGAAATATAAGGGGCCGGTCTTCAGAGAATGAAGTCGACATAGAAGGGGATGTTGTGATCTCTCCCAAGGGGCCACGCTCAGACAATAACACCGCCAAGGCTTCAAAGCTCATTGACTCTGTAACTATTGAAAACATCTTCGAGAAGGTAAATAGTCTTTTGAGGCCCCTACTAATACAGGTTAAGTGTCTAGGGGCGAGGATAGATAAATTAGAGCAATCAACCCTTGACGGGTTCCACTCACTCAAAACTACATTTAAACAATTAACCAGAGTGAGTGAAAATCAGGACATGGGCGCAAAGGGGAACGAACCACTATCCCAGAGAGACCCTAAGCCCCCAAACTGTCTAAACAAGGTTGACTCTAATAGTGCATTAACCCCAGCTCCTAAATCTTCTCCCCCTCCCAAAGCAGGGCCAAAACACAAGGGGCCACCAGCACACTTAGAGCCTGCTATAAAAAAGCCTAAGCCTCTCCCACAAAAGCAGCCACAGATAGCTAGTGGTAAAGCGAAAGACACCCAAACGTCAGGCACACACAACAAATCCCAAGGAATAGTGACAGGGAAAGCCCCTAGACCTGTATCCCAACCTACAGCCCCAGCTACCACTTTATCGGTCCCTAGTAACCCAGTACGTCGGATCCCTCCAGTAAACCTCCCTCCAGACTGCCAACCTTTTGTTGCGGTTATGGTAAATGTTCCCCCTCTAAAGGAAGGCCAGTTGGAAAACCATCAATCACTTAAGAATAAGTGTATCCATTGGCTGAAGGCAAACAAGCCAATTCCGTTGGGTGTGGATGGGATCATTCTAAGTGTCCGTAGAGTTGGGTGGGTAGGGCAGGGAAAAAAAACTCAGGAAGGGGATTGCATAATTATAAATTTTCAAGACCCTAGAGTAGTGCCCTCGATCTGTACTCCTATTAAAAATATGGGGGCTCCAGGGGTTAAAGTGGTAGATCTATCTTATTTCTACCCCAGGCAAATTGTTAGCTTAACTGGAGAAAGTCTAAGCTCCCTTGATTTCTGTCAAAACTGGGAGACACAATGGGCAGGGGCTACGGGGGGCACACGGGTAAATCATTTGTGGGCACCAGGGCCCTACTGACTGGAAATTGGGAGTAGAGTAGACCCAATTGGAGTATCACCCACCCAAACTAACCTTGCTAGCGGGATGGTAGCCTCTAAAGTTACCCCCCAAGATCCTTGCTCCCCTCAGACACCCTTGATGAGGATCACAGACAGGGACATTCTTGCACCCAGCGACATTTCAGCTGTGACGGACCTAGTATTTAAGGTTTTCAGCTGGAATGTCGCAGGGATTGTAAGAAAACTGGCTCTACCAGACTTTACTGCTTGGGTTGATGAGCACTCCCTGTGTATTTTCCAAGAGACATGGAGCCTGGTGCCGGTTCATAGGGTGGGATTCTCTTCCTATTCCTTCCCTGCACGAGTCTCGGAAACAGGGAGAGGGCGACCCTCGGGTGGCCTTCTCATATGGGTTGCAGCCTCTCTAGACTGTAGAGTAGAGGAGTTCCCCACAGGCTGCCCGGACATCCAAAATATCACCCTAATAGATCAAAGGGGAAGACTGGTCTTAAATGTCTATAATGTTTATGCCCGAGGGACCAAGGGTGGGAGAAAGTCTCCTGTAATATCTCTCCTTGAGACCTTGCTAAAGAACACCCCATACAAGACGCGCACATTGGTTGCGGGCGACATGAACTGCACGTTCAAGCCTTTGGGCTCGGACGTTGCCCTCGACCAAGACGAGGAGGATACCAGGCTGGGGATCCCTGTATTGGAAATCCCATTGATCAGGAGGTGGACAGAAGTTGCGCTCCAGTTATATTCCCTGAGCCTTGAATTTAATTTAAGGGCAGCCAATGGGAGGACAACCTCGGATAGGGGGGGTGCCCATACGTACAACAGACCAGGACACACCTCTAGGATAGATTATTTGCTAATAGATGTATACCTATGGTCATATGTAAGGGACATGCAGGTGGTCCCTACGACTGAAAGCGACCACAACTCACTCTCTTTAAGCATGGACCAGTGGTGGCGTCCCGTAAGGAAGGACAACATTAACCCGGTAGCTGCACCCCCGGATGAGTCTGAAGTCTCGCTCTGTGGTAGACGAATAAAATGGGCGAAATTGGTCCTCTCTGAGGCAAGGGTAGGGGAAATTTCAACCCTCTTAAATCAGGCGGTGACAACCCTTGGGTCCTCCCTAGAAGGGGTGGGTAGAGTGAGTGGGCTCTTTGTCTCCTTAGTAGAGGCCTTGACTAATGTGTTTACCTCACACCCTAGTAAGTCGGGTAACAAAGGATTTAAAAAACTAGATGATGGTTGGTACACCCAAACATGTAGGGTACACAAGGCAAAGCTAGTTGAGGCAGTAAAGCACAAACCCCGAAGTGTGATACAGGAAGCAAGGAAGGCCTATAATAAATCCCTCAAAATTGCTAGGAGGGAATGGGAAGACAAATTCTGGGAAGACCTCCTCCAAGCTAGTAAAAGTAAGGATTCAAGGGCTTTTTGGAATCTTATAGGTACACGGAATAAACCCGATGCAGCTATGAGACCCTGCAACATCCCGCCTCAAAACTGGGTAAAACATTTTGGGGCTTTATACCTCCCTCCAGATGGGGAACTGAATGTTGGGCTGAACCTTACACTAGCAATTGAACCTCATGCCTATGATCTCTTCAATCCCTTAGAGATTGAAAAGGTTATAGGGTGGGTAGCGCCCCGTAAGGCAGCAGGCCCAGACGGCCTCCCGGGGATCTTATGAGGGCATACCCAGTGGAGTGGGGAAGAGTTATTGCTGCTCTCCTTAACGACATCATGATGGGAGGGGCAGTGCCTGAATCCTGGAAAGGGGCGGTGGTGGTCCCGATTTATAAAAAAGGGTGTAGGGAAACCCCGGGGAACTACCACCCCATAAGTCTGATAGACTCCACCCAAAAGATAGCTGGTAAAGCTATCCTCGGAAGGATCCTCCATTGGGTGGAGGAGAATAAAATCCTATCGGACTTTCAGGCAGGTTTTCGGGCTGGAATGGGGACAATAGAGCAGGTGTTTAGGTTGGCACTTCTGCCTGGAAGGTGGTGGAACTAGGCAAGGGTAGTCTTTACTTGGCCTTTATAGACCTGAAGACTGCCTTTGACCTAGTCCCCCGGGAAGAGCTTTGGAGGGCGCTTTATGAGTTGGGATTACCCCCTTACATCTTGTCCCTCCTCATTAGCCTCCATGCCCATACCTTTGCACAGGTCCGTTGGGGTAAAAACGGAGAGCTCACTGAGAAGATACCAGTGTCCAGGGGCGTAAGACAGGGCTGCGTCTTGGCGCCCACCCTATTTTCACTATATGTGAATGGGGTGGTAGAACATCTCCAACAAGAACCAGCCGACGCCCCCTGTCTCGGAGGTGTCCGGATCCCCACCCTGCTTTTTGCGGACGACACGCTTTTGATCTCGAAGACTCCCCAAGGCCTCCAGAAATTGCTAACGCGTTTCCAGGAGTTTTGTGCTGCAAAGGGTTTAATAATCAACGTGGACAAAACTAAATACCTAGTCCTAAATCCTCCAAGGAAACTGGGCCGCCCACCTATGCTTAACTCTGTTGCCTTAGAGAAAGTATCCGAATTCGATTACCTCGGTATTCGGATAACAGATAAAATGTCCTGGGCAAACCACATCGACAAAATGGTCCTTAACCACAGGAGAGTAGGAGGAGCTCTTATGAGGGAGTTCCGGGCCTCACCTAGGAGATCACTTACCCCTAGAATCGAGATCTACAAGGCCAAGGTAGTGACATCAGCCTTGTATGGGGCAGAACTGTGGGGCCACTGCCGATTGGACGCCCTGGCGACAGCGGAGAGCAAGCTACTAAAATCCATTATTTCTATCCCACTGAGCACACCATCTGTACCATTGTTGTTGGACACAGGCTGTAAAAACATCAAAGATCAAGCCCAGCTTCGCCCTCTCCTTTTATGGACACGAATTTGGAGGGGTGAAGAGTTAAAATCCTACGCTGATGGCCTGGGGGAAATAAGGAGTCTGGGGGGCTGGGCTAAAATAAGATGGTTAAGAGAAACTAAAAAGCTTCTGGAGAAGATCGGACTGGGGGACTGTTGGTCATCACGTTCAGCCCCTCCGAAAGAAGTTGTTAAGGGCCTTTTCTGGAAATGAACTGCGGAGCACCTAATTACAAACTCGAACCACTGCAAGTCTACTGCCGCCTTCTTACTAGTCAAAGATATTGTGGTATTTGAGCCGTACCTGGACTTAATTACCCTTCCCTTTGACCGAGCCCTTTATTTTAAATTTAGAGTTGGATCCCTCCCGCTTGGTGCAGTGGTGTCAAATTGGAAATCAGCGGCCCGTACGTCCCCCAATTGTGCTTGCTGCCCGAGTAGGGTAGAGTCCATCGCGCACGTCCTGTTTGAATGCCCCGACTATGCAAGGCCTAGGAGTTTTTGGTTGAAACCTCTTTGCCGAAACATGGGTACACGTAGCCACTTAGTAGCCTTGCGCATCCTAACTACGGACACATCCCCCCCTATTGTATGTGGAACAGCAAAATTTTTAAAACTGTTTTGGCTTATTCGTTGTAAGAGATTGTCAGTAGCGGTTTAATCCTTTTTTTAGCTAAATTATTATCGGGCACCTTATGTCCTTTTATCCTTTTTAAATGAGTTCTTATACTGACTTCTTAAAGTGATGCTTTTTGTACATTGTAAATGATTGTATTGTAAGTGTGCTTATAAGATATCTTGCATATCGAATAAAAGCTTATGACTGAGAAACCTATAGCCAAACCTCTGTGTTTGTTGTCCTGCTCCGCCTCGTCCTGACACAGCTTATGCCCCTGGTGTTCGCTGTAAAGTGCTCGCTGTTTGTCGACATTCGGTCACTATCCTGTTAAGCACCTTTGCAGGGATACTACCTTGATGGCACCCAGGAGTTTTAATCAAGGCATCCTTTTAAATGGACGCAATAGTCCTTGTGTGTGTGTGTTATAAAATTCCACAATTGTGGTACAGTATTAAATATGAGCGGGTTTCATGCGTAGGAAATTGCAGGTGTGAATTTACTTTTGTAAATCAATGTTCTAATGTTGTTTACATTTTCTTCTTTTTCAGGTAGTGATAGTCTCATATAAAATTGCATCTGTCGTTGATATGTTTTCACCCTCCCTGCCTCGACTTCCTTTGCAGACATCTTCCTTCCCACTGTCTAAGTAAATGAACGCCAGCTTGTCACCGCCACAACGTCAGATCATTTTCATCTAGACGGCTTGGAGAGGAGTTTGTGCCCAGGTTCCTTATAACAGTATCCTTTCTGGCGGTGGATGTTATGTCATTCATTTTTCCATGCGAGCAGCTTGCCTCCTTTCAATTTTTTTTTGTATTGGTAACTCCATCTCATATCTCAACAGGCTTTCTTATTGCTGATACCTTGTAATAATTAGCTTGAAGCAGTGCACTTGAAAACCAGGCTGCCTTTTGTACAGAAGACTTGTAGTTTGTTCATGTCTTTCACCTGTTGTCCTATAACACATGCTGTGGAATGAATGGCACTGTGAGGCCCGCAAGATGTTAGAAGGGCCCAAGACGCATCACGCATTTCCTTCACATACGCGATACGGTACCCATTAGAGGTGGGTGTGGGGGCCCTCCTCCCTGTCCTCGGAGGCGGCCGGGCTAAGCCTTGGCGTGGCTTGTGGCCTGGTGAGGCCCCCCGAGCGCCCACAGGGTACATCCACGCCTCCGTCACAACCTGAGTGGCAGAGCCCCACCGACAGAGACACCCGGTGAGGAACTGATTCTTTGTCAGCCCGAGCCACATGTTGCAGCTTACTGGTGGCGTTTAGACACTCTGCTGACAATTGCGTCTATTGTTATCCTGGGCTACCACTACCTTGTCATGACAAAGGGCAAGCCAATGGGCCCAGCATCGAAGCAGAGCACCATGGACAAACATACGGGGATCGGCACAGCGGCAGCTAAGACAGAGAGCAGCCAGGGTGGATCCCCTGACATCACTGCTGGCCACGATAACCCAGCCTAGAGATACACTAGAGGCCAAAATAGGTGCATGGGGTCAGATGTGATGCTGCTGCGCCAAGATCTGAGAAATGCAGTGGATCGTCTTACTCTGGCTGAGTCCAGAGTCTCAGGCATGGAAGAGAAATGTAGACATCCTAGAGAAGCTCACACGAGCCCTGGCCATGCCCTGGAGGACGTAGAGGGCCTGTAGAAACAACCTCCAATTCCTGGGCTTTCTCAAGAACTGCAAAGGCTGAGATATGGGCTTATTTATCACCAAGTAGCTCAAGACATGGATCCCGGCAGACGCTTTTTCACCTTGATTCATCATTGAGCGAGCTCACAAAGCCCTAGCTGTGAAGCCCCCTGCCTAAGCGCCAGACCGCAGCCTGTTATTGCCTGGATATTAAACTTCTTTAATAGAGACACTATCCTCAGGCGGGCCAGATGACAAGACTCACTTACATATGATTCAAACCCACCGCTCATGAACTTCCCATGCTGTACCAGACTGGTTCAACAACAGCGCCAGTCCTTTATGGCAGCGAAGGCCCGTCTCCATGACTTTTAGATCCCCTACATGCTCCTATTCCCAACCCATCTGAGAGTCCGCTACAAAGAGTGTACTATATATATTTTGATACATCGGAGGAAGGGTTCACTTGGACTGATGTGATACGACAGCTGAAGTCTCACACATTCCGCCCCAAGACTCAGACTCTTCATCTGGTGACCCACAACAGAATAAGATGCATAAGAAGGACAAGCGGCGACATTGATCGTGTGGGAACCTCTGGTGATTGAACATTTGACTTCTAAAATATGCTGCATATCTGAAAGGACTGAAAAGGTCATCTTGCTCAAGATACATTCAAGGCACCAAGAATTATGGCATATTCATGGACTGCTCCAATAGAGAAGTATACCTCGAATTTCTTGAGACTCTAACTGTTGATGTGGTACTTGGATGGATCAGTTATCTGCTCCCTGTTTGGGCAGGTGCGAGATCCCTTGCGCGACAGATGCTTCGATGCAGGTTGAGGTATTGGGTGGGTCAAGCGTCTGAGGGCAAATATCCTGCTAGTGCGAGAGACCCATTTGTTGGCGACTAAGACGACATTCCTAGCCCACTTTGGCTTCACATACATATTCCATGCCTGTTTTACAAGCAGCTCCAGACAGGTGGCTACACTGATACATAATAGGGTTCCCTTCCAGCACATTCATATATGGGTCGATACACATGGCAGATACGTATTTGTTCAGGGAATTTTTGGTGGGGAACCCATGGTGCTAGGTATTGTGTAGGCCCCTCCACCCCTGAACTCAGTGTTTGTGAAACGCATAGTGGATGACTGGGCATTCATACCAAAGGGATTGGAAGTCATAGGGGGAGACTTGAATGATGTGATCCACCCTGAGCGAGAAAGGTGGAGACCCTCAGAAATAATTGGGGCGCGACGGGAATCCAGCTTGGGACCATTGTCAAGGCTGCTGGGATGGATGGATTCATGGAGGGCTCTACACCCAATGGAAGCCGGGTACACATATTTTTCCCTTTGTCCCTGGCTCATTTTTCAGGCTTGATTATCTCTTCTTCACCGGGGAACATGCCCACAGAATTTTACCAAGGTGACTATCTGACTATTCCCTGGTGGGGTTGAGGCTCCTGGCTGCCCCGCGGAGGCCTCCGCTTCGCTGGTGGCTATTGACATGGTTCATGCTCAAGCAGCTCTATAAAACACACATTCATAAGGCTTAATCAATTATTTTTCTCTTAATGTAGTGACGGCCTCATCAGTCACAGTTTTATGGGAAGCTATGAAACCCAGTATACACGGGTCGACATTAGTTTTGGCGCTGCAGAGCGCAAAACGACACAGGCAAAAATTATTACAAATGGAGGCCCATGTGATGGAATTAGGGAGATTGGAATGGGAGGGTGACGGTGGTGTAGCACGCAGACACCTAAGCCTAATGCAACAAAAATATGAAGGAGAGCTGCTGGATGATGCCAGGTGCAAATGACTGGCTTCGCAGAGCAGGATTTATCAGTGGGGGGACAAGTTAGGGAGACTACTGCATAGATTATGCCAACATGGGTTACAGCCTATATACATGCCTAGGGTTCAAGACAGTGACAGCATGACCCTTACAGACCCGACAGGAGTAGCCCACAGAATTGCTGTATTTTATCAAGTCCTATATGCCCTACAGGATGTCCTGACTGAGTCACTTATCGAGGACTTCTTTGAGGACATGCCTCCCAAGGGCGCCATCCGCTACTGCACAGGAATCCCATGAGTACCCCCTCACCATGGAGGAATTGACGGTGGCCATATCAGAAAAGAAGCCAGGGAAAGCTCCCTAATGGATACCCCTCTGAGTTTTTTAAGGCGTTTATGGCCCTTCTGGAACCTCACTATATGGCTACTGTACAAGCGGCCCTGAGGGAGGCGTGCCTGCTCCCAGATTGAAGGGACGCAGATATTGTGTTTTTTTTAAGACGGGTCACCCGCTGGAACACTGCTCATTGTTTAACCCAAAATCCCTTCTGAATATAGAAGTCAAGCTGTTGGCAAAGGTTTTAGCTAACAGATTGATGCCCCACATGCCTGACCTGATTCATCCAGCTCAGGCAGGTTTAATTCTCCAAAGGTGCAATAAGACACAATATCTGCTGAGCTCATAACGCAATAGCAGAAGTAGGTTGTCTAGGTCGCCCTGCAGCTCTGTTATTGGCTGATATAGATAAAGCTTTTGATTCGGTCAGCTGGACATATATATTTATACGATTGAAACACCTGAACATGGGGCTTGTTAGACATGGCACCATTGGCGTTGGTCTCCCTTCCATTTTTGCTGTGGCCTCTTGTGGTTTTGCTGGTGTTAGATGCTTTGGGCACTGTGCCACTGCTGTTCAGTTCCACAGTGCAAGTGCTCCCTACTGTAAATAATGTATTAATAAGTGGTTCCATGATTGACTGGTTGGATTTACCTGTCAGACCCTAGTACAGTGCACTGAGTGTGCCCAGGGCTTGTGAACCAAATGCTGCTAGTGGGCTTGCAGCACTGGTTGTGCCACCCACAGAAGCTGCCTGTAAAAGTGTGTCTAAGGTCTGCCATTGCAGAGCCTATGTGCAGTCTGTTACTGTCATGCTGCCTGGGCAAGTGCACCCACTTGGCAGTCCCTAAACCTTCCATTTTCTTCATATTAGACACCCCTATGGTAGGCCCAAGGGCAGGGTGCATTGTAAGTATAAGGTAGGACATGCCCTGGTGTGTGTGGCATGTCCTAATAGTGAATTACAGCAATTTTTTCGTTTTACACTATTGCAAGGCTACCTGTTCTCCATAGGCCAGAATGGGCAGTTAGATTATTAAATTTTATAATCCTAACTGACTCAGGGAACATGGTAGAAATTCAAGTTTAGTATGCCTGTACTCAGAATGATAAAATACATCTTTTAGTGAAGTTGGTTATAACATTCTGTGTTTGAAAATACCTCTTTTAGAAAGCAGGTATTTTCTTGTCTAACCTTCCAAGCCTGCCTCTGCTAGGTTGTGAATTCCTTGTCTGTAGTTTGTGAGTGACAGGCTGGGGATTCCAGGCAACAGAATGAGTCAGCCCAGTGGTGAATAGAGATATCTGCATCTAGATGAGAGGGAGGAGTTGCACCAGGGACCTGCATATGGCTGTGCCTGCCTTCCACAATACTGGCTCCACCTCCTGTGGTGCGGCTGATGTCTCTGCCCTGCACAGTGAAAGAAGAGAAGGAATCCTGTCAACAAAGTGCTCCAAGGCTGTGCTTTCCCTCCACAATGCTGGTTCCACCTCCTGTGGGGAGTCTGATGTTTCCGCCCTGCACTGTGAAAGGAAAGAAGTAGTCATGTAAACAGAGTGCTCCAGAACTGGTTATGACTGGGCAAAGGCCCCTCTGCCCTCAGAGGACAAAGGATTTTGGGGTATAAGTATTGGGACCCTGAGCCTAAGAATTTAGATCACTTTTGGACTACAAAAAGAAACATTTGCTGAGGAGAGGAACCTGATGAAACTGAGGAGAGACTATCACTAAGCTGAAGTGGTGCTTGGGGGATTGGCCTGCAGTGGTTCCCTGAATGCTAAAGAAAGGAGAAAGAACTTTTTGTGCTTTATTTTCAACTTGTGAAGGATCTCCTAGGGTTTGGAACAGATCTTGCCTCTTGCTGAAGTCTCAGGGACAACAGACTTCAAACCCCAGCTCCCCAGAGTTCTTTGGAAGTGCCTGCTGCTGTTTTGGGCCTTCTGAGGGACTGAGTGTTGCAAGGAGCTGGAAGCGCGACTCAAGAGGAAGAAGCGTGTCGCAGCCGCTGCAGTCACAACTCCGAAGGAGCGTGTCGCCGCTGTAGCTGATGCATTGCACCACATCAAGAGAAGCATCTCGCAACGAAGAGGAAGCGTGTCACTGTCGCTGCTGTCGCATCTTGGGTGTCGCCGCTGTAGTTGTCGCACTGCACCGCATCGAGAGAAGCATCTCGCAACGAGGAAGAAGCGCGTCGCTGTCATCGCCGATGTAGCTGTTGCACTGCACCGCATCAAGAAAAGCGCCTTGCATACATGGAGAAGCGTGCTGCTGCCGTCGCATCTTGGATGTTGCCGTTGTAGTTGTCGCATTGCGCGGAAGCGTCTCGCAAACATTGTAGAAGAGTGCCGTAGCTGAGGCTGTTGCTGTTGCATTGCTGAACAAGGGTGTCGCCGCTGCAGTCAACGCATCGAACCGAGACATCTCACATCATAGGAGAAGCATGTCGCATCTGGAAGATCTTCACGTCTTTATTTCTTTGCACCGGAACTTTGCAGCATTTCCATTGCTGCTACACCTTTGTTGTGGAAGCTTCACGCATCCTAAGGTACATTGACTTAAAGTGTCGCATCTTAAGAACTGAACTGAACTAAGCTAATACTACCATCTTAAGTATAGTATTGTGGATTTTTGTTGTTTGTGGTCTTGTGTTAAGTCTATATAAAGAATACTTATTTTTAATATACAACTGTGTGGTGTCCATCTGTAGTGTTGTCACTGGGTTGCTGTATGTGGTCACAATTGCTTTACACACTGCCTCTGAGATAAGCCTGTCTGTGCATGCTAAGATACCAAGGGGGTAAGCAGGGGTTATTTTAGGAGTGTACCCCCTTACCCTGACTAGAGGCAAGGGTCCCTATTTGCCACAAGTACCTCCCTGTGCCAATTAGAGAACCCCAAATCTAACAGGGCCCCATTTTCTGGTGTATGTATGATTGTTATATACTGACCTTACAGCATTCGTCCAAATTGCTGGCTCCGTATCAGCCTCATTTCCCAAAGGACGAAGAACCAGACAGGGTTGCCAATGTCTTCCCTCCTATTTGCCCTCTCCATCGAGCCACTGGCTTCATGGGTCCAGTGCGGGGGTTTGAGGGGCTACCCGACTTCTCAGACCGAATAGCACTCTATACGGATGATGTCCTATTCTTCTTTACACACTTCCACAGGTACAGTCCCAGGATCCTACAAACCCTGTATGTCTTTGGGGAGATGTCAGGACTATATATGAACATGCGTAAATATACTGTATGGTCTTTAAGGGGGGCTCTGGGAGGTGGGCGCTGGACTGACGATCTCAGCGTGGCGGTAGCCAGCCTAAAGTAGTAGGGGTTTTATTATTGGACTCCTGGTCCATTTCATGGGAACATAACCTAGACGATTTGATTGATTACGTAAAAGGAGAGATTTGGTCAAGGGCTGGCCTCCCAATGTCTATTTACGGGAGGTCAGCAATCTTCGAGATGGTAGCCCTGCCCCGCTTACTATATCAGTTGCAAAGCCATCACCATCCAATCCTGCAGTCCTGGCTTTGACAGATTAATGCAGCACTAGGTCCGTTTTTGTTGGGAGGGTGGCACCTTGCACATAGCCCCATTTACATGTTTTCAATCTGCATACTGTGGCAGCGTAGCAGCTGCAGACATTCTGTTTTTCCATCCAGCAGCACGCCTGCATGTGCTTAATGAATGGTGGTATGGCTCCTGGAGTGACCCAGCATACAGAGTAGAGCAATGGAGTATTAGAGACCCATCTTTACACTCATATCTATATAACTGAACACATCCACGAGACCTCCCTCCAGCGACTAGGGTGATAATTTGGACATGGTGTCAATCCCTCTGCCGAATGGCCTGGTCAGGCCGCCTTACATGTGAGACCCCGCTGTGGCGAAACAGACTCCTTTCCCAAGTATCAGATCTCAGAGGTTTCGATAGCTGGGATATTAGGATATTATCAATATGGGACATTATGCTGGGCCACACCCTTAAATCATTTCAAGACCGCCAAAGGGAAATTTGTATGCACCACTATCAATTCTATAAGTACCTCCAACTATGGCATGCATTACATCCCTAAATACATGATCAAACATCCCTTCTGGAGTTCAGTCCATTGGAATGCAAACTCCTGACTTGGAGGACTATAAAATTACGAAGATCTATTAATCCTTCATTATGAACAGCTCGAACATCTTGGATGCGTTGAGAGTGGCCTTGAAGGCCGAATTAGGCCCCATCGATGATGATGACTGGATGGAGGCAGGTGAGTCTCCAAGGGTGGAGCGATCTCATCCCGCTTGCGCCTCATACAATTTAGGTACCTACATAGAGCATACTACACTAGATATAGACTTTGGAAGATGGTATTGATTGCCTCCCCTGAATGTTTGCGGTGTGGACGAGCTGAGGGTACTTTCCTACACACAGTTTTGTTGTGCACTGTGTTAAATAGATTCTGGCGGGTGGTTGTTACATATACTTGCATGAGAACTCCCCAGGTCCCCAAAGCTCCTTCTATTACATAACACTGAGGGAGTGGGGGGCAACAAGTATAAAAGACATTTAATGTCTCTAGGCCTCACATTAGCCAAACGTGACATAGCTAAATAATGGAAGGCCAAGCCCCCCCGCCCCCCACCCCCTCCTTGGATGTATAGAAGAAGGGCATGGATTTCAATATGGGTTTGAAAATACCAGTTTTTCAGGCATGTGTTTGCCCACAGAAACTTTGAAAAATATGGTAAAGGTGGGCTAATTACAGAGGCCTAACTCTTGAGCTACATACTACAATTGACCAACAATTAGAGGTCGAAATCATGTCATTTGGGCAGGACTCGCATGCTATAATCATATTCCTAAGTTCTCCTGCCAGAGGAGTATCTGGAGAGGGAGGATGCTGGGGAGGGGGTGGGGGGAGACTCAGTTGAATTACTGTGCAATGATTTGTATTATTTTGTTGTATTCTTGCTTTTGGTTATCACAGCCATCAACAACGGTCCAAGACCTGGACACACTGCTTTATCTTTATGCAAATGTATGTACTGTATCCTTTCCTGGTAGCTCCGGATCATATAGCATCAACACCTAACAAAATATGGTGTGAAAAATCCATTGTTCTTTTGCTCACCATGCCACCTCAGTTTGAACCCAACCATAGGCAAATCAGTCTTGAACCTGCTCCTCATAGGAACAGTCCAGCACGATTTGCAAAGCCCTCCCTGAACCAGAAACAAGTATCCTCGGACCTGTTTCGGGGTATAACCCATCATCAGCCAGGTTAGCTTGAATCCAGTGGAACAGTGAGCAAGTGACTCATGTCTGGGCATACCCATCCCACTTAGGGCCAAAAAGGTAAACATCCTTTACCACGTGGATTTTACTCCGCGTGGCCTTTACAACGCGTCCATTACAAGGCAAGTCGTTACCATGACTTGCGCTGGAGGGCGCCAAAGGATTAAAAATAGTAAATTTACTATCCCAACACCTTCCCTAGGGTCCACGGGGACTGGTGTTAGAATAGTAAATTATACTATTCGAAATCCGCGCCCCCAACACAAGTCGTGGTAACGACTTGCGTTGTAAGGGACGCGATGTAAAGGGATGTGTTGTGACGGTACGCGTTGTACCGTCATACATCCGGCCAAAAATGCTATGCAAACAAGTGATTGATAAAATGCTTACTAAAGCAAAACCTCCATCCACAGTCAAGAGATCTGAGTTAAATCCATTGTTCTTTTGCTCACTGTGTCACCCTATTTTAAACCCAGCCATATGTAAATCAGTCTTGACTCTGCTCCTCATGGGAACAGTCCTGCCCGAACTGCCAAGTCAGGTCCTCCCTGGACCTGAAACAAGCATCCTGGGACCTGGTTTCGGAGTATCACCCCTCATCAGCAGGCTAGCTTGAATCCAGTGGCACAGTGAGCAAGGGACATATGCCTGGGCAAACCCCATCCTGCTTAGGGCATAAAATGCTATGCAAACAAATGATGGACGGAATGCTGAATAAATCAAACATTCACCCCAATCAAGAGATCTGGGTTAAATCCACCATTCATTTTCTCATCATACTACCCCAGTTTAAACCCAGCCCTATGCAAATCAGTCTTGACCCAGCTCCTAATGGGAACAGTCCAGCCCGAACTGCTAAGCCAAGTCCTCCCTGGACCGAAATCAATGGGACTGGTTTCAGGGTATCATCCCTCATCAGGCAGACTAGCTATAATCCAGTGGCACAGTGAGCAAGGGACTCACTTCTGGGCATACCCATCCAATTTAGGGCAAAAATGCTACGCCCATTATATCATTTGTGTGTCTTTAATTTGATTATGTAGCGAAGGGCAAAAATCAGACATCAGGTACAAAAATAGTAAAAAAAGAAAAGGCTGGCAAAATTTGGCTCTACTGGAAACAGTGTTAGTCTTCCTTCTGTTTTTAATGATTTCATATAATCTGAGCTTAGTGTCCAAGAAAGACCAGGAAGTGTCAGATGTAAGTTCAATGGTTGAGTGCGATGGTGAGGAACAAATCATTCTGATCATCGAAGGAATCAGCGATGCAGGAGCAGGTTGAGGTTGCACTGAAGTTTTTGCTGAAATCGAAAGCAAATGGCTAAAAATTTATGTTGATGCGGGCAAATAAGATATCAGATTCAGAGCAGGTGCATTGACAGGAGCTGCATGAACTGGATGCAGGTGGGTATGGAGACCCTGTAGACCTGACATATGTTTGATGCACCTGTGGCAGCAATAACGGTGATAGGGCAGCAGATGTGATAATGAGCAGCCAGAGAGCCTCACAGAGTGAGGGATGCAAGATCAGAGCGCAAACGAGTCCCATTGATCTACTGAAAGCAGACTGCATTGTTCTAACAAGATACTTAGAACAATCGGGTAATAGCAAATATGGCACTGAAAAAAATGTCCTGAGATAGTTGGTAGAAGCTTATAAAAACGTAGATTGTTGTTCATAGCATAATAACAATTTTACTCAGACATTTTCATTGCCTTAGGATTATTATAAGCAGAACAACACTTGCAATAATTAAAGCTGTTAAAAAAACATTGAATATTTTTGTACATAAGGAATCAAAAAATGAAGCTATATTTTCAAATACACTTCAAGCACATTAGTAATTTTGAGCCAATCGTTTTACAACCATGCGCAATGCCAATTGTACTAGAAGCATGAAATGCAGTACCAAGCAGGTCAGTGAAATGATTTGGGAACTGAGTGCTCAAAATATACTGTATCCCCACAGCAGAAAATGAGGTCTGAAAGTTAAAAATTCCTGCTGCAAAATTTAAAGAAAGTGCTCTCCGAGTTAAAATTGATACTAATGTATTCATTTAAACAAGGCGCATGCTGATATGACTATCAGCCGTAAATGGACCTAAAAAGCCCGTACTGGAAGAGGGTAAAAAGTCACCCCTCATCTTACTGTCTTCTGCATAGTGAGCAGATAAACATCACCTTGGTGCAGCATGTAACATGAAATGTTGATTCCGTAAACATAGTTACAATTGTTTTGTAAAGCAGTTAAGAGGTAATAGCAGATACAGGTGAAGCAAGCAATTTCCAAGCCAAGCCAGGATCAGAAAAATTGCAAGGACTGTGTACTCTAATGTCATCCCCAAATGGGTGTTATAAGTGAATTGTAGATAAAGATGTGCTGATAAAGACAGAATTCTTATTTGAAAACAAACATAACTAATTAGGCCCAGTTATTGGATTGTGCTTGTAAAATAGTTTTGTTCTTCCGTTCAGCTGGATGTAAGTTAAAGCATGTCTTTATTGGTTTCATGTAGAAGGCACTGACACCTCTGGGTTGAGTGTTGTATTTAAGACTGCATAAATACATAAATGGTACTCTGCAGGAATTGATCATTTGTATTGAAGTTATATGTTGTGTATGAAAGGTCTGATTTTGACAGCCATAAAAATAGGATGTGGTGCTAGGCAGAGAGCTCGTCCCATTTTTATCTGCTCTAAATAAGGATCATCATCTAGAAATAGAGGTGTACCGTCTATCTGCTAAATCGAGAAAAGATCAAAGCATGATTTTTTTAAAAACACCTGCTAATGTAGAATGAGACTGTAAAATGGAAAAAGAGCAGTTTTCTTGAAGAGATGCCAGGACAGTCTGTGAGATCTAGGTGTTTGAGCTTGCCCTGCTGCGAAATGTTTAAACTTTCCCTAATTATATTTAAGGTAGAAGAAGCGATTGAGAACATAGTGTAGATGTATTTAGATAGGGGTTGAAACATATTGTCAGTAACATTAAAGGTATACTGCAACACCTTATGTATTGATCTACTAGGAAATAGTTTCTTTTGAAAAGACTGCCTTTTCTTGTATTGCCCCATAAATAACACAAATAAAGCTCTTTTTCCTCATACAGGAGCTGTAGCTAGAAGACAATAAGCTAAATGCATGTCATCGTGTATTTTGAATAAATGCATTTTCACTGAATCAAGGACTGATTGTGATATACATGTTTGACATAGCTTTTTAACACTGTTCATAGTAACTGTAATGATCTGGTCTGTTTGCTCAATTTCATGTTGCTTCATTTAAGAACCTAAGTGTATTTTGGTCAGTCTGTATCAGCCAGAAAGCTATTCTATTTAAGGCACAAGATATCAGACTAAATGTGCCATTTTTAAATAATTCATTTCAACATCACACAAAACCCTTTCCATTTCCAAACTTGATAGTGTGTGTAATTATTTGCAGGAGTTAAGTGTTGTTTTATATCTTTCAGTCAAGCAAAACCCAGACAAGTAGTCTATTGAAAACCTTCATTGAAGAAATAAAACGTTCTTGTATACAGACATGCCGGAATTGTGCATTGCATCAAACCTTTTGGTTTGTGTTGACTGTGTACCGCAAATGTGCTTTTTTAAAATAGTAATTTGAAAATATGTAAAACTGTGTTCTAAAAAGAAGTGAATGACTTCAATAGAATATATGGTTTTATGTCTTGTGAGTAAAGCTTTTGGCAACAATGCAGGATCTTTTTTAATAAAAATAGGCAGACAAATCAGATACTCTGTAGATGTCAAAGTCGACAAAAGATTCTTGAAAAGCTCTAGGACTATGAGCCAAAGGTGCCTGGCAGTGTTAGTGCTGAGTAAAATTATAGATTTGACATTGACTGCTATTGGTGAATGTAATGGTGCCCATAATGATGACAAAACTGTTCTTTATAATTGTCTGCATTCAGTTAAGGATCTTCATTATCTAATGAAGCACATGAATTAAGATAATTTAGAATTTGCTTGCCTTCTCTAATGTTCCAAGAACATGCCTATGTACCTGGCATAAAACTGTCGTCCAGTAATATATGTAGAGTGTGTGGTATCTGCACCATTTACATAGGATTTGATATGGGGTGTTCTCCCATAGAATCAGGTAATGTACAACAATGTTAACAGCATGGTAGCTTCTTGCCGCACAATGTGAGTGTGTGTTGCTGTAGCTCCTGCACCACAGGAGATAGTAGCGGATATTCAGGAAGATAATGCTAATTTAAAATAATAATCGACATTGTAACCCACAAAAGGAATTATGAACTTGTAGCAAAAATCAAAATGTAAGATAGTGCTAGGCTGATATACCTGTCACAGCTCAGCAATAAGTAAGTGTCCATCAGTGCCCTTGCTGACTTTAGAAGTTTGAGTTTCCTAGGGAAATGAAAGAAACAACCCTTGTTTCTTCATGACTAGGCTTGTCTCCTGACAATGCAACTTCATGCAAAGGAACAGCATTTTAAGCTGGTGTGCATTCCTTTAGTGGTGCAGATGTAGTCAATGTTGCATCAGATTAATTTGCTGCTTGCACTACATGAATATTCAATGGGAGTGAAGCTGGAAGCCCAACAGTGCCTTGAATTGAACCAATGATTTCAGTCTGGTTGACCTCTTCTTGGGGCAATGTCAGAATAGGGCGAGGACATACCAGACTAATCTAGAGGCCCTTTTGTAATGGTGGTGAGCTAGTTAAAAGAAAAACGCAAATGATGTTTCTTGCTTGACTGATGACATCTAGTAGTTTTTCTTGGCTCCTTGGCAGCAGGCTGTAGTGGCAGGATTATGATGTGAGTACCTGGGGTAATTTGGAGAAAAATAACGTAAGAGAAGAGAACAATACTATGGGGTCCATTATGGTGGTGGGCAGACTTTGTCCGCTTGCCATCCCGACGTAAAACGGGACCGCCCGGCGGCGGTCCCGTGGGTGCCTTTAGGACCCACGCCGCAGTGCTAAAAATACACATTGTGCACTTCAATGCACAACGTGACAGGCACCGTGCGGTGCCTGTCACGTTGTACAGTGAAGTGCCGGGGGTACCATAGGTACTCCCCATGTGCACCCCCCACCTCCCCGGAGGCCCCCACAAGACATTCCCGCATGCCTTTAATGCCGCCACGGAAAAGCATGTCCCCGCCTTCACCCTAATATGGATGGCGGTGTCTAACATATTAAACCCTTTTCCAGCCGGTCAACTCCGGCGGGGGGAAATGGGTGGCGGGCGGGGAAGGATGTCGGGCGGATCGCCACTGCCCACATGGCGGTGACGATCCTCCCGACATCCTAATGGGGCCCTATATGTCTAAATTTAGTACTATAAAAGTGGGCTTAATAACAGAGAAGAATGCAAAAGAATAATAAGATAAGTTGCTTAAGTATGCCTGGTTGATATCATATGGCCTGCATAGACTAGTTTGAAGGACACACATATATTCACGTCCTTAACAGATACCAGTAAGATGAAGATAGGGAGGTCCGTTAAGCTAATGATAGGACCCTGGTTATTTTTCACGCAATGATGATGTTAAGAATCTTTGGGCATATTTTTAATAGATTTTAAATCAAAAATATTGAATATATATAAAAACAAAAAGCTAGATTATGCCTGTCCTACATATGTCTGCTGCGTTGGACTAGGCTGAATTTACGCAAGCGCAGTACGTACTTGTCATGCGTCAGGTGAACGTGTCATAAATAGGCGTCGTCACCCCTTCAGGCCTTTTCATTGCTCAACACAGTACGCCAAGAGACAAGTCGACAAAGATTAGGAACTATATACCAAAGATAGAACTTGGGCTCTTTGGACATTTAGGAAAAACTCTGCCTTATTTTATACTAATATGGCCTTTTTAAGGGTAATATGAAAGATTAAATTGAAGAACGGCAGCTGTCCAATATGTTTAGACAGACTTAGGTTAGGCTTGATAATATATATTTTAAAAGATGGTCCCTAATTAAGTACTCTCAACATATAAATTGAGAATTAAACTGATTATTTTAGATGACTGGAGAGATCTATTTTAATGCAGTATACCTTTTGACATTAATTACTGTGGATCAAATGTGAAAAACCCTATCCTGTGTTCGTACATTCTGTAGGAGGTGGTATAGACGCAATTCTGGTCATTGACAGAATCTATTAACAAAATCATAATATCATGTATAATTAAAATCAAATGGGTGGCTTTTTACATTTTGGTCTGATGTATTTTTGCATTGACTTTTTGAAATTACAGAGCCATGACCTTCTGAATAAATGATGAACACACAATATGGAATAATCTGTTATGTGACACCTACTTTGCATCAGTTGCTATTTAATGATTTTTTTTAAGAAGGTAGGAGACTGCTACCTTTGAGTCTCTATTTTCTTTCAAACAATGGAAGAACCATACTCTGACTTGCTCTTTCCTATTTAATTCAGGGCGAGTACACTTGGTGTTACATTACCATTTTTAGATAAATACATTGTGCACAACAAAACTGCTCATAGATAGACATTAGCGTATATCCTATTACTCAGTGGTACATTAAGTAAATACCAAGTTCTATAAAATGTAGAATATGTATATAATAATAAAACGTGTGCTCATTTTTTGTTTTAATCTGATGTGTTTATTTAACTCAGTCAATATACCCTGGATAAGGAAACAATCGGTTGGATGTTCGCACCAGGCCTGCATATTATGCACTGATAAGTGCACTGTTGATACTCTTAAAGGATTGTTCTCGATACAGGTACATTTATACATGCACATACAGACCCTTAGATTATCCTCTATACGAGTAGGGCCCCACTCCCTAGTTTATCAATTTTATTATCAATCTAAAAAATACAAAAGATATGCAATTAGGTATTTTATGGGCCACTCGATTTGGGGGAATTCCTGTTTTTTATATATATTTTTTTAAATCTTTAAAAAATAAATGGACATGAATAAATTTCAGAGCAATTATTGAACTGATGTATATAGTATGAGATGTATAATTGGTATGTTCTTTGTGTCTTTCTTTGTTTCTATAGAATGGAGGATTTTTTTGCCAACTTTATTTCAGTCATGTAGCAGTGGTGTAGTTTTTTATATATTTTGCGGTCGGCCACGTTTTTACTTTTGCGCCATTTTCGCTCCGCCGTTCTACTTGAGAACTTTGTCATTCTTAGTTGGTCTGTCCATGAGGGACAGGTAAAATTAAAGAAAAAAAAGAAATAAAACCACTTACCTTGCGGTCACCACATCGCCAAATTTAATTTTACCTATCCCGTAGTCTATCCCGTAGTCTTTGCCCCAAAAGGTGTACACACACACTCCAAAGTGTTACGTTTAAAAGGATTTAATTAAATATTTAACACCAGTTTTAGTGCAGAATATATGTTATAGCTTGATTGCAGGCACAATCATTTGAACATCGCGTAAAAAGAAGCAGTATTTGATGGAAACTCTCCTTTTAGTCTTGAGTACCGTCTACCTTAGCACCAAAATCTTTCCATGAATACGAGTTTTCTAGATGGCATTTACACATGCATGAACATCGTTCAGGATATTCTAATCGGCAGCCGGCTGCCCTTGTAGGCAAGGCTGGTATTTACAGCGTTCATAAAGAAATGTGATATAGATGGGCTTTGCTGCAGACTGTTTGTCAAGGTTGTGCTCCACTGGAGGATACAAACTACCTCTTTCCTCATGAGAGTCGTAAACAAACTTTATATAATATTATGCAACTTTATTTTAAGGAAAATGAGACAAACGGGCACATGCATCAACGTTGGATTTTGCGATTCCTTATTTGCGAAAATTAAGGAATCGCAAATAAAGAATCGCAATTTCAAAATGCATCAATTTTTTTGCTATTTTTTTGCGATTCGGTAATATTTGCATTTTTTACCGAATCGCAAGAAATATGCGAGTTCTTATTTGCGAATTTGCATTTTGCGAATTCGCAAAATGCGAAAACGCACACATGATGAATCTCATTGAGTTAACAGCCTGGAAGCCAGTACAGCAATTAGTCACAGCTGCTCCCTGGTTTGATGTAGAGGTTTGGCAGTTGGCTTTTGGAGCTTTCCCTGGAGGTTGCTGCTGCAGTCTGTGTTTGTGAAATCTGTGGAGAAATGGCAAATGAAAATCCTGTTGAAGAGGGACCAGCCAGGAGAAGGAAATGTACATTTTCAGACCAAGAGTTGGAAATTCTCATTGAGGAGGTGTCTGAGAGACAGGAACAACTTTTTGGAAAGCAGTCTCTGAACGTTCCAGAAGCTGTTAAAAGAAATCTATGGCTTGCTATCCAAGCATAGGTTAATGCAGTTGGTGTAGCACATTGTGACATTAATAATTTACAAAAAAGATGGTATGACCTGCGCAGTCGTGTAAAAGAGAGTATAGCAACCAGGATGAAAACAGCAAAAAGAACTGGTGGTGGCCCCCCAGGGATAGACCCAATACCCCCCTGGAAGACATGGTGGAAGGCACACTGTTGACCGAGGCTGTAGTTAGAGTGATAGACATTGATACTTCAGAGCTTCCTACCCCTTCTGAAGGTAAGTCTACTGTTAATGTTTTTTGTTTTATGAAGTGAGCAATGAGAGTGCAAGATGGTTGTCAAAGTAGTTGCACTTGCTGAAATACTTCTTCAGTATTGTATTACTTCTTTTTCGATTTCCAAATCAAGATATTAACAGTTGAAAGTCTGAAAGAAGTGCATCATAGTGTAGTTTTGAACTAAATATTATTTAACAATACAAATCACTTGAATTGATTTTCATTTAAAAATGAGACAGAAGTAGACAGGGACATGTTATTTTAATGTAACTCAACCTTTATTTGAAACATTTTCCTTAAGTGCAAACTTTTAAATAGCATCATGTTTGCACTTTTTCAACCATAGAAACACTTCAGGAAATAATTGAACGTGATTTGAGGGATTTCAACACCCAAGAAGGTCAAGAAACAGATGAGGGAAATGCACCAACCACATCAGCATCCCTTTCTCAAAGAGGTGAAAGACAGAGAGTGCGTCAACTGCTTCAAAGTGATTCTGAAGAGGAACACTTTGGAAATGTTAATGAAAGGCAACCTCAACCTACTCCAACAGTCACTAACACAAGGCTAAGTAGGCGAAGGAGACTTCAGCAGTTTTATAGACGCCGTGCTCATGAAGCAGATGGTGGCAGAGTTGTAGAGGGCACCAGCACAGGCAGTTTTGTGGAAGACAAAATCCTGAAGGTGCAGCGCCTGCAAGGCAAAGACATTAGAATCATGAAAGGTTAACTTGGACATATCAGCAAACAAATTGGTGCCATGCACAACAGTATGAACAAAATGATAAATGTAATTAAGACATGCCATGAAACATCGTCAGAGAAGCTGGACCGCAATGCCACTTCTTTAGAGACCATGTGCACAGTGAACAAAACCAGCAAAATGAAAGTGGAAAAAGGCACCTGCGACTAATGACCTGCATGCAGGGTCATAACAGGCAAATGTCTCACCTTTCTAATTGTACAGCTCAGCTCTGCAAACAGACACTTTCCATGCAGTTGGATATGAAGAAAATATTTGCAGAGATTACCAAGGGAATGGGGACACATGCATCTATTGATAAATCACATAGCAATGTAGCTCCTCATAACCAGCTACCAATGGAGGATAGTGGTGCAGGAAGTACTGTGAGTGGCGTACTTGAGCATTGCTTAACACCATCGCTGCTGATGGTATTCCCCTCCTATGCTGACTATGAATGTTTCCCATTGTTCATGACGAGCTCAGCTCGTCATAAGCACAGCTCAACCGTGCCTCATGACGAGCTGAGCTCGTCAGGAGCATCGAAGGGGTTAACTAGCACACGCGGTAGCAATAGGAAAAAGAATGATGCCAGCAACAAGCCCATGGGCAATTGCAAAAATGCAGGGAAGGCATTAGGTGTGCGTGGACGTAAGAAATAACATCATTTCTGTGAAGCCACTTGTTTGTGAGGAAAATGCCCAAATCATTTATGGTTTAATGTTTTTCATTATTAAAATGCAGCCTAAAACATTTATACATTTATGGTGAAGCATTCACATTACATGAAGTAAATGCATTTATTTTGACTTTACATAAATAAATACTTTACAGTTAATTCAAACATTGTCTTGTGTGCTTCCTACCTCTTTCAGAAGTAATGTTGTGTTATTTCTGCCCTTCTCCTTCTTCCCTCTGCTACTTCTTGTCCATGTAGTCTTGCTTGGGGTTGTGGAGGCTGATTGTTATTTTGAGGTGATACATCTTCATCCAGTTCTATGCCTCTCTCGGTTGCTAAGTTGTGAAGCATTGCACATGCAGCTACTATTTTGCAACAAATGTCTGGACGATATTGTAATGCTCCACCAGTCTTATGCAGTATGCGAAAACGAGATTTCATCACACCAAAGGTTCTCTCAATCACATTGCAGGTAGTTATGTGAGCCTGGTTATACTGCTGCTCCTTCCTGGTAGTTGGATTGAGGTATGGAGTTAAAATGTAAGACCTCACTGCATAGGCACTATCACCTTCAAAAATTGAGAAAGACAGTTAACATGCAAGGAAGACGTGTGTAGGTAAAGGAAGAGTGTGTTACAATTTGAAAAATTATATTTACCACGCAAGTATCCATCTCCAAATTGACCTACAAGCAGTCGAGCATGGATGGCACTGTGTCTAAAAATGTAGGAGTCATGGGCACTTCCAGGGTAACTTGCCACTATGTCTGTGATAATAGTTTTAGAATTACAAATGGCTTGAATGTTGAGAGAATGGAAGCATTTCCTGGTTCGGAAAATATACTCATTTTCAGAGGGTGGGCAAATGGGAACATGTGTGCCATCTACACAGCCAATGACATGTGGAAAATGAGCCATGTTATTGAAATCTAACTTGGTTTTCACCAAATCCTGCTGTGAACTACAACATTTTATGTGATGCCTTATTCTTTGCAACATGGCATTTAGGAAGGCATTAAAAAATCTGGAAAGTGAACTCTGGGAGACACCACCAGCAATGGCTATTACACCCTGAAATGACCCAGAAGCAAGGAGCTGCAGTGAACACAATACCTGAACATGGGTTGGTATAGCTTGTGTCCTGCGTGTTTGCCTCTGTAAGATTGGGTCCAATTCTTGAATTAAATCTAAAATTAAATGAGCATTGAGCCTATACCTATCATAGATCTCTGCTTCAGTCTGCCCTAGTTAGGTAATGCGCACTCTGAAGATTCTCTCTTGCATCAGCCTTCTCCTCCATCCTGCAGCTACTCTCAACCTCTGCCTGCGCGCCAAAAAGAAAAGTGCTGCCATTCTGAAAAGCACTGTAATGGTCTCTGAGGTCCTTATATGCAGTCCTGATGATTGACACCTGTTGTGAATGAAGTTGGAAAAATTACCACCAGGTTTGACTTCTTCTAATTTTAAGAATTCCAATTTACGATTTCTTAACAAATCGCAAATTGCGATTTTTCATGCATAGCATTTTTTCGCTAAAAAATGCGAATTGCAACTTTAGCGATTTATTTTAGAAATCGCAACTACATGTGCGATTCCTAAAATTGCGAAAAAACACTTTCAACTTGATGCATCCCAAAAACATGAATTGCATTCGCAAACGGCCGAATTTTGCGATTCGCACCGTTTGCGCATGCAGTTCAGTTTGATGCATGTGGGCAAAAGAGTTTGTCTTTCATGATTAAAACATGAGGTTTCAATTGTATATTTACTTAAAGGACATTGTTCTTTTCTCTAAATATCACACTTAATGAATATATGTACATACAGCATGTGAATTAGAAGCCGACCAGACTATCAAACTATATTTACATATCCTGGCTGAGAGGAGGCAAGTAGAATATCTAATTCATTCTGATGTACACCACGTGCAACCTCTGCTCAAGGTTCCAGGAGGACAACGAGCTAAGCCCAGTGGTCGAAGTGGGGGGAAAAAAGTAGGGGAACTGTGGCCGGAGATCAGGGGGCGGGAACAACCCGAGGATTAGGTCAGTGGGCGGAGTCAGAAGTGTGGCCAGAAAGAAAAAATCATTCAAATTTTTAGTGTTTGTTTGGCATTTCACTACCCAGCTCCTGCTTATTATGGTTTTTAAGTCAGCCCATTGATACACGTTTATTTAAGGTTTAATATGAGTTATTGACATTAAAATACATACAGAAAGTGGGATTTATTTCCAATCACAGAATGTCCCAAATACGCTTAAAAGTTGAAACACAAGCCATTTTTCTCCAAGCCATGGAGTTTGTCATCAGCACTCCTCACTTTTTCCACAAGAGCAGTTCAAACATGAATGGCAAAATATCCTAGTTTGCTGCAAAATTTGATGATTTTAACTAATAAATTGTTTGTAGCTCAAACGGATCAAAAGTTACAAACAAACATGACTTGTGTTTCTGCGAAGTGGACAGCCCTTGGCAAAGGTTGACTGATTATGCTTCTCACTGCTGCATTGTATGTTGCATTGCTACTAATAAGGCAAAATCTTTGCAGACTGTTCGCATGTGTAAAAGAAAATATACAGCATTACGCTGCAGCTTTTTTTGCTGCATAATTTAGTCAACACTGCAGAATAATTTTGTCCTCCATTGCTACATAATTCCAGTGGTCCCAAAGCAGGCGGGAAATATTTAAAGTGCTTGTGCATGAAGCAGAGAGACCATGAAGTTTGTAAACTAAGTTTGGTGTGCGTGCAAATCCTGCATTGGTGATCCCTAGTGATTTGCACTTACTACTGCTGAAACAAGGCCAATAGAGGTACCAATGGCTGCAGCAGAATGTTCTGAAGGGCAAGGCTGGCTTTAGCGCTGTTGGAGCCCTGTGCGACAATGTTTGTTGGTGCCCCCAATGGCACCCTCCGCCATGTATTCCCTCACTACCACCATTCAACAGTGCCCCTCGATAACCCCTTTCTTGCTCAGATGCATTTGATTTGATTTACAGCGCCACTGATACCAGAGTAGGGTGTCAGCGCACTTTACATCACACACATGATGACAATCATATGTGTGTAAATCACTCTATAGTAAATACATAAGGAAAAGTACTACAAGGTGCAGGAGTCACATTACACTATACTAGTAAGCAGTATAGTTTAATAGTGCTTGGTGTGGAGAAACACAAACTCAGAATTTAGAATGTAATACCATGGTTGGGGGTTCTCTTTAATAATCAGAATTGATTTTATTCATATGAACACCCTTAGCAACATAACTCTCTAATTTATACCTTGCAGTTTGATTGTAGCTCTTAGATGACAGTCAATAGTTCACTGTTCAATGTTAGAATTTTGACTTATAAACTGCAAGTAGGAAAAGGATCTCTCTGACAAAAGCAGTAACCCACTGACCTGTTTACATTATGTGCACTTTGTGATCTGCATGGTACATGCTCTTTGCAGCAGGCACATCAACCCTCTGCGCTACCTTTCCATGAGTCAAAATTTCCCCATGACAAAACTCCATCTCTCTCTAGGAAGAACATTAATCACTGGAGTTATTATTGCATTTTTATTGTGGCCCGAAACTTGCGGGAGGCCAGGCAGGAGGCAGCAAGTGATTTTAGAAACATAATATACTTGCAAACATGACCCCCCGCCCCCCCACCCCCCACCACCCGAGTCAGTACCCCCAGGAATGGTGCCCTTCCCCACCCATGGAAATCAATGTTGTTCAAAGAAAGACGTGAAAAGAAAAGTAGCGCTTCACTGGCAAACTTAGTAAAGTGGCGCTATATGTTTGGGTGAATAAAATCAATCTGGCCATTTTGAGACCACTCTATCTTTTATTGTATTGTAATTGCATTACTATAGGGCGTACTACCCCTGACGAGGCATCAAAGCACTTTTTCTGTGAGTAGCATGGTACTCCGGAACCCATACAGGATTAGTGGTGAATTAGTATGGTGAAATATGAAAGTAATTTGAGTGGTGGATATGTTAGTTTGTTACACAAATGGGAGTAGGCGGGCATTCAGTGATCTGACCAAATGGAGCAGACATGTTTCCGAGGCTCAGTCTAGCTGGTGGCCCCACACTGCACAGCCATGGGAAGGGTGTATCACCAACTTACTCCCTCTCGCCACCATAGGCAGATCTACCCCTACTCCTGCTCGACCAAAGGTTGTCCAGCCCATAAGGGAGTAGTGCAGAGAGCTGGCCCAGCCCTCTCTGTAACCACTGACCTGAGGACACACAGTGACAGTTTTATCTTAGGCACTTAAGTATCCTGGGAGTAGCTGCTCTTTGCACTATATTGCCATCTACATGAAGGTACCCGAATACTATCTGAATACTCGCCACTTGAGGACCATCTACTCTTAGATCCCATGATTGATGAGGCGATTTCCCTGACTTACCGGAAATTGATTAACAACACCCCAGCCTATTTGGGCCCACTGCGGGAGGCTTGGGAGTCTTATGTGGGTCTCTTTGAGGACGACGATTGGGCTGAGGCGTTACAGACCCCCCATGAAATAGCTATAAGGGCAAGATTCCGGCTGATTCAGCTCTGTATTCTCCATAGATCCTATGACTCTTGTTTCGTCTGAATTGGTACTTGCGAGTCTGACGAATGCGTGCGGGAGTGCGGCGAGACAGGGTCCTTCTTTGATATACTGTGGTCATGCCCTAGGATCCAAACATACTGGGAAGGTATAACTAGAGTAATGATGAACGTGGTGGATGAAGACATCCCGCTTAATCCAAGGTGGCTCATCTTGGGTGTGACTGGCGAAACAAAGTGGCGGCGAGACAGGGTCCTTCTTTGATATACTGTGGTCATGGCCTAGGATCCAAACATACTGGGAAGGTATAACTCGAGTAATGATGAACGTGGTAGACGAGGACGTCCTGCTTAATCCAAGGTGGCTCATCTTGGGTGTGACTGGCGAAACGAATTGGCCGCAATGGGCCAAGACCTGGTTAGTTCTGGTGAGAGGAGTGGCCAAGAGGAACATCGCCCGAGCATGGGGAGCAGGGACACCCCCCCACACTTGCAGCCTGGAAGAAAAACCTTGACTGGTGCAATGGTGCAGAACGGGTGATATACAAGAGCCGGCCGGGGATGCCCACAGAAAAGCAAAAAGATATGGGGTGCCTGGGCCAAGTTTAGAGGATATAGTTGAAGGCCAGAGGGAGCAGGGTGCACTGATGTGGAAAAATTGATGCTGCGAATTATGTCAAGGGAAGGTTGTTGTTGCACAGTGGGCGCTTACAAGGGAGAAGGTGTATGTTGTGCATTGTGAATCGTGAATTGCATGTCTCACAGAATCTGCTATTATGAACTGACTATGTACTGAAGCTTGTTTATGTTCAATAAAAAGATCTTAATTAAAAAAAAGTATCCTGGGAATAGGTGTGGGAGGTCGGGGGGGGGGGCTGCAGCACAAGAGCACACGTCAGCTATGGACCATCAGAGCTGTGTCTCCGTGCTCCAGCCCTCTGAATAGGCAAACGTAGTATTTCTGCTGATTGAAATACAAAAATAAAATATGCTGCAGTTCACCTCTAGAGGAGGTAAGGAAAACAGGTCTCCTGAATGGACAATATATTTCTTATATTTGAACTCTATGTGAACATTCAGCCAATAATGTCCACATATAATGCATAGAACATAAAAGTAATTATTAACTACCCTTTAATTAGCATTAAATACTGCATTAATTACTTCCCAAATGTACTCGTTTGATCACCCTTAGAATAATGAAAACACGAGTTGGCCTGGCAGGGATTCAAATGTATGCTATGGGCAATGCATGCAGATGATTGCAGCTTGTGCATAACACACTTCGCTTTCTTATCAGTAACAGAATCTATGCCCTAAAGGTGGTCACTAATTCTCTAACAAATGTGTGAGCCCACGGAGCACTCTGCTAGGATTTAACCCTGTGACATACAGATCACGCACAGTGCATTGCATCAAACACACTGCACAACTGAGCTATTCCATTCGTTTGAAAGAAACCAGTGACTTTGATTACACACGGATCATTGCAGCAAGTCCCTTAATCCACTGAGATAGCTTACTATCTGATGCATCTAGCCTGCATACAAACATTACAATAGCCAAGTGAGGTAATGATTCTAACGAGGAAATCTGTAAAGCAGTTGAAACCCATGGATTCCATGCAGTGAATAGATCAATGTAGGTAGGTGCCTGCAGGAGCCGGACATAAATCACAAAGATATATGTAGCCGCTGAGCCCAATTAAATGGACGGTGTACAGAGATGAAATGTTTTTGCCATCATGACTATTGATGATCACAGTATTTAAGTCACATGAGTATCTCAAAAGAGATGATGCAAGACAGTAAACCTACTCCTAGGAGGTGACGAATGAGATGATGCAGTATTAAATTAAAGCAGGCATGCCCAGACTTGAATCATATCAAGTTACTGGATACATTTTACATGGCTGACGTTACATGAGAAAATAAAGTAACATTTTTAGCATTCGCGTTTATACTTAAATATATTGAGATCAAGAAGCCAGAGCCTTATCCTGCCAGAATTATATTTTACTATGTAGGCCTTCTGTTTGATTTACGGAGTGCAAGATTTTTAAAGATTATGTTGACCATTTGACATCTAGTTCCATGAGATGTCCAATTATGGGCATAGTTCCTCAAGCATGTTCTCTGTAAAATGATCCATCTTCCCCCGGGTCTAGGCAGTGCTTGAGAAGAAATGCTCTCTCCCCTGGAACAGGGTCAGGCGTACTCAGATTCTTATTGACTTCTGAACGTGAACACCTCTGTGGATTGCGGACTGCTGCTGCATAAGTTCCAACAAGATGGATGCTCCGTTGCTGGGCCTAGGAGGGAGGTGCTATTCCTTACCTTAATATGTGCACAACCAACTATTCTAAAATTACCCTATCTAGTATGCCATTAAGGACTCAAATCGGACCATGGTCACTTTGATCTAACAAGTCACAATGACCACATTCTTCTACTGCCTATGCATTCCGTATCCCCACCTCAACCACGCATAATCCTGCCGTTGATACTTCTGCTGCAATGCATCACCCTCGTCCTGCAGTGGTCATCTCCTCTAAAGACTACAGCAAGAAACTATCAGAGCTTCCCAAGATTAAGAACAAAAGAAAATCAAGCAGTCTAGAACTGGAGACTGAACAGCATGGATGACTTCTAACCTGCTATCAAGTAGTTCGGATTTAGTAACATGCGATTTTACTTTTGTAGAGAGCAGAGATGCAAATGCTTATCGGTGTTTAGAGAAACACAAACTATTAAACTTACTGAGAGGAATGAGGAAAGTGGGAAATAATTAAAAGGCAAGGTTTTTAGCATGTGAAGCAGAATACCTTGGGCTAAGTTTGTAGACTTGAATTGTAGACTTTAATGTAGAGAATTCAACACAAGTTGGCAACAAATGTAGAGAAGTCTCCATATTTGACTGTTCTGATCCTAGTGGTGACATCACATGCAAACATTGATTTGTGGATTTGAGAGGGCGCCTGGGTTAATGGATTGCAAAAATGTTGGACAGAAAGGCAAGGTATAATATACCGGAATGTTACAGGAGTTTTAATAGGTAACCAGTGTAGGGCGTCCCAGTACTGGTGAGATGTGGGCTCTTCAGGTTATTTTGAGAACGCCTGGAGCTACATTCAGCACAGCTTTTCATCCCTCCCAGGTTGAATAATTAAAACCACTAAGATTGGGAAAAAAGACAGGGAATAATTACATTGTTACATAACAAAAGCCTGATATAGCCAAATACACTATCGGCTTATTTAAAGTTTGCCGACGGGATAGTACCTCAAACAAGCGTTTGTAATGGAACAGTTTCAATAAGTGAGGAGGAGCAAGACGTAAAGAGTCGGAGAGAGAGTAAGAAAGTGGGTGGGTAGCTGCTGGGGGTGGTGAGCAGCTGCCAGTGGCAGAGCATGAGAAGTGGACACTGCATCTCTCTTTAACCCCTTCCACGCTGATGACGAGCTGGGCTCGTCATGGCGTAGCCTCCTCGCACGCTGATGACGAGCCCAGCTCATCACGTAACATGCGTTTTTAAAAATCTCAGCGCAGGAGCGGAATTCCGCTAGCGCGCATGCGGTTAATCACCAGAGTTATCATTACATCTTTATTATTGGCTTCTCTGGGCAGCAGAGGCGTACCTAGAGACAAATTAGGGGGGTGGGGTGGGGGCTACGAAAAATTTCGGTGGGGGGTTAACGCTTCTAGCAATATGCAGAGTGGAGATTCATGGGCTCTGGAAGGGGTGAAAAGCAACAAAGCCTCTTTAGCATGCAAATGGTCTTTTAAAGACCTGTGAAATGCTCGGGTGCGGCTGTGTGTATGGCCCGGGAAGCTGCCTCATCACGAGCTGCCACACACAACGGGGGCTGACTGGGGGAGGAAAGGGGGGTCAATGGACATTGCGCCCCTTCTGAGCAGGAAGGAAGAAACAGAGTCCTTTTCGTTCTCTGCCAGTCCTGCCTCCACGACCTGCCACGAACGCCAAGCCTTATCTATAGGCCTTGGGAGACTCATGTTAAAATTACAAAGTAGGGGAACGGACTCAGTTAAATAAAAGTAGGGGCACGCCGTGCTCTGCCGTTCCCGCCCACTTTGACCACTGGCTAAACCAGAGCTGGGCATCCGGTGTAAGCTTGGCTTAAACCTTCAGTGGCTCGCCCACATCGCCGACAAGGTTTGTTATCCTTAATATGATAGCAGATTGTTGTATTGGTTGCACTTTTACATCAGTACTTTTTCTCTTTATTTATAAATGTAATTACATTATAGCACTAGATATCATCATAGAATGTCACTGTCATGATTTATAACTTGGTACATTCCACCCCCTCCCTCTGTACCCAGTTGGTATGTTCCATGCCCTGAGAGGCTGACTTAGAATGTTGTGTTGAAGTGATTCACTGGTGGAGAGCGGAGCAATTTGGAATAAAGATCTTCTAACCTATATGGGCCTGCAGTCTTTTTATCACTGGCGACGATCTGTGTAAGGGGACAGATAGTGTCTGCTCCTCCCCTTCTGATTGTACTCCATCACCTACTCTACTTCTTCACTTTGCAGACCTGAGAGCAACTCTTCTACGCCTGCAGCAACCTCATTGGACACCTGGTTCCTGCGACCTTCTATTTCAAAACTCTGGTGAGGCCTCGTTTTCGTCTTTTGGGGATTGACTGAGGATTTCACATACATCCTTGCAGGAATTAACTTTCTTACAGTCACCCTATTTGCCATTGACTCTGTCCCTCCTTTTTTGCCTGTGCAAGAACTTTGGGCATCCCTTAAGTGACTTACTAGGGTTTCACTCTCTCCTCCCGAACCCCACCTTCTGCCCCTCCGCTTCCTGCTGCACCTTCCCCAGCGGTTTGCCCCAGCTCTTACACCACCTCAGTGTCTTCATCACGGGCTGGCCTGGGCTCTCACATCTTCCCTCTGGTCCAGGCAACCTAGTCGGCACCTCAACTGTGTCCACCTCTTCACGGCGATCAGGCGAGGCAAAACGAACTTTCACGCTGCAGTTTTCATTGGGCCTGCCCCACAAGCAATTCCTCTGGCCAGGGCTACATCACCGCTTCACGAGCCATTTCCCTGCCAGAGCGAACCTTTTCTCTGACCAGAGTGACGCTCACCGCTTCTTGAGCCATTATTCTGGTCAGGCTGCGTGATCCAGCGGTGACCTCCTCCTCACAGCGGCCAGGTGGAACACACTTAACCCCCACCTTCCGCCCACAGAGCAGCGTGTCTTCTCACAACGGGACACCGCATAAATTCCTCAACGGCGTCTGGCTCATACACTGCCCCTCGGAGCGGGAAACACCGGCCGGGCTCCTCAGCGTCACCTCAGAACAGTGAAGAGCGCATAGGCACCTGTGCAGTCAGTCTCTTCCGTGCCTGCCGTACCTCACGCCATATTTGTGAGGAAACCTCTGGCGCCCCAGCCTCTTCTGTACTGCCCTCAGCTTTATTTGTATTCTTCGGCGATGCGCACTTCACAAGCGTGTCCATACCGGTGACAAGCACACCTGCCTTACAATCGCCACAACAATTGGAGTTTTTCGGAGATGCGCACTCCATATGCGCGTCAGTAGCGGTGACACGCACACCTGCTTCCCAATTAAGACAAACATATTGTGGAAGGCACTTCGGAGATACGCACTCCATTGCGTGTCATGACCATAAGCCCCATCTTTCGCTACGGCACACGAATGTAATATAAAGCAATTTTGGGAGCATCTTCGGAGATACGCACTCCATTGCGTGTCATGGACTACAAGCTTTCGCTGTATTCATAAGTGTAATTACATTACAAGCTCTGTCATTCCCTATGGAACACACACACTTAATTTAAGGTGCTACTCCAAGGATTCCACGGAGACACGCACTCCTATACTTAAGTACTTTGGGTGATGACATTATAGGAGGTACTCTCCTCATTCACAGCGTGTCCTTGACTGGTTCCATTGGTACACACGGTTAACATAGGCACTAATGTTATTAAAGCAGTAAGATTTCAACCGTGAATTACCATATTCTTTAGCATTTCCTATGTTTTACAGTATATTCTTGAAATCATATTGTTATAGCTATCTACCAGTGGGCTCTTTCCTTCCCCAGAGTGTCCATCCGTTCCATTGTCGACCAGCTGTACCTCTTTCGTCTTAAAAGACTTTATGCATCTAATGTTTATTATAGAGGTTTTGATAGCTCTTTGAGAATCCATTAGTAGCTTTTCCTGTTCTGCTATTCTTGTTGTGTCCCTCAGCGCCCCCCAACCTTCTAGAGTTCCACATCCTTTTTCAATCTCCCGTACTCACCTGTCTTCTCCCTCTACTGGGTATCCATCATGGCAGCTGCCAGCATGTCACAACCTGCGCCTTTTCTAAATGAGTTTGGGGAACCCAGTGTTCCTTGGGAGGATTGGGAGAAAGTTTTTGAATCATACCTGGTAGCCATTGGAGGGGAGAAGTTCAGCGCATTCAGGAAGCAACATATTTTATTGCACAACTTAGGCCCCACAGGTAGGAAGGTCTTTGAGTCATTCCCAGAACCAGAAATAGAGGATGAGGATGACGATGTGTACAACATATACCTGATCAAATTGTGCATCCACTTTGGAGACAAGGTCAACGTGGTGCTAGAAAGACAACATTCTTCAGTCGCAGTCAAGGAAAACAGGAAAGCATTTCAACCTATGTTGCAATACTCAGAGGTCTCAGTAAATTGTGTGAGTTCCACGACTTAAATGATTCGTTAATTAGAGACCAATTAGTACCCCAAACAACAAGGAGATTCAAAAGAAATTATTACAAAAGCAATCAGACCTCCAAGAAGCTATTAAAATAGCTAAATCCATTGAACATACAAACATTTGTATTAAGGAAATAAACACTCACCCTAGTGACAAAGTAGCTGAGGTAGTCAATGTAGAAGAAGAGAATGAAATCTGCAAAATAAGAAGCGATCAACACAAATCCAAGAAAGACCACAGGCAAAACCAGGCTGGGGACCAGGAGAGTACAAAATTAAAATGTTATCGTTGCGGAAGCAACAACCACTTAGCGAATGATCCCAATTGTCAAGCGATATCTGCCTGGTGCAGGAAATGCAACAAGAAAGGACACCTGTCTAGGTTTTGTGGGTGCTTCCTGAAGAAAACCTGGAACAACAAACCCAGCGATAGAATTCAGGTGAAGAAAATAATCTTGCAAGTCAACGAAGTAGGGGCAGATGAAAAGAAATATCCTGAATGTGAAGTAATTATCGAAGGAAAAAACTTCAAAATGTTTGCAGATTCTTGTTCCCCTTTCACCCTGGTAAATTACTCAGACTTCAATTTGTTAACTGGCCAAGATCAAAGTAAACTCTCCAAAGCTGACATAGCCCCCAGTGGTTATAACAGGAACCCCATTCCCATGAAGGGAATGTTCAAATCCATCATTTCTTTCAAGAACCGTTCCACCGTGGGCAAAGTATATGTAGTAGAAAATGGTTCCAATCTGCTGGGGTGGCGGCACAAATGACAATTAGGAATTAAGCTGGAACCTAATCATCCAGAACAAGTGTTATTCACCAACCCAGCAAACAATAGCGAAGACATTACTAAAGAATTCCCGGAAGTCTTCTCGGAAAAATTAGGGCTACTCAGGAATTTCCAACATAAAATTCAATTGAAGCACAACGCGTGCCCTGTGGTTCACAAAAGCAGACCGATTCCTCATCTGATGTGGGAACCATTAAAGAAAGAAATAACCAGGCTGAAGGAGTTGAACATCATCCAACCAGTGGATTGCGCAGAATGGGTGGCCCCCTTGTGATCGCGAAGAAGAACCATAGTCAAGACATCAGGATGTGTATTGACCTGCGAGATTTGAACAACAACATACTAGTAGAAAGACATCCCTTACCTCGCATCCACGAGATGTTAAAGCACTATGGGGAAGGCCACGCATTTCAGTGTTCTAGATCTCTCCATGGCCTATCATCAGGTGGAGTTACACCCGGATTCAAGAAAACTCACAGCGTTTACTACCCCTCTAGGAACCTTCATGTTCTGCCGCATGCCGTTTGGGCTAGCTTTGACTGCAGCCATCTTCCAGAAAATTATGCAGCACATTCTGGGGGGAATACAAAATACTCTTTGCTTCCAGGACGATGTTCTAATATATGGTGCCGACGTGGAAGAGAACGACAATATCTTGAGACGAGTGCTGGGAAAATTCAAGGAGGCTGGTCTCACACTAAAAAAAGAGAAATGTCAACTAGGAGTGGAGTCAGTGGAATACCTGGGCCACTGCATTTCCAGAGATGGATTCAAACCAAAACTCTGTCTAGTTGAGGCAGTCAAAGAGGCCCCAGCACCCACCAACAAGGAAGAACTTAAATCCTTCCTGGGATTGGCAGAATACATCGCGAAGTATGTCAGTCACTTCGCCGAACTCACTGCAAATCTGAGAGATCTCACTAAAAAAATGTTCAGTTCAAATGGTTGGAGGAACACCAATTATCCTTTTCTAAAGTGAAAGAAAGCATACTAGCGGCACCATATCTTTGTAATTTTGAACACAACCGCACAACCATCCTCACAACAGATGCAAGCGGGAAAGGCTTAGGAGCTACCCTATCACAAAAGATTGATGGAAAAGAAAGGATTGTCGCATTCGCCTCACGGTCTTTGACCAAAGCCGAATTGAACTATTCGGAAGTGGAAAGGGAAGCTCTAGCTTGTTTTTGGGGCGTGAAACACTTCAAGTTTTTTCTGTGGGGACTACAATTTTGCATACGCACAGATCACAAACCATTGGTGTATATGTTCAATCCGAAAAACAATTCCTGCAACACTCCCCGCATAGCCAAATGGATTCTAGGATTGGAAGGGTTCTGCTTCAAGGTTGAATATGTACCCGGAATAAAAAATTCTGCAGACGATTTCTTCTCCAGAAGTCCACTACAGAAAGAAAAACAATTTGATGTAAGCGAATGTCCCATCTTTCAGGTCAACCTTTCTACCATTTCCTCCCAAGAATGGTCAAATTGCGTGAACGCGGACAAAACCATGACGCAACTCGTATCTTACACCTTACAAGGATGGCCTGAGTCTAAAGACCTAGTAAGCACGGACATAAAGAAATTCTGGGAGGTGCGCCACGAACTTAACATAGACCAAGGTACATTGTTCAGGAAGGACAAAATCATTCCCCCCGAAGCCATCAGAGACAAAATAATTGATGTGGTTCACGAAGGCCACTTGGGTAGAAGCCTAACCAAAGCCAGGTTACGCGAACGATACTGGTTCCCCAACATGGACTCACTAGTTGAAGACAAAGTCAAACTCTGCCATGCTTGCGCCAACAGTGATAAGTCCAAAATACCTAGGAAGACTCCCATCATTCCTGTTCCAGTACCAAGCAAACCTTGGTAGAAAATTGCTCTAGACATAATGGGTCCCCTCAACCTTCCTAGAATAACCAAACAATTCGCTTTAGTCTTAGTGGGTTATCATTCTCACTGGACTTTAGTCAAAATGGTTACTCAAGTCACTACTGCCATTGTCATTCAATGTCTCTGAGAGACCTTTGCCATGGAGGGCATTCCAGCCTCCATTGTCACAAACAACGGGGAACAGTTTGTATCTCATGCCATGACAGAGTTCCTGGAATTGCTAAACATAACACATATAAGGTCACCATTATATTGCCCCAGGGCAAACGGGCTGGTGGAAAGGATGAACCGCATGGTCAAGGGATGCATCCAACTAGCCAGTAGCAACAATATTCACATCGACCTGGCGCTACAAGATAAGTTATGGGCCTATCATACCACCCCCAATCAAGTCACAGGAATCTCCCCTTTTTCAGCCCTAAGAGGGAGGAAACCTTGTACTAAATTTTTCCCCAACTGGTTGGGTGGAGGATCGCACGTCACAAAGGACATACAAGAATTTAAGAAAATAGGAGATTGGGTTTGCATCAAAAATCCCAGGAGAAGTGATCCTGAGAGCAAATTCTCAAACCCCATGTGCATAACAGAAGTAAGATATTTAACAACAAGGGGTGGCGATGGACAGAGTTTCTGAATTAAGCAGAATACTCTTACCCAGTCAAGAGATCAGGGCTAGATCCAACACCGTTTTTTAGCTCACTGCACCATCCCAGCTCAGAACCTGGCTATATGCAAATTAGTCTGTTCCTGTCCCAGTGCATGATGGGAACAGGGCAAACCAAACTACCAAGCCAATTCTTACACTGGGAAGAAAACAAGCTTCCGGGGACCGGTTTCCGGCATATCAGCCGTCGTCGGCCCGGCTTGCTTGAATCCTGATGGTGCAATGAGCAAGGGACTCACATCTGAGGATACCCTTCCACGCTTAGGGTGGACAAAATATTTAACAACAAGGGGTGGTGATGGACAGAGTTTCTGAATTAAGCAGAATACTCTTACCCAGTCAAGAGATCAGGGCTAGATCCAACACAGTTTTTTAGCTCACTGCACCATCCCAGCTCAGAACCTGGCTATATGCAAATTAGTCTGTTCCTGTCCCAGTGCATGATGGGAACAGGGCAAACCAAACTACCAAGCCAATTCTTACACTGGGAAGGAAACAAGCTTCCGGGGACCGGTTTCTGGCATTTCAGCCGTCGTCGGCCCGGCTTCAATGCCTGAAACCGGTCCCCGGAAGCTTTTCTCCTTTCCGGTGTGGCGGGGTATACTCAGACATGAGTCCCTTCCTCATTGCACCATCAGGATTCAAGCAAGCCGAGCCGACGACGGCTGAAATGCCAGAAACCGGTCCTCGGAAGCTTGTCTCCTTTCCGGTGAAGAATTGGCTTGGTAGTTTGGTCTGCCCTGTTCCCATGATGCACTGGGCCAGGGACAGACTAATTTGCATATAGCCAGGTTCTGAGCTGGGATGGTGCAGTGAGCTAAATAACGGTGATGGATCAAGCCCTGATCTTTGGACTGGGTAAGAGTGGTCTGCTTAATTCAGACACTCTGTTCATCACCACTCCCTTTTCTGAATTGTTTTTGGCCACTATAGGTGTGGCGGGGTATACTCAGACATGAGTCCCTTGCTCACTGCACCATCAGGATTCAAGCAAGCCGGGCCGACGACGGCTGAAATGCCAGAAACCGGTCCCCGGAAGCTTGTCTCCTTTCCGGTGAAGAATTGGCTTGGTAGTTTGGTCTGCCCTGTTCCCATGATGCACTGGGCCAGGGACAGACTAATTTGCATATAGCCAGTTTCTGAGCTGGGATGGTGCAGTGAGCTAAATAACGGTGATGGATCAAGCCCTGATCTTTGGACTGGGTAAGAGTGGTCTGCCTAATTCAGACACTCTGTTCATCACCACCCCCTTTTCTAACAGAAGTAAGAGGCAACACTGTCATCTTAAACAATGACCAAATGTGGAGTATGGACAGGTTGGTCAAGTCACAACAAGAGCATAACACATCTCAGCAAGAATCTCCAGTTCCCCCTCAGCCAGCAACCACTACCCATACCCAAAGAACACACAAAACACCAATATGGCACAAAGATTTTACTGTGTACAAATACCCTTTCTGTCTTTCCATTGTACTGGTTCATCTTACATTGCTTCTTCCTTTCTCGGGTTATGCTAAGGGGGGGAAGATGTGTTATAACCTGTTGTATTGGTTGCACTTTTACATCAGTACTTTTTCTCTTTATTTATAAATGTAATTACATTATAGCGCTAGATATCGTCATAGAATGTCACTGTCATGATTTATAACTTGGTACATTCCACCCCCTCCCTCTGTACCCAGTTGGTATGTTCCATGCCCTGAGAGGCTGCCTTAGAATGTTGTGTTGAAGTGATTCACTGGTGGGGAGAGGAGCAGTTTGGAATAAAGATCTTCTAACCTATATGGGCTTGCAGTCTTTTTATCTCAGATGCTACACAAAATGGCTATAGAGCAGATTGGCAGTAGCATCTGGCATGGATCAGGGGTGACGTGGTGTCCGGGGGGAGGAGTTGAAGGGGGGGTCGGGATGGGAAAATAAATACGAAGAAAACGTACCTCCTCACCGCTCTCCCCCACCTGGTCTCGGTCTCTCTGGGGCCGGAACAGGAAGCAGCCAGGCTCCTTCTCCTGAACCATACAGGGTTGTGATTGGTCTGAGCACCGTGGGATAGCACTCAGCCATGGAATGGGGTCCTGGGCATGTTCTCCAACAGGCTGTAATGCAGCCTGCATGTAGAACATGCATAGTGCACATGACTGTTTGACCGGCCCGAGAGGGCAGGCCAAACAGTCATTTTGCACTTGGATTGGGCAAACCAGAGCAGAGCAGCCACGCCCACCCCGTAAAGCTGTGCAGCAGGAACAAATACGATGATAACCTCAGATTATTATCAATGTATTTGTTCTTTTTTTCACTGCTTTGCAGCAGTGTGTGACGCTTCTCCGCTTTAGTGGAGGGGCCGTAACTGCAGATTGGTAACTATGCAGGATTGGTTCAGAAAGGTAGTTGTAGGGAATGGTATAGCTGTCCATCCTGTGTACAGCTTTAATGGAAGATGAAAGCATACATGACTGAAAGAGCAGTTGAGAATGTTGCAAGAGTGTAATTGAGAGGCTGGATATAGAGACAAGTGCATGAGCTTTGTCTGTGAGGGGTGCTTTATTAAATGGTGCTATCTGGGAACAATGAAGCCAAACGGTGGCTATAGGATAGGGGCAATAGGGGCTGATGCAGGAGCTTGGGCTGTGAAGAGGACAACAGGGAATAGTCCAGGAATGCCTAATAAAGGGGAGCTGTAGGAGAGGAGAGACAGCAAAAGCAAACACTGCAAAAGAATCAGAAAAGAAAGGTGGCAAAGAGGGGAGGAACGACATAATGCACAGACAGAAAGAGGGAAGAAAGAAGAGGCACCTGGACAAAACAAACAGGGGCAGAGAGAAATGGGGAAGAAAAGACAACAAGGCAGAGAACAGGGTAAACAAAGGTAAAGAGAATGAGAGACAACACAAGCTGCAGAAAGAGTGGGAGAAAGTACAAGAGGCCGACCATAGCGAAGACGCATGAGAGACAATAAATGGGGAAGTGGTAGGGTGGCAAACAGAGAGAGAGAGATGGGCAAGGAAACACAATAACAAAGACAAAGAACGACTCAGCAGTTTAGACAAAATGACGAGGAAATGGAGTAGAGATGTCAGGAGAAAAAGCTTGGGAAACAGGGAGCAGGGCCTGGGAGGACCAGATACACCTACCTGCCTGTAAAGAAGGCTGTATGCCCAACTGGCAAACATTAAATAAATTAAGAGGGAGACGTGGCAGAGAAAGAAGGAATGGGTGAAGGCAGTTTACTATGAACGCAGAACACCTGTAAGTAGTCACATGTTAGGCAAAGCATACATTAGAAACTTTCGAAGTGAGACTGCAGGAGAGTCTTCAATCTAACTTGAGTCTGTTGCGTCTTGACTGGTCTTCAGGGAGCACTCCTGCCTAAAAGAGCCCAAGCTTCTGCTAATCCCACTTTAGCAGAGTGTCCAATGTTATGTTATGTTAAAATATTTTATACCGCGCACGTTCACCGAAACGGTTTCTTGGCGCTCCAAGGAGTGTTAATCACCCACTAATCATTTGTACTCTCTAGTTGAAGCGTAAGTTAGTTACAATTCAATTACCCGCTTGAGAGCAGAGCTCTTGGAGTGGCTTTAGAATCCATGGTCGAGTACCAACAAGGGCTTCCATTAACAGGCTTTGCGATGAATTTGTAGTCTCCTATTCTGCTGGTCTCCTACCTGGCTTCTGGCCTCCACTGAGCTACTGTACAATCTGGCTAATGGCTCAATATTATAAGCATTGGCCAAGCCAACAGGTCTCAGGTTGATTTGCTAACTCGTTCAATGTAGGTACATTAGTGTGAGGAACACTGGAGGGTGAAGGGGAGAGGGCTGTAAATGTAATATAGCCTACAGGTGATTTACTGTGAGCACTCACAGGAGAGAGCAGGATACATTTAAACAGCCAATAGCATTCGGTGAGATATAAGTGCTCCACATGACTGACAAAGTTTCAAGTAAGCCAATGGTTAAAGCAGCAGACTCTATGTATAATATCAATAATAATTGGTCACTTTGCTAGTTTTGGTGTCAAAACCTAGACCTAAAAAGTTGGGAAAATGTGAAATTCATTCACTGTACTAACCCTGTTGCAAAGGAGAACACACAGGGCACATTACAGCTCCTGCTTCTGAAATGAAGCCAAAGCAGCTTGTCGCGCTCATACTCACCCATGAGGTACAGAGGTCATCAACTGTGTAGTGTATGTTTAAGATCATATTTGTAGAATGTGTGCAGTGCTTGCTGTCTCATTGTATTTCTATCAACTTACCTTGTGTACTGTTGTAATAGGTCCCACATTCTCGGACAGTGGTATCCTCCTGCTGAAGGCTTGATTCATTTATACCATCAAAGCAGTAGATCCTGAGCTCTGAGGTTGGATGGTCCCATGTGGTTTTGGGCTGTGTTAATGCTTAATAAATCCTGGAAAACCATCACTATTTCAGTAGCATTCCTTCAACTCTACATTTGCCGATGAGAGTTGTGGGGCCCACCGACATTTTAGCACAAATTATCATTTTAATGCCCGTCAGAAATTTTAGAGAATAGCAAAGATTTCATGAAGTACTTTAATACTTGGGACTTTTCATTAGCCTCAGAGAGTGCTTATAATGATCTGCTGCTCATCCTGATCCAGCATTGCTGCCATTGATTTGGTTTACTATTTATCAGCATGCATGCTTTTTCTCTGGCATGCCAAGCACTCAGCGTTGCATCACATTGTGACGTTGGGCTGTTGACCTATCAACGAAGGCTTCATCGACTCGAATGTAGATGGACCAAAGCCTTTCTCAACTGGAACAGAGATGCTCAATGGGAAGAGCGTCACTGCCTGTATACGCATACACATGCGTTATAATGCCGGCAGCTATCCTGTAGCATTCAATATCTCCATGACAACATTGACCCGCATGGGCTAGTTGCAACTGTAGAGCTGCATGTCTCTTCTATCATGCTGCATTCAATTTAAAAAAATGATTCACCGAAATATCTCAGCACATGAAGGTTTTTTTTCTAATTAATACGGAAGGACAATACTTTGTCTTTGTTACTTATATGGTGGACTTTACTATGTATTTATATCGAAATTCTTGACCAGTTGGGAGTAGCCTAATAAGTAAAGTGACATATGTACAGTGTGACACACATTTCCTCAATAATCACTGCAAACACAGGTCTATTATGCAGCTATCAGTTAAACCTACACCCTTTTACAGCTGCCAGGGAAACCACCTATTAAATGGAAATCGTGTTGCACTCATTTGAAAAATTTCTGATGGCTATTTATTCCACTAAATTTGATCCGCAAAGAAATTTAGCTATTTCATTTCTCACCTGGGCATTACGGCAGCAAACCTTTATTAATTTTCTGGAAGTTAACCCCCATTAAGGCCTTTTGAGGTATACAATATTTATGTAGAAGCCAATGCAAAGCTGATTAAACAATATGCAGAGGAACCTGGAAAGACATATTTTATTATTATATCAATTGCCCACAGCAAGAATCTTAGTGAATGGGAACCTGTCTGCACCAGTTAAAATCCAGAGAGGTACCCGGCAGGGGTGTCCTTTATCGCCGATGCTTTTCAATCTATATATATCAAGCCCTTTGCCGAAAAAATTAGATTGAATCAAAACATAAAATCATTCCAATACATGGGTTGGGAAAAGAAGGTGGCGTTATACGCCGACGATTTAATGGTTTTTACTTCAGACCCAAACATCTCCATCCCTTTGGTTTATGAGGAGGCAATCAGTTTCGGTAAGATTTCAGGGTATGAAATTAATTCCACAAAAACAGAGTGCATGACATGGAATCTGACAGTATGCTCCCATCCAAAAAAAGAACAAGATCAGGTACTTGGGAATTCAGATTAGCCAGAATATTGATGAGATCCCAGAATTCAATCTGCAAAGGGTTGCCAAGGAAATTAAATCTTCTCTGACAGCATGAGCATATTTGCCTCTAACGTTAGTGGGCAGAGTTAACTTAATAAAAATGATGCTGCTCCGAAAGTTAATTTTCAGCTTGCAGAATATTCCATTGGCATTTAAGGAAAAAAGCCTAAAATCTCTCCAGGCGGTATTTAATTCATTTATCTGGGCCTCCAAAGTGGTTACAATATCGTGGAAAAAGCTGCGCAGGAAAAAGAACAAGGGGGGGTTATGCCTACCAGATTTAGTTCTATACGCAAGAGCCTTGTCCTTGACTCGAGGGAAACTTCTTCTAGGCACCCCAGATACATCAGATGTAGGAATGATGTTTAAGGCAATGCTTGCAGATTCTGAGAATGGGAATCAAGGGTCCTTTTTACATAAATATAGAGATCCATGATTCTTCAAAAAAGTACAATTAAAGATTTTACGAGAATTTGCTGACACCTGGGCAAAGGTTAGAAAAACTTTGAAGATCAGTTACTTCAGTGCTCTTGCCCCAATCTGGAATGCTCCAGGATCACCTGAATGGACTAGAGACTCTTTGGTTACTCCATTGATAGATGCTGGTGTTCAATGTTGGGGACAATTAGTTACAGGAGAATCCTTACTATCATGAGATGATTTATCTTCCCTTACGGACAACAGACTCTCCAAATTTAAATACTGGCAATTAAGGAGCTGGCATCAGAATATCGGACAAAGTGTGGGCAAAGAGTATGAATTAGAAAATATTATTTGGAAAGAAACCAGGAAGAAATTGAAGGTATCGGTTGTCTACTGGTTAATGATGGACCTGGAGGATGGAGAATTCAACCTACCAACAGAAGTGTGGGGAGAGAGCTTGCCCGGCGCCCATCTTAAAAAATTATGGCAAGTATCTCTTGACACTTTGTATGCTACAGTCCAGCCTCCATATTTGAAAAGGAACCATATCTTCTGTATCCATAGGGTGTATTGGTCTCCGCACAAACTTGCGAAGTTCTCGAATGTTCCATTACCCAAATGTCCGAAGTGCCTTTTCCCAGAAGTGGATGATATCCATATGTTCTTGGAGTGTCCCATGCTCCAAAACTTTTGGGCAAAGGTAACAAAAGGTATTGAAGATATGATGGGTATCAACATTCAGGTAAGCCGTCTTTTAGTGTTTTTTGGCTTGTTACCAGAATTTGAGGCGCTCCCTGGTTGGATGAATAAGTTATCTCTATATTTGAACTTGATAGCAAGAAGAGAAGTGTGTAAAAAAGGGATACAGGATACCCCCCCCCCTTCCTTTGCAGAGTGGATTATCTCTGTTAGTTATACTATGAAAATAGATAGAGTTAAACTGGAGAAGAATAATGTTATAAATGACAAGGAGAATAGGTTAGATTTTAGGAGTCGGTGTGAGGCATGGCTTATCTTATGTTAAAGTAATCCTCTTGGTCCAATGATTAAGCCTTACATCTAAAATACTTTGCCTCTCTGGTTCTGAAGGGCACCCAGAAATCAGAACATCTACTCTGTGAGGTTTTGTGTAAAGCTTCTCCAATTAGCTAACAGAGTGCTCCAGCAGTTGCCTTCGAGAGGGAGGCTTTGGGAGCAGTCCAATAGCTCTGCTTTTACTATTGGCGAATGAGGACCCAAAAACCCCCACAAAAAAGCAAAATCCAGAAGAGAGATGTAGCACCTCTGATGATTCTTGTGTCTACATGAGAACTGTATTGAAATCTATCTCAGGAAGCAGTTTGTTTTCAACTGTGCCTCAAACAAATTCAAGAACGCCTCCTTAGTTGTAGAAATATGTTGCTGGCAGAGTTCTTGGATTTGGAAAAGAATATTGAAAGCCCCCTGATCTTGTGCAAAATCTTGGACAATGATCAAAGTACACCCCGTGTGTGCAGTATCATCCTTTAAGGATAGGTCTTATAACAAGCTGTCAGGGGGTCCCGTGCTCAGCCCCGGCAGGGCTAACTGATTGTCCGTCTCCTCAACAGGCGGATTACTACGGGCCCTTTAAGGACAGCCTGTGTGCTCGAGAGGACGGCTTCGCATCTGGACCACCTGACTTTGCGGGCCTATCAGGACCGTCCTCTCACCATATGAGAGGAGACCAGGAAGACGCCGGTTGTCCGTCGTGGGAGGAAGAACTGAGACGGCAGGAGGACCACGCGACCAGGAGAACGGGGAGTACCGGGAAGGCGGAATCCTTGGACGTGGACGACACCAGGAGCGGAGAAGGTGCCGGACCGAAACCCGAGGAGGAGTGGACGGAGGTAGCTGTTAAGCCAGGAGGCCAACGACACCGTGTTTCGCCCAGCCACGCGAAGGAGGACGCGTGGCTCTCCCAGGTGCGTGCTCGTTTGGGTTCTTTATTAAACTTCAAGAAAGGGGGGTCGGGATAGGAAACCGGGTTATCACCGGGGCACTTTGTTTAGCCGAGTCAAACACAGAGCACTGAATGTGGTGGTGGTTATTCCTTTATCCCTCACCCCCTCCCTGTTTCCGAGTATTCTAGTAAGTCGGAGCACGACACTAAAAGCCACCTATTATTCTTTCCTTTTCATGTGCTGGAGACTCCCGGACCTTGAACTAAGACGTGCCCCAGGACGTGCCCCAGGAAGTACCCCAGGAAGTGTCCCGAGGACAACGACCTTGCGACTGACCTTGCATCTTATAATAAGGATTTTGAATTGGTGTCTTACAAACTGTAACCCCAATAAATTAGATAAACAGTCGCCCTCTAGTCTTGGCTCCTTCCATTCTTGTAACCGAAAGGTGACAAGAGGCGAGCCAGCCAGGAGACATTCCGTCTGAAATAAACAAGATGGAGACCTTACTAACCCAGTTAAGTGAAGGCCAGTCCAAGCTAGAGTGGGCAATTAACCGGTCTAACGAGCAAGCGGACAGTGATAGAGCCACGTTCACCGCGTCTATACAGACACAGGCAGATCACCTTACAAAATTATCGGAGGGTCAAACTCAATTGCTGGCAGTGTTGGGTCAAAGCAGAGCTGCACACCCACCAGGGGCAGTAGTGCCGCTCCAAAAATACACTCCAGGAGACGATCCCGTTTCATTTTTTTTTAATTTCGAAAGGGCAGCCCGAGCTAGTGCATGGCCGGGTGAGAGATGGCCCTTTTATTTAGCACCTCTTCTTACGGGAGAAGCCCAGGCAGCTTATCAATTAGCAAACAAGGATGGAACTGCAGCTTACGGACATGTGAAACAAATCATCCTTGACAGATTGGGAGTTGATGATGAGACTCATCGGTTAAAGTTTCGACAAGAAAGAGGAACTCCCACTGATGCTCCCAAAACTCTTTTTTATAAACTGAAAGACGCTGCCGATAGGTGGTTAAAGCCACAGGAAGGAAATATCGAAAATGTCATGAATAAAATTTATTTGGAACAATTTCTTGAAGCATTGCCCTATGGAACACAAAGATGGCTGCGGCAGCATGCAGGTTTGACCCTGGAACACGCTATTGAAATGGCGAATTCCTATGCGAGAGCTCAAACTAGGCCAGTTTTTCGCGAAACCGAAAAACCTGTTGTGAATAAAAACTTTGTAAAACCAGAGAAAAAAACGTACAAACCGACAAATGAGCCTCCGCCCATAAAGCCTAAACCGTTGAAGCCTGAACCACCGGTCTTTACGAGCCCTCAGTGTTATGAATGCGGCGAGTGGGGACATATTGCCAAATACTGTCGGAAAAAAAGAGAGAAGGAGGAAGAGCCCATGGAAGTGGGGTATGCTCCGCGTGCTCTCTTATATGCACAAGAGACTGGTCCCGCATTTTATGTAAGTGTCTTGGTAGACGGTAAGAAAACCCGTGCCCTGCTAGACTCAGGGTGTCGCCATTCGGTAATACGGAAAGACACTCTGAACAGTTCCTCTTTGCTATTGAACCGCAGTGTACGGATAAAGTGTGTGCATGGAGATATCCGTACTTATTCCCTAGCTAGAGTCATGATTACAACAGAAAAGGGAACCCAGGTACAGTGTGAAGTAGGAGTCCTTCCTGATCTCCCTGAACCGCTTATTATAGGCACAGATAATAAGTGGTTTTCTACTTTGATGGCAGAAGTTTTAGAGAAGCAAGGTAGAAGCGGGGTTAGTGAAGGTCTGTTAGCAGAAGAACCTTGGTCCACCGATACCAACTTTCGGGCTGCACAGTTGAATGATGCCTCCTTGGCAACCGCTTGGAAAAACGCGCAGGATAATAAGAGTCAGAATACCCTTACTTATCCTTGTTTTGTAGAACAAAATGGTCTTCTATACAGGATAGGGCAGAGTCAGGCTACCCCCCAACTAATCGTCCCTACCATGTTCCGTGAGCAAGTAATGTTTTATGCTCATGCACATCTGTTAGCAGGTCATTCGGGTGCCGAAAAGACCACTAATTCAATAGTTGAGCATTTCTATTGGCCCGGGGTGTATGCACAAGTGAAGAAATACTGTCAAGAGTGCCAGATCTGTCAGAAAAGGAACCCGTACATTCCCCCTAAGGTACCCCTTGTTCCACTTCCAATCATTGGTAAGCCCTTTGAAAGGATAGGATTAGACATCATAGGACCCTTACCGAAATCACACCGAGGTTACCAATATGTTATGGTAATAGTTGATTACGCTACTCGTTATCCTGAGGCATTCCCATTACGAGCAGCCACCACTAGTGCCATTTCACAAAAATTGGTAGAGTTGTTCACACGGATGGGGTTTCCTAAAGAGCTTCTAACAGACCAAGGGACACCATTCGTGTCTCGCCTTATGAAACAGGTCTGTACTATCCTCAATATCAAACATCTTCGTACATCGGTATACCATCCACAAACCGATGGTCTGGTAGAACGCTACAATGGGTTAATCAAAACCACTCTGAAGAAGCTTTTGACCGGAGATGGTAAACAGTGGGACCAACTACTACCATTGGCTTTGTATGTGTTAAGAAGCCAGTACCAAAGTAGTTTAGGGACCACCCCCTTCGAGTTACTGTTTGGCAGGAAACCCCGTACGTTGCTTGAAATAACCAGGGATAGTTGGGAGAAAACTAGCTCAAAAGACGCTGAAGAGTTGTTGGATTACTCCCAGCAGTTGAAGTCCCGGTTGCACAAGTTGAGGACCCTGTCTTATGAAACTCTAGAAAAAGCGCAAGACAAACAAAAGACCTTTTATGATAAAGGCAAAAAGTGGAGAGAGTTGGACGTTGGAGACTGGGCTTTGGTCCTACTTCCGACATCCACACACAAACTTAGGAAGGAGTGGCAAGGTCCTTTTCAGATAATCAAGAAAATAGGCAGAACAACGTATACGTTGCAGATATCTCCTTCCCGAACACAGATTTACCATATAAATCTGTTGAAAAAGTGGTTAGGTACCCCGCCAAAATCTCATGTGACTGTGTCTCTGGCAACCCCACCTGTTCATACCATCGAACATGCAGTGATAAATCCTGACCTTACTGATTCTAAGAAAAAAGGATTGCAGGAGTTAATGTTAAAACACCAGGCTATATTCTCGGATCAGCCAGGTAGAACCACTTTGGCTGAACACCATATTCCAACAGCCCCGGGGGTGGTAGTAAAGCAGAAACCCTATCGGGTCCCCGAAGCACGGAGATCAGTGATAAAAGAGGAGGTACAGAAAATGTTGGAAGCCGGGATCATTGTACCCTCCAAAAGTAACTGGTCTTCCCCAGTGGTTTTGGTGCCAAAGCCTGACGGAAGCAAGAGGTTTTGCATTGACTTTAGGGCAGTGAACAAGGTGTCCAAACAAGACGGGTATCCATTGCCTAGGGTAGATGAGTTGATAGAGCGCCTTGGAGAGGCTCAATACATAACAACTATTGACCTCACCAAAGGTTATTGGCAGGTGCCTCTTTCTCCGAAAGATCAGGAAAAGACAGCGTTCACCACCCCTGATGGTCTCTTTCATTTCACTGTCTTACCCTTTGGACTTCATGGGGCCCCTGCTACGTTCCAACGTCTTATGGACACAGTATTGGCCCCCTATGGACATTTTTCGGCTGCATACATTGATGACATCGTTATCCATAGTCCTGATTGGCAGACTCATTTGCAACACTTGAGTCAAATCCTAATGGCTTTAGAAAAGGCAGGGCTCCATATCAATGCCAAAAAGTCACGCTTTGCTTTTTCCCAAGTGAAATACCTTGGGTACATGCTAGGTAACGGCCAGTTGTTTCCTCAACAGGAAAAGGTTAAAGCCATACAACAACAGGAATTTCCTCGTAATAGACGTGACCTCCGAGCTTTTCTTGGGTTGGTAGGTTACTACAGACGATTTATACCTCATTTTGCCACGAAGTCTGCTCCTTTGACCGATATGTTGAAAAAGACTGCCTCTTCTGTTTCCTTCAAGCAACCTTCCTCTCAGGCTCAGGCAGCTTTTCAGGCATTGAAGGATGTTCTTTCCTCGGCTCCAGTCTTAATCACTCCTGACTTCGACAAGCCCTTCTATTTGCAAACGGATGCTTCTGGGGTGGGTCTGGGGGCTGTATTGTCTCAATTAGATCAGGATGGTAGAGAGCGCCCAATCCTATATTTGAGCAGGAAACTTTTCCCCAGAGAATCAGTGTATCCCACCATTGAAAAGGAGTGCCTTGCTGTCAAGTGGAGCATTGAAAAGCTTCATTATTATCTGGACGGTAGGCGCTTTACGCTGTACTCTGACCATGCCCCTTTGCAGTGGCTCCAGCGGAACAAGGGACGAAATGAGCGCATTCTACGTTGGTTTTTGTCTCTGCAACCGTATGACTTTGAAGTTTGTCACCGACAGGGTACGGCTCAAACGAATGCTGACTATTTGTCTCGCTATCCACTTTCCCCCGAACGGGAAAAGTCTGGGGGAGGGGTTTGTCAGGGGGTCCCGTGCTCAGCCCCGGCAGGGCTAACTGATTGTCCGTCTCCTCAACAGGCGGATTACTACGGGCCCTTTAAGGACAGCCTGTGTGCTCGAGAGGACGGCTTCGCATCTGGACCACCTGACTTTGCGGGCCTATCAGGACCGTCCTCTCACCATATGAGAGGAGACCAGGAAGACGCCGGTTGTCCGTCGTGGGAGGAAGAACTGAGACGCCAGGAGGACCACGCGACCAGGAGAACGGGGAGTACCGGGAAGGCGGAATCCTTGGACGTGGACGACACCAGGAGCGGAGAAGGTGCCGGACCGAAACCCGAGGAGGAGTGGACGGAGGTAGCTGTTAAGCCAGGAGGCCAACGACACCGTGTTTCGCCCAGCCACGCGAAGGAGGACGCGTGGCTCTCCCAGGTGCGTGCTCGTTTGGGTTCTTTATTAAACTTCAAGAAAGGGGGGTCGGGATAGGAAACCGGGTTATCACCGGGGCACTTTGTTTAGCCGAGTCAAACACAGAGCACTGAATGTGGTGGTGGTTATTCCTTTATCCCTCACCCCCTCCCTGTTTCCGAGTATTCTAGTAAGTCGGAGCACGACACTAAAAGCCACCTATTATTCTTTCCTTTTCATGTGCTGGAGACTCCCGGACCTTGAACTAAGACGTGCCCCAGGACGTGCCCCAGGAAGTACCCCAGGAAGTGTCCCGAGGACAACGACCTTGCGACTGACCTTGCATCTTATAATAAGGATTTTGAATTGGTGTCTTACAAACTGTAACCCCAATAAATTAGATAAACAGTCGCCCTCTAGTCTTGGCTCCTTCCATTCTTGTAACCGAAAGGTGACACAAGCATTTAACAATCAATAGGTCTCACATTTGCAAGAGTTTTTGAGCTATTGGCATTGTAAATGACTATGCCTTTTATGTATTTGTTTTGAAAAGCTGCACGCTATGCTTAAACACGCACTTAATACAGATAGTCCTTGCTTACGAAGCAAAGCTGGCAGTAAAAGAGGCACAGTTATTGCCAGTCTTGCTTCTCGTAAGCAAGGGCTATAAGTACAGAGTGCATGTATACACACCTCTTGCAAGTTTTCAAGACACATAAATAAAAGGCATTGTCGTTTACATTGCGAATAGTTCAAACTCTCACAAAAGCGAGACCTAATGCATTGCAAATGCTTGTTTCACCTCCAGCTGGGCCGAGGTTAAGGGGCCATCAGGCCTACTTTTGATGGAGTATCCTGACTGGAGGCGGCGTTGAACCTCACACTTAAATGCAAATGGGATAGAGGGGGAAAAAAAGCACACCGCTTGTTATCTCTTCACAGGTACTTAAGAGAGGCATGCAGTGTCGCTTTTTACTTTGTTCAGTCCCTGTACACAAGAACATGCACTGTAAGAATGTCACACCTGTTGGTCTGTTCCAGTATTTGCAGGAATAACAATTTAAATAGCAGTATTTTATTTCTTTTATAGCAGTACTCATCTCAGTGCAGGGTGTTAAAGTGCTTTACATAACATGCATATTATCCATTGACAACACATGTAAGTGTGCATATCAATGTACAAGATGCATTACATGGTGTAGGAGTCTCATGTCCTTTATAGCTCACTGTGCTATATTAGAAGGATTAAAATGTATGAACTGCAAGTAACAAAAGGATCTCTGTGTTCTACATAAAATAAAAAATGTCATCTGCGTGTTAACCAAAACACAGATCTCTCCAACAAAAGCATTAAATCTCACCATTATTATTCCCTGACATTTACTGTGAACCTCTGCAGCAGATGCCTTATTCCCATAAAATATTTCAAAATGCATGACTTTGCAACTAATTAAGCAGAACAGATCTATTGTCAGGCTTCTCCTTGTTGCTAGTTTCTTTGTGGCAGGGTTTGTAAAATAAAATATATATAAGTTGAGGCCCAGATTTTACATCAGGATTGCTCCACTTATTTGACCCTACCCCAAATCTCATTTGTTACATCTCATAATGCGCTTAAAATGTACTGATGATAGATCTGATGAACATATGCGTGAGGTCTTGCTATCTGTTTCACTTATTGTGATGTCACTTCGGGTGAGGTCTAGTACCATGTCACGCAGCGAGATGTTGTGCACTGTGATGGCATGTGCCATGAGGTCACTTGCTGACTGCTTAACTTGGTTAGTCCCCCCACTTCTTTTTATAGGACTTGTGCCCTGGGCCTATTCCTACCCACAAGAGCGCTCCCTCTTTTTCTTGTACAGAGCCTGCTCGCTCATTCCTTGTACAGCACAACTATCCCTCAAGTTATACACATTTTGCATGCCACCCCAACTGTCTCTCAAGTTACAAAGATGTTACCAGTCCATTCAGAAGCACCAGAGGACTATCTTGTGTGTTGCATAAACTAAGCCCCATTCGACAGACAGCAGAGCTATCCCTCTAGTTACACATAGCTTGCAGCGGGAGTGTCCCACAGTCGTCTTAGGTCATGTAAGCTCAGCAGCATTGCAGGTCCTCCCTGGAGGCGGCTATATGTGAGACAGAATGAGACGGCGGTGTGGCAGGAACACACCCTGGGCACCGCTGCTGTAAAACTAGGGTCGGTGGGAAGCAGTATACAGGGCTGCACCACAGGGCCTTTCGTCGACAGACAGGAAATCCTCAGCGTGAATTATACAGCAGTAAAATGGCATAAACCAGCAGCTCCAGATAGTTCATTGGATCTGCTGCGCTGACGTGCTTCATAGCACTTCGGGGCAAATGTACTATTTTTTCGTCAGTGCAATAGGGTGACCAGAATTTTAAAGCCAAAAACCGGGACATTTCACAAAAATAAAAGAAGGATTACAATTTTACTTCAAGCGATGAGAGCGCTCCTCAGCAGAGAATTACAGAACAGACAGTAAGAACATACATAAAATGCCATTTTTAAGCCCAGTAGCTTGCCTGTTAATTAAATTGCTTTCTTGAAACAACTGCTAACTATCCCTGCTTTGTAAAACATAAAAAATACCTCCCACCATTTCCCACCGTCGACCCTCTCTAAAAATGGGGACATGAGCTAAATTTCTTGAAATTTACTGGGACAGCTGGTTAAAAACAGGGACCGTCCTGGCAAAACGGGGACGCCTGGTCACCCTACAGTGCAACCTCCAAAGTTGCTTGAATGGGAGAAAGCATGACAGCGCCATATCTACTAAGCTCTGTTCCCCAGCAAAGGAGTGTTTTCTAGCTGCCTAGCTCCTCGCACACATACATTTGCGTACAAAAGTGTGTGCGCATGTGTGTGTGTGCGCGTGCATGTGTGTATATGCGTGCATGTGTGTTTGTGTGCCTGCGTGGGACTCGCATAGGTTTTGTATTTGAGAGATGCCCTTCCAGTACAAATAGTTTTAAATATTTCTCACGTTCGATGTGTGTGGTATTGTACAGCTCACATGTAAAGTTGGAAACTTTGCAGAAAATAACACTTTTCTCCAACTTTGGACCTGCAGCAGGGAGGTGTACATTGCTGGTGAAAGGCCCTGTCTACAAATGTTAGTAGGTAGGGCATGGCGTCAAAAACCATGGACTCCCCTTGACGCAAAGTAGTCCAAAATGCTACTTACTTTGCAGGACTTTAGGGCTGCTTTCCAACCCAAAACACTAAAAATAAATCCTTAGTCACATTTTGCGCTATCATGCATCTCTTATGGTCACTTTTCAACTGTTACGAGATGTTGATAAATGTAGCCCTTCTTTCCCAGACCTGAAAAGGTACATAGCGCTTATCGGGTTGTACTTGCGTAAGAAAGGACTAGTGCCCATTTAACTGACCTCGGAAGGATGAAAGGCTGGTATGGGCTTTGTCCAGCGACCAAACCCTTAATATGCAGATTGCATTCAGATCTCTGCTGCAGGTGCTCAACCATCGATCTACCTCCCGTCTGGGGTTATTAGTTCACAGAGCAGTCTCGCCACAGCAGCGCGAATCTGTCCACAGGAACCATATTAATCTCATTAGCATAATCTGATAATACAAGCTAACACTGCTCTTTAAATCCCGTGGGTTGTGTAATTGATGGAAATCCTGTCCGAATAGATTAACCCTGCAAGTGCCCTAGAGCGCCCAGAAAGTCAGTGAGATCCAAATATGCACAATACAAACTGGAACTCCCTGTGGGCAGAGACCAGTTACAGGGGCGGCTCTAGGCTCATGGCGGCCCTGGGCAGGGAGTGTAGGTAGGGGCCCCGGAAGAGGGGGTCTGGGCGGGGCAGAGCACGGAGGCCAGTGAAGAGGGGGGTCAGGGTGTTTGGAAGCGGAACAGAGTCGGAGGCCGCCAAATCCCTGCCAGGGGCCGCCACGCAAATATGTATCCATCCTCAGAGGATTATTATATTAAGGATATATATTGGTGTGGTGGCCCCTGGGGTTTGGTGGCTCTGTGCAGGTGCACAGCTTCCACATGCCTAAGGCCCCCCTGCCAGTTATACGAGCCAGCCCGCAGAATTTACGCATTTTAACCAACTTTTAACACTAGCCAGTCTTAACACTGAGCAAGTCCTGAGAACTGGACACTGCCCAGGTGACGGCTGTGTGATCTTGGACACCTGCAGTGTCTAATCTTGGGTGTTCGCCGTGGATCATCGAGCTCGCACCCCCGCCTCCCCATTCCCTCTCCCTCTTCGTATAGTTTACTCTCAATCTCGCATACAACTCCCTCCCCCGCACTTCGTGATACCGTATCTTGTACAGTCTGCCGCATTAATGGGCGCTCCCTTTAAAGTAGGCCGGATTTTGACAGCGCTGGGCGTCATTACGCAAGCCGCTGGGCTCCCTCGTGCCACACTGTGTTTTCGAGCCGGGAACTGAGCAGCTGTCAGGCCCGGACTGGCCGTTGAGGGCACCGGGCAATTCCCCGGTGGGCCGCATGGTTGGGGGCCGGTTTTGGGCCCCTGGGGCCGTTTTTGTTACAGGGCCGTTATGCTGCAAAAACGGCCCTGTAACAAAAACGGCCCTGTAACAAAAACGGCCGAAAACCGGCCCTGTCATAGAGCGCGGTCGCACCTCTCCCCCCTCCCCTCTCCTCCTGGAGTGGGGTCGGGGGGCCGGCCGAGCACTTTGCCAGGGCCGGTTCTGGTTCCCAGTCCGGCCCTGGCAGCTGTCAGCAGGCACGGGAGACAGGGGCGGCGCTTTGGAGGAGGGGATACTCTGGCTGGCACGGACAATGGGAGTAAAGAAGGCACCAGAGCACGTCGTGCCTGCAGTAGGACAGGTGGCATTATCAAAGTAAACAGTGCTCACCCACTAGATAGATAAAGCATGCCGTGTTGGGAGCGAAGTAAAAATTCCAGTCCTTGTGGGCGGCAACAAATGGAGACCGGGCGGTACAGAGACGGGACTAACAAGCCTCATAATGAATCCAAAGCCAGTATTTACCAAGGACATTGAAGCCAGCCAATTGCAAAAATGGGCGGAGAGAGGGCGAGGCTTCCACTCACTTCCACAACACACCCTACATGCCTCGCAGAGAGAGCAGCTCATGTGCTGCAACACTACGCTCCACCTAAAAGCACCAGTAGTAGTTAATGGTGTGGGTCCAAAATGCATTTGGTAAACAATCCCAACTGCCTTGCAAAGGGTAAAAAATGTAATATTTATAAGAGGGCATGGATTTTTCAATCTGTGTGCAGGTGTGAATCTAGACACCAATGAATTCTGTTTAAATACATCTAAATTAATACTTACAGTGGAGACTGACTATGCTGTTTCTGCACTAACGGCCAAATGCCCATCGAGTAATGTATGTTTTAGTTCTGTAAAGTTGCCAATGATGGCTGACTCTGCGTTGCCTATTTCTATTATTTCAGATATAACATTTTTCAATTATGGGGAAAAGGTTAAGTAAAACTTATGTTCATCCTAAACGATTTCGGGGGATATGCTGAGCTATTTTACTGATCATAGACTTGCCTTCTAATGAACACTCACTAAAATCTATGCACATATCAAAGGCAGAAATATAATTGGATGGCCCCACTTGGCAAAACTGGCAAAGTCTGACAATCCAACAACACTCTCTGACATTGTGATATCATGTGCGGATAATATGCTAGGAACTCAAAGTAAATCTGTGCAAGAATTGTTAATAGATTTTCCCCAAAATTTCCAAGAGTGTTTTGTACAATTTCCAGATTTGAGAAAAAATTGAGACCTCATTCTGTACCAGTCCTTCAGATCAGGCCTGTTCCACTCATCGTGGGACATGAACTAAACGCTCTATTAGCAAACATGTGTTCAGAGAACATTATTGAAGAAACAAAATCATTAGAATGGGTTAGTGCTGTGGTAATTCTTCACAAACGGTCTAGCAATATTCGCCTGTATGCAGATTTATGGATGTTGAATAAAATCATAGTTGTTGATTGCCACCCTTTTCCCAAGTTACAAGAACTTCTTGCAAACTTAGGTCAAGTCAAGATTTGTTTCGGAAATTATACTTACATTCCGTGTACCATCAAATTACGCTTGCAACAGAATCAAAAGACTTAACAACATTTATTACACCATTTGGGGCTTTTAAATTGCTTAGATTGCCATTTGGTCTTGCTTGTACAACAAGTGTTTTTTAGAAATGAATGAACACCTTGCTAGTGGAAATGCCTGGTGTGCAAGCTTTTCAAGATAACGTGCTCATTTTGGTGAAACATGAGTGAAACAAAACAGGATTTTCTTGCAAGTGTTGATCATAATTCAAGATCACAGAACCACCATTAGGAGAGACAAATTTAGTTTTCTGACACAAGAAGTGAATTACTTGGGGCACACTGTAATTTCCACTAGGATAAAATAACATTTTCCCATTGTCAAAGCCATTCACAAGACGCATCACCCCCAAAAAGACGAGAATGCTTTGCTTTGATTGTTAGCTCTTAGTAAATATTCCGCACATTTGATTTATAGCTATACTTTTGTGGTGCAAGTACTTCATGCATTGTTAAGGAGAGGGCAAAAATGAGTTTGGTCAAAATTGTTTCCTTAGTATCAAATAACTAATTGTTCAGGACCCAGCATTAAAACCCTTTGTTTCAGGCAAAGATGTATACTACCTGTGGATGCTAGCCGGTATGGTCTGAGGGCAGCTCTGGTGTAGACGCTTTGAAGATAAAGAACAAGGCGTTGCTTTCACTTCACACGGTTTGAGAGCTGCAGGACTGATTTACAACGTTATAGAGCGTGAAGCTGTAGCATGTAGTTGGGTGACTGAGGAGTTGAAGTCCCACCCCCTGTGAGGGGTTGAGTGGGCTCAAAATTGGACATTTTTACGGGTCACAAAGCTTTGATGTATTTATTGAATACCATATTGTGAGAACAGTGTGTGCAAAACGTGATGATCTTTGTTAAAAAGGGTTGGAATAGAGATAGAAGTCTTGATGTGCATTTGAGACCATTCGCATTAGTGGCATACAAAACGAGCATTGTTCAGAACAAGGTGAAGTGCCTTGACTTGTTTGTTCCTCCAGAATCACTAAGAAACACTCTGATTAAAATAGCTCATGAAAGGCATTTGGCCATTACTAGCAAAACTTATAAAAAAAACGAAAACAATCCTATTGTTGGCTTAGCATGGACGCTGCTTTAGGGAAGTGGTTTGGATAATTCAAAGAATATTTTGTGTTGGAGAAACATTGGAACATATTTTAACTCCTCTCACCCTGCACATTTGCCAGATAATACTTGTTGTGGAGTGGCTTTGGATTTTGCTAGATCTTAATATGTAATGCCTTCAGATAAGAGATATATGATTGTCGTGATTGACTACTATTCAAAGTAGATTTATTTTGGTTTTGTAGTGTCAACAAACACCAATTGCGTGATTAAATTTGTTTCCAAAATTTACATTATTCAGGGTCCTCCCAAGGAGCTAGCCACAGACAATGGCACATAGTTCATTCCGTTTGAAACATTTCATTAAGGAGTTTGGAATTTAAACATTTGCAAGTAGCACTGTGCTTGCCTTCAACCAATAGCTTAGTGGAAAGAGCTAAAAGATTTCTCAAAGAAAGGGTGCAGACAGCTTGGTATATCTGTGGAAGAGTTTTTGAGGCACAAACCATTGGCATATCTAATACGCCTCATGGTATTGCTGTTATATCACCTTTTAGGTTATTGAGAAAGAAAGAAACATCAAATCCAAGTTGTGTCCTGATTGGTTGAAAATTGAACAGAACGTTCACAATAATGAGAAGGGTGTTGATTGACTGGTGTCTAGAAAGATAAAACAGAAATAAAATAACTGAAAATTGCATTTTGATAATAAATGTCATACCACAAAGGTTGCGTTCAAATTCAGGTGATTGGGTTTTGAGCAGAAACCTAATAAAATAAAGAATGGTGAATCCAAATTTACCAGCCCCGTTAAAGTATATTAATACAGAAAGAGTGTCCTTGCGGTAGGGCAGTCCTGGTACTGTTAGACCTGTCTGCAGCATTCAATATGGTCATGCATGCCAGACAGCTCAACTGAATTCAGGAGATTTCCATTACAGACAAGGCTTGGGAGTGGTTGAAATCCCTCCTAGAGGATAGGAAGCAAGAGGCTTGGGTACCTTCCTTCTCCTGGGGCAGCCTAAACTACTCGGTCGGTGTCCCCCAGGCTTCAGCTTTAAGCCCCACGGTGTTTAATATTTATATGACTCACCTTGCTAAATTGATGGAGTCATTTGGGGCATAAATAATTTCCAACACTGATGACACCCAGATTATTTTAACATTTTACAAAGGGATGCGAATTGAACAGCCAAATTATTTTTACATTTTACAAAGGGATGCCAGTTGAACATGGTGATGTAAGACCACACCTCTTAGCCGTAGTCCGTTGGATGAGTTTCTTCCAACTGAAATGTAATACCAAAAAGACGGAGGTGCTCTGTGTGGGGCATAATTTTGACCTCAAGTTGGAAGTGCACTGGCCAGAGGGGGCACCTCCACCCAATAGGCATGTGAAAACAATCCATAACACGGGTGTGAAACTTGATAGTAAAATGTTCTACCATAATCAAATTAATTCTGTGATTGGCAACTGTTTTGGGACACTATGCATGCTAAAGAAATTCCTACACTTTTTGTCTGTCACAATACGGATCATAGTGGTCTTGGCATTGGTCATGTCCAGACTGGACTATGCCAATGCCCTATACGGTGGCCTCCCACAATATGTTTTGAGTAAACTTCAAGCTGTACAGAATTCTGCTGCTAGGCTTTCTAGGTTTACCTAGAAGGGAGCATATTTCTCTCCATTTTCGGAATTTGCACTGGCTTCCTGCGCAAAAGCGGATTGTTTTTAAGACCTCTCTTCTTGTGCACAGAGCGCTTTACCACTCAGAACCAGGCTATCTGTCTTCGAGGATTTCCTTCTACAGTCTGTTTCAGAAAGCTGCACTCCTCCAACATTCTGTTGACCACGGGCCAGAGGGTCCACCTTGTAAGAAATGGCGGGCGGTCTTTCTTTTGTGGCCACTGGGCTGGAACAACCTTCTTTTAGAACTTAGGTGTACGGCGGGTGAAAGACTGTTCAGGATAATGCTTAAAACCTGGCTTTTTATCCAGTAGATAGCTCTCTTTGCCCTTACCGTTCGAGACACACTTTTGAGTAGCTGCACGCTTTATAAATCCCAAATAACATAACATAAGATAACAAACAAAGGTGTTGAATGCTGGTGGGTAAGGGCAGGTGGAGCAGAAGAACCCTGGTAAAAACAATTCAGGACCAGGCCAGCATAATTCCTAACTCTAAAAACACAGTACCTCTTGAGCGTTTGACATGGTTTAGTGAAGGTAATCTCAATAGAGAAAATGTGGCAAAGTGAAATTGCACGTTGGTATTCTGATCTGATGGTACATGACAGTCTTTCTGCCATTACTTCAGACTTGTTATCCTCAGTTTTCCAGGTAACTCGAATTCACAGTTCACTGATGGGGAAGTGTCAGAAGCTAATACTGTTGAAGAACAGCTAGATTCTTTCCAACCTTCTGAGAGAGGTACTTCAAGCTTTGTTGTTACCGTTCCAATTAAGTTTAAGGATTATTAAATGTTTTAAGATGTTTTATTTTTTATTGCTCATAAAAGGGTAACACGATATAGTGTGCATTTAAGGTTATACTTGTATAATATGTGTTATTTTTAATGCATACTATCATCTCGCTGTATTTCGACAAACGTAACTAATTTACTGTTGTTATGGGTTCTGCTTTATGGATTATGGAATCTTCCTGCTGAAGGCTTGGTCCAGCTGTACCATCAAAGCAGATGACCCTGAGTTCTCAAGCTGGGTGGACCCGTGTACTCTAGAGATTAATACAACTTCGAAAATCATCACTGTTTTAGGAGCAATCCTTCAACTGAGCAGGCTGCAAAAGTGCAAGATTAAGTCCTACAAACCTTCGGTGTTAAGAGAGCGATTGCACCACAGAGCTCCACTCTGCAGCTCCAGAAATCTGTCCTGTGGCTCTAGTTAGGCTGCAATGTCCTTTCCGTGTAAAGTTCTGTTCTCAATGTTAATAATGCACTGCAGCACATTAAACACAATCTTCAAAAAGACCTACAGGCTCTCTGAAAAGACAATGAGGGACGTGTTTACTGGCAGGAGCAGCATACAGTTTGTAGTGTTGCCGTAGGTGGGCGCAACCACGGTAACCAAAGACCAGAATTGCCTTGATGCTCCGCCCCCCCCTCAAGCGTGCGTTTGGTGGTTTGGCCCGACGTTGAGATGGAGGGCACGCTCTGTAATGAATAAATAGCCCAGGGCCCTGGGCGTGGCAGGCAGTATACTGACCACCAATACAGCTAACGTCTGGCCTCCAGTGATTTATAGTTAGGCCCAGGTCAGTACACCACATTGGCGACGAGGTGGTCTCGCCACCCCCATCGCGTGCCAAGCTCTCCGCCGCTCTGCCCGATGCGAGCCCCGCACCTGCAGCCCTGCGGTGCGCCCCGCACAGCGTGCGCGGCACCACCCGCCGGCGGAGTGCTCCCAGCCACCCAGCGACAGCTTTGTCGAGCGGCGGCCCGGCCGCACCAACGCCCCAGCCATCAGACTCACCGCTGTCTCCGGTGCACTCCTCTGAGCCAGTGCCTCCAGTGCCGTTGGGCCTCCGCCTGCCATTGGCCCCACCGCTCCGCCAGCCGACTTGGCCGTACGGCCCCAGGTGCGTGCAAGCAGCCCAGCGCCTCATCCATATCCTGGCAGACGTCTGCCCCAACTCCCGACTGCACGCCGGCCCGCTGCACGCCGGCCCGCTGAGCCTGCCACGTGCTACTGCCGGACACCTCCCCACTCCTCCCGCGTGCTACGCAGCAGCCTCCCTGCCGTTTCCCACGCATCTCGCGTGCGGAGACCCTGCAATTCCCCACGCATCTCGCGTGCAACGTAGCCAAGACTTTGCAAAGCCGCCAGTCTTCACCTCAACAGGCTCCCGAACTCCTAGCCCACTGGTGACGGTGCACTCCCCCGCCTTCCCTGATGGCCATGGCCGCCGTACCCCCGCTGGAGCCCTTTACTGTCACGGGCACACCCACATCTCAAGCAGCCAGATGGAGGAAATGGGTGGAACGCCTAGAGAACTACTTTGTGGCGGTGGACATCGCTGTCGAGCGACGGCGTGCAATGCTTCTGCACCTCGGAGGGGAGGCAATACACGACATCTCAAAGGACGTGGTGGAAGGAGGCCCGCCCCGGAACTAGGCCACGCTACGCGACGCCATAACAGCATATTTCGAACCATTCGCCAGTGCGGATTATGAGAGGTTCCTGCTCCGCCAGGCCCGCCAGCTCCCAGAAGAGTCAGTAGATGTCTTCTATGCGAGGCTTAAGAAGCTGGCCAGCACGTGCACCCTCCCAGACGCTGACGATGAGATCCGCGCCCAATTTATACAAGGTTGCGCCTCCTCGAAACTGCAAGAAAGAGTCCTGGAAACAGACAACATGCCCATGCGCGACATCCTGGCGCTAGGGCGATCCAAGGAACTATTGAAAGCCAGAGCTGCGCATATGGAACCAAAACCCACAGTCGCAGTCAAAGTTGAACCAGTGTGCGCCATCAAAACCAGTACCGCCGACACACGCGCGAAACTACCCCGACGAGGACGACCAGGCCCAACTCATTCATCTCACGACCGCGCCTGCATATGGTGCGGAGGAGCAACACCCCACAATGGAGCATGCCCTGCACGAGGGAAGATCTGCAGCGCCTGCGGAAAAGCCAACCACTTCGCCAGCGTATGCCTGTCAACACAGAGGAAAAAGCTCAATGGCCCACCCCGAAGAGTGAGACAGATAGAGCCACTGCCAAACACCTCCACCAACAGCGGCAAGGACGACGACGATGCAGATGCAGCTTCCGTCCACGTGGTGCGAATGCTCAACACTTTGGCCGCTTCACCATCCGCAGAGCCTATGTGCACAGTGAACGTGCAAGACCAGGCAGTGGCGGCTCTGATCGACACAGGAGCAACGATCAACCTAATGGCGGCCAGCGTATACCGGACATTAGACGCTCCACCAGTGCTCCACCCCACGAGAGTGCAGGTGTACGCCTACGGCACCAGTCGACCCCTACGTCTGTGCGGAGTCTTCCGAACAGCAGTATCACACGACTCCCATCAACTACACAACAAAATCTACGTATCGCAAGAGGGGTCCGGATTCCTGCTTGGCTGCAGAACCGCCCAAGATCTAGGGCTGATCCATTTCGCCCTCACGGTCCAAGCCCACGGCCTCGACCATCTCGTGCTACAACACACGTCACTGTTCGAAGGGATTGGCTGTTTGAGAGGACCCGCCGTTCGCCTTCACATTGATCACTCAGTCGCCCCATTAGCCCTCAGGCACCGACGCATCGCGTTCCACCTGCGACCCAAAGTAGAAGCTGAACTGCGAGTGCTCGAGAGGGCCGGGATCATCGAAAGGGTAAGCGGGCCCACTCCATGGGTATCGCCCATCGTAGTAGCCAAGAAACTGAAACAACCGGATGCCGTGCGGATCTGCGTGGACATGCGCATCCCCAACCTCGCGATCAAGAGAGAGCGCCAGCTGACGCCAACCATAGACGACATCATCGGCAAGCTATCAGGATCAAAGTGGTTTTCGAAGGTGGACCTGAGATCAGGATACCACCAAATCCCACTACACCCGGACTCCCGCCCGATAACGACCTTCTCCACCCACGTAGGCCTGTGAAGATATACCAGACTCAATTTTGGGATATCTAGCGCAGCAGAGGTGTTTCAGAACATTATTCAGAACGTCCTGCAAGGGTTGGACGGCGTGCTGAATGTGAGTGATGATATTTTGGTCCACGCGGCGACGCTGGACGAACACATCCGGCGCCTCCAAGCTGTCTTCGCCAGGCTACAAGAGCAAGGTCTAACCCTTCACAGGTAGAAGTGCGAGTTCCTACGAAAAGACATCAGCTTCTTCTGCTACAAGTTCTCTGACCAAGGCGTAGGGCCAGACCCTAACAAAGTCAAAGACATCCATGAAGCTCCCGCCCCGACATCGGTGACTGCCGTCCGCAGTTTTCTTGGGATGGTCACATACTGCGGGCGCTTCATTAAAGACCTATCAGACCTCACTGGCCCTCTTCGTGACCTCACGAAATCCACAGCCACTTGGGAGTGGGGGCCCGAACAGCAAGAAGCCTTCCAGAAAATGAAAGCGGCACTCTCAGCAGACACGACTCTGGCCTACTTCAATCCTCGCTACGAGTCACAGCTCGTGGTGGATGCCAGCCCGACCGGCCTTGGCGCCATCTTAACTCAACAACAACCATGTGGAGAATGGGCCCCCGTCGCGTATGCGAGTAGGACCCTCACTGCGACAGAACAACGATACTCGCAGATCGAAAGGGAGGCCATTGCCATCCTGTGGGGGTGCCGGCATTTCCACATCTACTTATACGGACACCCTTTCGTGGTGGTCACAGACCACAAACCACTCCTCCCACTTTTCCAAGGATCATCGTCACGACCCCCCCTCGCATCGAGAAGTGGGTGCTCCAGCTCCAGGAATACCAATTCACGGTGGAGTATCGGCCGGGCACCAGGAACCCTGCCGACTACCTGTCGGGGCATGCCCGCCCAGTCACTGACGCAGAAGCCGCGGAGGCCGACGCCACAGAAGAATATGTCAGAATGATCGTAGAGCGTTCGAGACCCCTGCCAATCTCCCTAGGAGACGTAACACATGCCACTAAAGACGACGACTGCCTACAGATCGCCATTCAAGCAATCCAGTCAGGAAACTGGAAATCACTCCAGAGCCCCGCATCATTCCGCACCCCGGAGGCCCAGGCGACGCTAAGAGCACTCCACCAAGTCCGAACTGAGTTGTCCATCTCGCCGGAAGGATGCCTCCTGAGAGGCCCCCGCCTGGTACTGCCTGACAGTCTCACACAGCAAGCGGTCCTTTTAGCCCATGGCGCACACCAGGGCATTGTGAAATCTAAGAATCGCATCCGGAACAAACTCTGGTTCCGGGGCTCGACAAGAAAGTCGAAGAAGTCATCCAACGCTGCCCTGTGTGTCTGGCGACCGGCCAGCCCAACCCCCCAGCGCCTGTGATCACGGAGGAAGGACCAACCGCCCCGTGGGTGCGTGCCAGCACAGACTTTGGCAGCCTTCCCGGCGGGAAGTACATGTTTGTAGTGGTGGACGATTTCTCAAGATACCCCGAAATCGAGATCCTGCCCTCCACCGCAGCTTCCGAGGTAATTCCAAAGCTGGAAAAGATCATCGCGACCCATGGCCTCATGGAAGAGTTGCGCACCGACAATGAGCCCCCATTCAACAGCTGCAAACTAGCGGAATACCTACAGTCACACCGCATCAAACACCGGAAGATAACTCCCAGATGGCCTCAAGCCAACGGAGAAGTCGAGAGACTAATGAGGACTCTAAACAAGACCATCCAGATTGCGATGACAGACGGCCAGAACATAGAGCTGGCCCTTTTCCAGTTCTTGCAAGAGTACAGGCTGACACCCCACTGCACCGCTGGGATTCCTCCAAGCCGCCTATGCTTCAATAGAGCAGTTATGGACACTCTTCCACACCATCCCATGTGGGCATCAGCTCCGATTCCCTGTAACCGATCCATGGAACAACAAACAAAGTCCAACAAAGAGGCGTCCCGGAGAAGAAGAGCGGCAGACAGCCCCATCCAAGTAGGCGACTGTGTGCTTGTGAAAGACCGCCATCCAGGGGGGAAATTCCGCCTCCCGTTCGAGTTAGACCCATGGACTGTCACCAACGTCAATGGCACCATGATCACGGCGGTAAAGGGAAGAGAGAAAGTCACCAGAAACGTGTCGTTCTTCAAAAGGATCAGGAGCGGAGAAGTGGATGGTTTCCCTGACCCGGCAGAACCATACACAAGACCAACCTAAGGCCCAAGGGAAGCAGAAGAAGAGGACGCTCCCAGCGAAGAGGAAGCCCCGGATACAGACTCGGTCGCACCAGCCCCGAGCAGACCTGAGTCGCAGGTGACCCAGAGCCACCCAGAAACTGCCGAGGCCAAAGACTCTGAAGAATCAGCCCAAACCCCGTCGGGCGAGCGCAGCCAAAGTCAGTACAATCTGCGCCCCTGCCCGAAGCCATCCCAAAGATACCGAGACTTCGTGGCCCACTGCAGACTGTGAACAGGTTCGAGCTGTGCAACATCCTGCATAAAAGTAAGACTGTTCCTTTTTTGCCTCTCCGCCGTTTCTAGAGACTGTGGTTAAAAGTTGTGATAATTTAAGATATGTTCATCTTTGTTTCATGTTGGGGTAAAGGAGGAATGTAGTGTTGCTGTAGGTGGGCGCAACCACGGTAACCAAAGACCAGAATTGCCTTGATGCTCCGCCCCCCCTCAAGCGTGCGTTTGGTGGTTTGGCCCGACGATGAGACGGAGGGCACGCTCTGTAATGAATAAATAGCCCAGGGCCCTGGGCGTGGCAGGCAGTATACTGACCACCAATACAGCTAACGTGTGGCCAGTTATTTATAGTTAGGCCCAGGTCAGTACACCACACAGTTCACGTGGTAAGTTACCAGTGCTGTCTTACGGAGTAATGTCTACACTTCCAAGTTTGGATGCAGAAATGAGCAACCTATCAGAAGGAGGTTAAAGCGACGACAAGGAGTTTTTACAAACATGCAAATGAAAACCCATGTTGAATGTGTATTGTGAATTCAGACACTTTAAAGATGGCTGATACAGGAGCTTATTTCTGATTGTTTCTTGATCTGAGTAACTGTCAGCACGGAGCAGTGTCAGACTGACTTGTCTAGCACCCTGGCACTGCCTAATGGGCAAGTTGAAAATGCCAATCAGTGGGCAGAGGACAAGACTGTTCTTTCGAGCTGGCTTATTACTCGGCAGTGCAAAGTGCCCGACAAGGCAGTTCAACTCGCCCAGTGAGCCAAGTCCTGGATCCCTCCAAACTCCATGACAAGATATTCGTCATACATGTCCGTGCATGTACAGCCCCTACTTTGGAATGGTTAGGCTTTGCCAATGCATGTGATGCAATTCAACAGGCATTGGCAAAGCCAACATTTTAAGTTGTTCAGTACCTGTCTACATTCAATGGAGATGAGTACTGCATCTTCAAAAGGGTCTGTGGGGGTTGAGGGACACAGGGGACTATTTAAAGACCCAGGTAACCTTCCAGGAAAATGCCAATGGCTTTAAGGACAACCCCCCCTAGCCAATGGCAACTCATAAAAAAACACCAACAGCCAATGACTCAAAAGGGTTGACAGAGAGGCTACTATACAATATATACATATATATATATATGGGACAGTATTGACCCAGTCCCAGAGTTACCAAAACCGGCGGCACTGCTAACTTTGGGTGGGAATGATCCAACCCAATTCAAGATGGACTCTGAAGGTCCACTGAAATATTTGGAATTACCAGGGAAATTGGAAATTCTGAATTCGATTCCTCTGGTAATTTCTCTTTTGTCAACAACCTTCCCCCAGTTTTTTTTAATGTTTCCAGCAGGTGAAATCTCAGGGTGAAAGTAAAGGTAACCCATCACACTTTTTTCCCATGAATCTCATAATTCCGATAGGTCTGTGACTGCCGTGACCAGCCTCTTCAAATTTAAGTGGCCAATCGCAATGAAGAACCCAGTCTAATAACACACAAAAAAGGTGCTGAAATGTAATCTGTTCCTTTGGCACTTGGATTGTAGTTATGAATAATTTTTAGCCTTCGAATTTCAATTTCTGATTTGCCTCAGTTCTCTGTATTGGACCTTTTGTAATTGCTTTCTTATATGTGTACTCAGCTTTTTACTGCTCTTACTCATAGCTGTGCTATTCTTTACCTTTATAGGTTGCATCGTACTCTTAGAAAGTTCTACTCTGATTTTCCGCACCGATCAATAATAATAAATGTAAGACTAATTAAATATTTTGCAATATCGAGATGAACATATTTACGTTTTAAAGAGCATTTGGAGGAGCTCATGCTAAGAGCATGCATTTAAACAAATATAAAATTGCCGAAATATACATTTTTTTTTTCTTATTGGAAAAGTACCAAAAAGTTCAAATACAGTTAGCATAGACAATTATAATACATTCAAATATGTCCCCCCCAACCGTAAATAAATAATGATACAGTGCAATGTCGTACAGACATAACCAGCAAAATGTACATAGTTTCTAAATTATTTGAAATCTTAGAAAAGTACTCGGGCATACCAAGAGCAAAGCCTTCCCTAACTGTGGAAAAAGGTAGGGCTAGGACCTTTCTCAAGATTTGCCCGGCGCTAACCGCCCTTGTACCATTCAAGTTTACCAAGCAATGAGGCAGGCGCCGGAAACCAGAAGGCAGGAAACAGAAGTTTTATTCCGACGGAGCAGAACACATCAGATCAGACAACAAGGTATCGTCTCGAGGTGCTCTAACAGCCTCTCGGAGGCCTGGCCTCTTATACACTGGTTTATGGCATGTGACCTTTCTTTATTACAATCAGAACATTGTGACATAAAGGAAAAGACATCCCTGTAATTCTCGTGTCAATCCCACCCCATATATCCCCACAATAGAGGTCCTCAACCTGCTGATAAGAGGAGGGGGTCATCACGCAGCTGAGTGTTCCGTCGAGTCTTAGGATGTGTGCGCCTGATCATATCACAGGGGGTGGGGAGGCCTGGATCAATAGAGGGTCCTTTGAAGGAGAGCGACCTCATACAATAAGGGGCAGTAAATGATATCTTCCGGCTTAGGCGATGGCCTCGGACCTGTGTGGACAGCTGGACACGGGGGAAGGGGTCATCAAATGAGTGGTATTCATGCCGCGTGGACAATCGAGCTGAGGGAAGGTTTATCAACAGAGGGGCATTCATAGGAAGAGAGGAGGTGCTGGTCAGGCGCTGGTGTGACTCCCAAGGACAGGGTCATGCAGAAGGGTTATGCTCATGAGGAGGAGGGAGGGGAGCCAGGGTGCGCGGAGGATGCTTGCTGGGTCAGAGGGGCGCGCTGGCGATCGATCGTGGACAGGGAGACCATGATACCTAAAATGGCTGCTGTGCATGTCGTACGTGGATGACAAGCTGGCGCAGATGATGTTTAGATTGCAAACTAAAATTCCACAGTCCTCCCTTTTAACATGTCTCGCCAACTTGTCAGTTTGGATTTATCCCCATAAGGCCACGTATTTCTACTTCATAGAGGGGGCTCATGTGCTCATTTCGGAAGTCCAAAGTCTTTGGGCACATACAGTTAGAAACAAGGCCGCACAAAGGTGGCAGACATTGGATACCTAAGCAACACCCACATAATATCACAACAGGTATCAGCACGAAGGAAAACAACTTCCAACCCCAGTTCTTCAAAGCGTCCCAAAACCAGCTCCCAAGCGACCATCCTTCCTGTTCTTGGTGAACCTCTGAGGAAAGTCTGTGGAGGTGTTCAATGGCTTTGTAGACTGAAGGCGAGTTGTCCGGCACGTAGGTGCAGCAGCTGGATCCGATGATGCGGCATGCTCCTCCTCGGTCGGCTAGGACCACGTCTAGGACAAGACGATTTTGAAGGGTCACAAGGCGGACCGCCTGAAGCTCCGCAGTGTTGTTGGCGAGGATGCAGCCGTGATGTTGATCGTTGTTTCTACTGCCTGGGTCAGGTGTCGGATAGCACGGCTGTTTGCCATTGGGCCCCACAGAGGAACGAGTCCCTTTGCTGCATCGAGGAACTGTGCTCCGGTGGAGTCGGCTTGTCCAATGTCATCTGCACGCCTCTGCCGGTGATGGTTGGCAGGGGCTACATATGTGGGTGGAAGAACGAAGGCAATGTAACAGGCGCCTTTCCAACCTCTCGGGAGCCAGGTGTAAGCTTTGGTGCCACACACAAAGTACATATTCGGAGAAGCAACAAAGGAAGGGGGGTCAGCTGAGTCCAATGTTCTGGTGATTCGGCAGGCGCTGTGACCCACCAGCTGCGTTCCATGGCCTTCGAGACACACGAGACCTGTGACATTGATAACAGACAGGGCCACAGTCAGAGTAGCGGTAGTTTGTTTTTGCAGATGAGAGAAGGTGGTCCTGGCTGGATTGTGGAGCACCTGTACTTCGACTCGTTCTTTGGCAGGAATGTCTTTAAGGAAGGTGGCGCCCGTGAGCGCAGGACACAGAGCAACAGAGGTCTTTTCGGTTTTGTTCAGCCAGAACCCGGAGTAGAAGTGCGACACTGTCCGGCTGGAGGTGGCGTTGTCCTTGTGGCTCTCTTGCATGAGTATCAACCAGGCGAGGCAAGAGCCGTGAACTGAGAAGGGTGAAGGGATGAAGGGGATGGAGTGTCCAGTGGCATGCGGGAGCAACCCGCAGATCCAACAGTTCGTAGCATTTGCAGCAAGGTTGTGTTGGTGCAACAGTTGCACGAAGGAATTGTTCCAGAATTCCCTGCGCCTTTCTCGGAGCTGAGGCGACAGGGAGATTAGGTGATGCTCTTTCAGGGGTGTCGGTTGTGCAGTAGGTAGTAGTGCCTTGTGGGCCGGTGGGCTTTCCTCCAGAATCCAGAAGGAGGTCATGAGGAGGAGGCAGAAGAGGAAGACAATGAAGAGTGCGATTGTCTTTGATTTGTGCAAGTTGTCAGTCTTTGGATTTCTATACTGGGTATTTCCTGTTGCTTCCATCATCTTCTTATCTGGCGCTTCCATCATCTTCTTATCTGGCGCTTCCATCACCTTCAAGGGGCTCGGTAGTGGGCAGAACCACAGACTTCGTTTAGCTTCTCTCCCGGTAACCCTTGATTGTGTTTAGGTCACCGTTCTGAGATTTAACTTAGTCCGTAGCCTACTTAGCCGAAACTCCCTCCTTTCGACGCAGGAAATACCCTTCTCTGGATGGCACAGTGGGATCAGAGAATTTTGCAAGTTCGAGTGCCTCAGTATCGGGATAACAGTCCAATATCAGTCGGTCTTTGCTCAGGAGCTCTTCTTGGGCGCTGACGTTTTCTGTCGTGGCCAGGTTTGCAGAGACCTTCCGGCAATGATGTGCGTGCAGCCAGTGCTTCTTCCCCTCCACTCGAAGCGCCGTTCGGGTGGTAATCAGCACTTGCCAGGGGCCCGTCCACTGCGGTTCCAGACTCTTGGTCCGCTGGAAATTTCGTATCAACACGAAATCTCCCGGTTGGATGTCATGGCCGGGGCCCCTGGAGGCATCGGGGATGGCCTGCTGCACCTGTTGATGAATGACAGACAATGTTTTAGTTAACTTGCACAAATAATCAGATAGTAGGACGTCTGGGACGTCATGAATGGAGGTCGGTTTGGGAGCAGTCCAGAGATTCATCGGTCGCCCAAACACGGCCTCGTAAGGGGTCAAATGGTGCTTGGTGGGAGTGGAGCGCATCGATAACAAAGCCAGTGGGAGGGCATCCGGCCAGTTAAGTCCAGTGGTGGCCACTATTTTTGCCAATTTCAGCTTCAGTGTGGCATTATGGCGTTCCACTAGACCGGCGGATTGGGGGTGGAAGACCGCATGAAACCTTTGCTTCACCCCCAACCCCTTTAGGATTAGTTGGATAACCTCAGCTATGAAGTGGGGGCCATTGTCGCTCCATAAAATTCGACAAAGGCCATAGCGAGGGAAGAATTCCTTCAGTAGTACTTTGGCAGTAGTCATGGCAGTGTTGTCACGGGTTGGATAGGCCTCTACCCATTTGCTGAAGGCACACACGATGACTAGTACATACTTCAGGCTTTGGCATCTCTCTAGTTGGATGTAGTCCATCTGAAGGACCTCAAAGGGGTGATTGGGGGTCCCAAACCCTCCCCGGGGTACTACAGTTCCTTTCCCGGGGTTGTGTTGCAGACAGATAAGGCACTGCTGAACTAGGCGTCTGGCTGAGTCAGGGATTTTGTCGTTGTGCCAGACTTTGGAAATGAGTTCGATCATGGGTGCAGATCCTATGTGTGCGGGGGAGTGTGCCATCGTCAGTATGGGGATCAGATATGAGTCGGGCAGCAACCACTTGTTTGCATCCTTCGTTCGCCAGCAGCCCTCTTCATCCTTCAAACCCACCCTTGCCCACTTGGTCAGCTCGTGAGGGGTGCTGGCCGACTGTATGTCTCTGATCATTACCCTTGTGTCACTCCATGTTTCTGCTTATGACCTGGTCACATACATGCGTGTCACCGTTCTATTCTCAGCAGTGGTTCGTGCAGTAACGTCGGCTAATGCATTCCCTTGTCCGACTAAGTCTGTCACCCTTTTGTGTGCCTGACATTTGATCACCGCTAATCGTTTGGGGAGGAGAACTGCTTCAATCAGAGCGGAAACTAGATCTCCGTGGAGGATTGGGGTGCCGTGGGACGTCAGGAATCCCCTCTCCCTCCACAGGAGCCCAAAATGGTGGACCACTCCGAAGGCATACTGGCTGTCCGTATATACGTTCGCGGTGGTCCCTGCGGCTATGATGCATGCTCGTGTGAGGGCTATCAGCTCTGCTGCCTGGGCAGATCGTTGTGTGATGCAGGCTGTCTCGACTACTGTTCGGGCTGTCGTTACTGCATAGGCAGCTGAAGTGGTGCCATCTGGGAGTTTGATGCATGAGCCGTCTACCCATAGCTCTCCATCGGGGTCAGTAAAAGCAGTGTCTCGGAGGTCAACCCTACTCCTAGTTTGTTCGTCTGTGAGGGTCACACAGTCGTGGATGGGAGGAATGTCGGGGTCATTTTCAGGCAGGGGTAACAATGTGGCAGGATTCAAAGTCGTGCATCTCTTTAGTGTGATGTGGGGTGCAAGCAGAGTCAACTCGTACCCTGTCAGTCGTGCGCTAGTCAGGTGTTGGGTCTTTGTCTGGTTCAAAAGGGTGTCGACTGCATGGGGTACTAGCACAGTGAGGGAGTTTGAAAGTACGATTCCTTCGCTCTGGCGGATAGAGACAGCAGCGGCAGCTACCGCTCGAAGGCAGGCAGGTAAGGCTCTGGCTACAGGATCAAGAGTGGCGGAGAAGTAGGCACAAGGGCGCTGCTTAGGACCAATTGATTGAGTTAGGACAGACAATGCACACCCCTCCCTTTCGTGGGTGAAGAGGGAGAAGGGTTTGGAGTAATCCGGGGTTCCTAGGACAGGCGCTGAGCAGAGTGCATCCCGTAATTCCTTAAAGGAGGCTTGACACTCAGTGGTCCAAGGAAGCGGGGAGGGGACATCTTTGGTCAGCAGGGCAAGTAATGGTTTCACAATGAGGCTGTAATTAGGCAACCACTGTCTGCAAAAAGAGGTTAGGCCAACCAAAGAGCGGACCTGCTTTTGTGTTTTTGGGATGGGGGTGTCTAGGATGGTTTGGATTCGGTCGGGTGTAAGTTTCCTCCCTTCTTTGGACAGGAGATGGCCCAGGTAAGTCACTTGTGGCTGGCAGAATTGCAACTTCTTTTTGGAGACTTTATGGCCATTTTCTGCAAGAAAGTGTAGGAGTTGGACGGTGGCTGTCGTTGCAAGTGGGGTGGTGTCGGCCGCCTAAAGGATATCATCGACATATTGGATCAACACCACTCCATCTGGTAGCTGGAAGGCATCTAGCTGCCTTTTGAGGGCCTGGCTGTAAATGCTGGGACTTTCAGTGTACCCCTGGGGAGCTCTACAAAATCGGTACGAGCGGGATTTTAAAGTGAAGCCGAAGAGATAACGGCTGTCTGGATGGATGGGGATAGAGAAAAACGCGTTCTTAAGGTCGATAACAGTGAAGGTGGTGGCAGTGGACGGGATGAGGGTCAAAATGGTAGTGATATCTGAGACTACGGGGTATTGGGGTATAACCACTTTGTTAATTTCTCGTAGGTCGATGATGAAGCGGTATGCTTTCTCATCTCCTTCACCTTGTTTCTTAACAATAGGTAGGATTGGACTGTTGCAGACGTTGCTAACCACCTCTTCAACCACTCCTGCATCCACCAAAGATTGAATGATCGCTACCAATGCCTTCTCACCCTCTGGCGATATCCAATATTGCGGGAGTTTCGGGAGCATAGCGTCCTGTCGTACAGTTATGTGAATAGGATCAATCATCATTCGCCCCACATCAGAGTCATTTTTGGCCCACAGGTACGGAGGCAGGGTGTCAAGCAGGGACAGGTCAGCGTCAGTTATGGAGCACATGTGTCGTGGGGGACGGGATCTGGGCATGTCTGGGTTGTCGTACAGGATGACTCGTATTCCATCTGGGGAACACCTAATGGTAGCTCGGAAATGTTTCAGTAAGTCAATGCCCATAATGGCGTCAGGGGAGTTGGAGGAGAGCAGAAATGTCGCGTCAGTGGTGTTGTTTTCTAGGTCAAAGGTAATAGGTACGGACAGGGGGTTAGTGGAGGGCGTTCCATCGAAACCTATCGACGTTATGTGTGAGCCAGACAAGGGTGCCCTTGGAATCAGTCGTTTTGATAACACACTACGTGTCGCCCCAGTGTCTACCAAGAATGGAGACTCTGTACCCAGGACCTTAGCGGTGACATAAGGACCTTGCTGGTCAACACAGAGCTCGACTGGATCCCTCCCTTGCCCCTGGCAGTCCTATGCAAAGTCGGGGGTATTTTCACCTTCGGACAGCTGATATTGGTTTTGTCGGGGACGGTCAAATGTGTTCAGTCTCCCTGATCTGTCATTGTTGGTGTCGTTGGTGTGCCCTCGTCCTTGTACTCTATTTCTCGGCCCTCCTGCCACATCCCTGGAGTCCCTATTTCTATTCATCTCTAGTAGAACCAGACACTGGGATTTCCAATGGCCGAACCCTTTGCAGAAGGCGCATTGGTCATTGCTAATGTCTCTTCGTCCAGTGTGGGGTGTTGGGGTGTGATCTTTAGAAGGTAGATCTCTGGGGGTGGTTGATTGGTAGTTCCCCCTTTGGTGTTCCCGTCCTATTGCTATACCCTGTATCTGGGCTATCATTACCCTTTCCTTTAAATCTTTCTTCTTTTTCTCGGACGCCCTATCATTCTCATTCTTTTGGTGCTCGTAATACTGAGCCATCTGAAGGATAGCTGCGGGTTTGGAGGCCCCCCAACTACTCTCGCTCGTCTGCAGCTTTTGGGAGACTTCTTGTGTTAGGCCCTTTACGTAATTTTGTACAAACAGGTGTTGTCCGGTTGCGGTGGTCATGTCTTGGCCACTGTAGTCGGAGAACACTGTCTCGAATCGGGAGAAGTATTCTGACACATCTTCCTGCGGTTTCTGTCGACAGGCCGTGACTATCGACCAATCTACCTTTCTTTCTGGAATCAGTGTCTTTAATTTCTGGACTAGTTTGTCTGGGAGTTCCAGTATGTCTTTTACTGGTTTCCTTCCTGGCTCTCGCTGTCTATCTAGTTTACCGAGTTGGTCCCAGGTATGTCCAAACAGATCCGTGTGGTCAGCCTTCGGATTTGCTTCCACACGTCAGCTGGCAGGCATAACCCAAAGAACAAGTCAATGTCCGCTAAAGTCATTATTGTCGAACCCAAGGCTGTGCCTAATTCGGTATAAAATGCCGTCGGGTTCTTTCTTAAATCGGGCAGGGTTTGTTTGAAGGTTAGGATATCTTGTCGGTCCCATGGTTGGTAAACCCAATTGTACACAACCCTCCCTTTTGCATCTGCATCATTAATATCATCGCTCGTTCCCTTGCCACGTGGCGGGATCCAGTAAGGGGCCGCTTCTCTGATAGGCATCATAGTATTGGCTACTTCTACCGAGGTCGTTTCAGGGACTGTAACCTTGGCTTCTGGTTTTTGTTCCGTGAGGTGGCGGAAGACCTCAAGCATCTGCATGAAGAGCTCCGTCGCCTCAGGTTCAGTCCCATCTCCAACATCAATCTTCCTATACAGCGTTGTTAGCTTAGCGGGACCCTTACTTTGATACCTATCTTCATATGCGTTCAGGGTGTAGTAGCTGAATCGCAAGATGAAATGCCGTCTGTGGCTGTCGGCATGTGAATTATATACGCTCATTGTATAATCTTCGCTCTCCCTTCGTTCTACTAATGTCCTTGCTATTTTGTCGATCCCATCCCGCTCATCTTTGCTCAACCTATTTGGTCTGGCTGGTGGTTGTTTGCTAGCCTCGGGATCGTCTGACGAAGTTGTTAATGTAGCTGGTGCGGAGGCCGTGAGGGCTGGTGCACTAGCGCTAAGGTCATTTTCGCTCGCACTCGGGGCTTGCAAGCTTTGTTGGCTGGGAGCATATGGAGGGGGCATGTAGATGATTGGGGGACCTAGTAGTAACTCATCGTTCGCCCGTTGTTTGGAGGGCAATTCAGGGTAGAGCGCAGAGGGGGTCCTAACAGGACATTGGCCTGTCGACCCTGATTCTTGGTTTTGTGTAGCTTCCTTTCTTTCTTTTATTTCCTCTTCTAGTTGCTTTGCGGCCAGGTGGGCTGCCTTTCGTAATTCTTTCCCTATTTTTGCTTCTTCTCTTTTCTTTCGTTGTTCCGTTTCTTTGCGCCACATGCCGATACTGTCGAGCATAGTGGGCGTGGTCTTATTCTTCTGGAGCGCTATTTCTAATGTTTTTATTTTATTTTCATTAAAGGAACCTATCAGTGGCCACTGACTTTCAGGGTTCTTTTTTGTATATTTATGCCATAGTTTAGTGTAAGCTATAGCGACTAGTCCATAGTTAGTGAACATGTCCTTATTAGGGGTGCCCTCCCGTGGAGCCGGATGGTTCATCTCTAATAAGCGGTCCGGGCTAAACAGGCTACCAACCAGTGGGGAGAAGATAGGCATGACGGATTACAACGGGGACAAAAGTCTGCACTACCTATCTTATCACGGCGGGCAAAGACTAGACAGAATATTTCTATTCTCCGTTGTTTGCCGGCGGTGAATACCTCAAACGAACCAATACCGAACAATCGGTCAATCAAACAATCAGTGGGGAGAATAAGTGGGCACGAAAAGTTATCGTTACCCACTCTTTCTCTACCTGCAAAGAGAGACCTTGTTCTTCCCTGTTTGCAGAAAAAGAATCTCCAGACAATAATCCACGAACAACAGTTCGGGAAACAGTGGGGGAGGAAGATAGGCACGACGGGTTACAACGGGGACAAAAGTCTGCGTTACCTATCCTTCACTGTTTGCAAAGAGAGAGCCTGTTGTTTTCTCCGTTTGCAGACAGCGAACCTCCAGAGGTTTCAACAAAGCGTAATACTAGTATTATCCAAACAAAACAATCTTTTCTCAATTCGTCGTGTTTACACGACCTTACCCGGACCGCATGGACGGTTTCCTGTCCTCTGGATCCAGCGCCCGATCGTCCTCTCTCCTTCGTGATGCCCGTGGCACTCCTGATGGTTCCCAGTCAGGACCGTAGATCACTCGAGAGAGGTCTGTTCAGAACTAGTGAAGGTCGGATGATCGGCTGTCAGACGAGGGTCTATCGGACACGAGCTCTTCCCGATCGTTGCAGTCGTTCACTCTGTCGTCGGGACCTCTCCCACTGGATCCACGTGTCGCTGATGGGCCCCACGCTTTGGGACGCCAATTGTGGAAAAAGGTAGGGCTAGGACCTTTCTCAAGATTTGCCCGGCGCTAACCGCCCTTGTACCATTCAAGTTTACCAAGCAATGAGGCAGGCGCCGGAGACCAGAAGGCAGGAAACAGAAGTTTTATTCCGACGGAGCAGAACACATCAGATCAGACAACAAGGTATCGTCTCGAGGTGCTCTAACAGCCTCTCGGAGGCCTGGCCTCTTATACACTGGTTTATGGCATGTGACCTTTCTTTATTACAATCAGAACATTGTGACATAAAGGAAAAGACATCCCTGTAATTCTCGTGTCAATCCCACCCCCATATATCCCCACAATAGAGGTCCTCAACCTGCTGATAAGAGGAGGGGGTCATCACGCAGCTGAGTGTTCCGTTGAGTCTTAGGATGTGTGCGCCTGATCATATCACAGGGGGTGGGGAGGCCTGGATCAATAGAGGGTCCTTTGAAGGAGAGCGACCTCATACAATAAGGGGCAGTAAATGATATCTTCCGGCTTAGGCGATGGCCTCGGACCTGTGTGGACAGCTGGACACGGGGGAAGGGGTCATCAAAGGAGTGGTATTCATGCCGCGTGGACAATCGAGCTGAGGGAAGGTTTATCAACAGAGGGGCATTCATAGGAAGAGAGGAGGTGCTGGTCAGGCGCTGGTGTGACTCCCAAGGACAGGGTCATGCAGAAGGGTTATGCTCATGAGGAGGAGGGAGGGGAGCCAGGGTGCGCGGAGGATGCTTGCTGGGTCAGAGGGGCGCGCTGGCGATCGATCGTGGACAGGGAGACCATGATACCTAAAATGGCTGCTGTGCATGTCGTACGTGGATGACAAGCTGGCGCAGATGATGTTTAGATTGCAAACTAAAATTCCACATAACTGAAGCCCACAATTTTCCCAGTTTGCTTCTTTTAGGATAAGAGTGAATGACTGTGAATTTCAGACCACAGTAAAAAATAAACTCAGGCCAGCAAGCCCTGGGATCAGGCGCTTCGTGCTGCAGCAATGCCCTAGCAATGCGCAATCTGGCCACGGTCATCGCATAGTAAATAGATCAGTGCCCGATTGTATAGAATAGAGGTCCAATGGCCAAGCATAATAATCCTGGGATCATGATCAGCTTCCCCTCGTAGTAGGGTATTTAGCCTACAAAATATTGAGGCTCAAAATGAACTCAGAGAGGGGCGAGTGGCAAAGATATGGGCAGCATCTGCCCATGGCGTTGAGCACCTAAAGCAGTCAGAACATGGCCGACGGCTCGTTTTGAACAATCTATGTAGTGTATAGTATGTATCAAATAGTGTCTTAAAAATGGGCCTTCAATGGAGACACATTAAGTATTCCTTGAGCCAACTGAACAATAGAACGGATATCCCCTTCGGTCACCAGCGAACCTAAATTCTTACTTCACTTATGTGCCAACTATTGTAAATATTGTGCAATGCAGTCAAAGAAGAGAAAAGTATTGTACGGAGTATCAATGGACTGATGTTTGAGCAGGTGATAGAGCTGCTCCAGAAATAGTCTAGGGGATATACAGGAATCCTTAGCGGGCAAGTGGGTAACAACATCCCTGAGTTGGAGGTATCTAAAAAAGCCCTGTCGATGTGCCCCAGGCTGACCCTGGATTGCCTCAAAAGTGCGAAATATGCCATTAGTGAACATTTGACCAAGTTGCCTAATGTCGATCTGATGCCAAAATTGTGAGTAACTTTCTTGCAAGGACACGGGTAAGTTGGGGTTTCTTTCAAGGGAGGTGAACTGATTAAAAACCGAAATTCTACGGTATATCTTAATTGCGCCCCAAAACTTATGATAAGCCGCCAGTGTCTTAAAGCTTGTATGTCTGAAATAGGCTGTATCAATCAAACCTGATGCTAATGGTGGTGCGTAGTTAAAAACCTGGTACTCTGGGAATAAATAGGCCAGCTGCTATTCGGTTCTCCCCATGACTGTCCTGAGTGGAAGCACAAATGAAGAAAGAAAATACAGCCACAAAGACGGAAGAGCCATGCCACCCAAACCTCGAGAAAGTTGCAAATACCATATAGCGCAGCGCGGTTTCTTATACCTCCATATGATTCCCTGCCAACTAGTCTCTACCATTTTAAAGAATTTCTTGGGAAGGTGTAATGGTATGGACCAATAACGTTTTTAAAACTGTGGCAGAATAGGTTGCAGTGGCCCTTCAGCCCTTTCTGAAGCTTATCCCAATTCCGAAGGATTGCCATGAAGTCATAGTAAGCCCCACATAATTATGCTCAATCACACACTCTATGCATGGAGAGATGCAAACCCCTAAGTAAGTGGCTCCTTTAACATTACAGGTTTCAACAGGCTCTACAGCAAAGCTGAAGGACTGGGTTTTTCTAAGACCCAGCGGTGCCAGGGATAACACCTAAAACCTTCGTGGGTAACCTGTTCCGGCGTACAAATGACAGAGACACGGGACACTTCCTTCGGCGTCAAAGATTCGAGGTTTATTACTGCAGGGAACACAGAAGTCAAAGGAAGTACAACACGTGTAGGTTCGAGGAGTCTGCTTCAACTTGTATCTGTGGATCGCTCCTTTTATACAGTTTTCGTGCATAGGATAACATGGTACACAAAGGTTTACAACTTGGTTCCCATCGTAAAGACCATAAGGGGTCGCTTTCATGTATTCAGGGCCTGGAACATAAGTACAGTAACGTTTGGTAGTTCCCAACTGTAAAAGCACATCTTCCCACCATTAGTACATTCTAATCAGCAGTAAACGAATCAAGGAAGAGACAGAAACAGGTGCAGAGGAAGACAGGAACAGTGAGCAGATCGAAAAGGGTGTAAAAGGGGTGGTATCGGGAAACACGAGCTGCAGGCATCAAAGGGGACGTGCCTAATGAATACACAACTAAGACAATAGACCGGCACGGCAAGATGAGCCTCGAGCGGCGCCATCTGCCTTACAGTGCCATCCACCTCATCATAAAGACACCTTCAAAGGAAACATGTCTTCCGCAAGAGTTTGGGAATCCCAGGGTTGCGAAGCGGACAGCGTCCGTTCGCTGGCTACTTGAGGGCAAGAAACAAAATGGATGCCATATCTAAGATGGAACCCGTGGGTTCAGATGAAGAAACCCACGAAACAAACGAACAGTTTAGGTTAGCACAGCGAAAACGCGTACACCCACTAAACTCGTCACTTGCGGTTCATAGATACCAGACTCGACCATATTCGTGCGAGTCGGAAACACCACTTACAATCGTCACAGAACCTCAAAGCTAGTTATAATTTGTGTTTTGCCAATATTCAATTTATACTTATAGACTGTGCCAAAGTCAGCATCCGCGGCCTCAATACCTACTAGTGTCTGCGCAGGGGATGACAAAAAGATGGCAATGTCATCCGCATAGGCCATAACCTTGCCGATTAACGGATTCAAATGGAATGAAAGTATAGCATCTAGAAGCTTGAGTCTTTGGATAAGGGGCTCCAAGTACAGCGCAAACAATAACGGGGACCATGGGTAACCTTGGCAGGTACCCCACTGAAACACAATTCTGTCCGATACCTGCCCCATGCTAACAATGCTAGCAGATGAAGAAGTGTAGAGGGTCTTAAACGCACCTATAATTTGTAGTCCAAGCCCCATTTTTGCCAAAACCTCCCAGAGAAAGCCACATGCCACCCTATCGAAAGCCTTTTCAGTGTCAAGTACGATCAATCCCGCAGGCTCACTATTTGTTTCTGCCATATCTAGAACAGAGATTGCTGTATTATCATGGACTGTGGTATCTCGTCCTGGAATGAAACCATGCTGCTGATTGTCCATTAGCTTAGTTATGACCGAGGGTCATCGACTGGCCAGGACACATGTAAACAGTTTAGTGTCATTATTCATAAAAGAGATTGGGCGGTCCGACCCGCAATTAAGCAGATTCGTACCCTTATTTAAAAATGTAGAATTAATCAGCTCTTCAAATCTAGGGACCAGAATGTCAGCATATGTTTTATAAAGCTCAGGAGGACTAGAGTCCCGTCCTGATGCTTTCTCTGAGGCTAACCCAGTCAATGCTTTCTTAATCTCTATATGCGTAATAAGGGCTTCTAACATCTGAGTTTGAGTAGACATTAAATACATTAAGTTTATCCCTTCCAGATTCCCTATTATAGCTGCTAAAGGGGGGGATAAAGTGCTGCATAGAATTCCCGACAGATAGAATAGCAACAGAGTCACAAAGCACCTGACCTGGCAAATCATGAATGTCAGCAATTACATTCTTTGAATATCTATCCCTAATCTGAAAAGAAAGAAGCCTGACCAGCTCTTCACTATTTTCAAAACAGAGAGCCTGTTTTGTACGCCCTCTCTGATAAGCCATATCCCAGACCTCCTCCCGAAGACTCAAACGGGGGTCAGTTAATTGCTCCAATACTCTTTCAAGTTCCTGAGAGGAACCTTTGACAATTTTTTTAATATTTAAGTTCCAGAGTTAAAAGATCCACACAGGCCTGCTTAGCCTTATATCTATTCCTTATCCCCCTGAATGGTATAACTAAGAGTCTGACCACGGATGACCACTTTCATCGTGTCCCACACACTTGTCGGAGAGGTTCAATTTTGGTCATACAAAAAATAATCATCCGAGGAGGTCGACATATAGTTCAAATATTGCTTATCAAACAATGCTTTACCATCAAACGACCACCTAGAAGGAGAAGTAATGCCATCAGTGAAGCTTAATGACATAAATAAATAGAATTGTAGTCAGAAATAATACGTGGTCTCAGCTTGATTGAAAGCAACAGGACAAAGGTGCACCTTACAAAGATCATAATGATCCTAAAAAGGGTCTCAAGTGGCATAGAGTAAAATGGAAAACCCTGTGACGACCCACTGCAGGTGTGCCACACATCAGTAAGAGCAGGAGATTGAATATTTGATATCAATTTGTGTAGGGACCAATTGCAAATTAAAGTCACTGCAAATGACAAAAGGGGAGTGCCATTGGCGCAATTCAACTTATAGAAAATTGAAAAGTGATGGTTTGGGGAAACATCCTTTAGACCGCATCAATTACAATGCGGTATGTAACATCGCGGTTTTGACTACGCAAGTCAGTACATCGACTTGCACTGGAGGGCTCTAGATTAAGGAATAGTGTAAATTTCTATTCCAACACCTTCCCTACTGTACGTAGACTGGAGTTGGAATAGTAATTCACACTGTCCCTAAGTCCAGCACCCTCCAGCGCATGTCGATGTAACGACTTGCGTTGTCAAGACCGCGATGTAACATACCGCGTTGGAATAGAACGCGTTGTATCGTCATACATCTGATGGTTTGTCCTTATTGGGTGCATTCACCCCGCACAAAGTCAATAGGGCATTATCCTTTGATATATCAGTAATGGCCCATTGGCTGAATTAATCAATTTTAGACTTACATACCTTTCAGCCTTGATACCTGGCTGGTATAGCCACCCCGCTTATAACCATCCCCGCCTGAAGCCGTCAGCATATTATACACCTGGATATTAACATTTTTAGATTCTATAGTAGATAAATGAGCCTCTTGGAGGAAGAGCAGGTGAGGTTTAAAAAGGGGAAGTTTTTCCTCCACATGCTGGCACTTCGTTGCAGTTCTTCGCCCGTTGATATTCCAACAAAGCCTAACTACCACTGCCACTACCATAGGCCATTGTCACACATTATAGACACCATATTTTGCATGACACTGCACTTATCACTCCTATTTGATACTTTCTCGTTTTACCTTTTTGCTACACCCCAACCCAACACCAAAAAGGAAAACACAGCAAACCCATTGTCAACTTTTGCTGAACAAAACAATGCCCCTCCCCCTCTCTTCAGCCAGCCATCCCTACCACCCAATAACTTACGTATCCTGGGTTCCTTAGAGAAACCAGGATTTTCAAAATAACCTCCCTCCACTTCTAAGTAAATATGCAAATGTTGGCTGATCTTTGAGCCTAGCCCCCCTTCACCCAATAGCATCTGCTGCCGATGTGATGGAGCCCCTTTACCATCCTGCCCAGCCAGGTACAAGAACATTCAAGAAAGCCTTGTTGCCCTCACACTGGCTCTTTACTAGTCATGCTATCTCTTCCTAATGGAGTCGTCTTTGACCACGGATCGATCAGGCACTTAGACTGAGCCACATCATTGCAGAAACCGTTCCTGCCCTGGTAGCTAATCTTCAGTGTAGTAGGTTCAAGCAAAAAATACCGCTGCCCCCAACCTCTGTAAGTCTGGAATTAACTATTGCAGCTGCCACCTACGGGTCACTGTTTCTTTACAAAAAGTCAGACCTTACAAGGAATACAATATCAAGTGCCCTGACTGGTGCTCTAGGATGGACAGCTTGATGAATACATGGATGAAGAATGAAAATGGTTTCATAAATCAAAACAGCTTGCAGATATTGAGACCCTCGACTTCCACCACTACCAGTGTTGCGAAACTGAAGTCTATGTGCCCTCTGGATGGCACTATCTAGATACCAGTCAGCAAAATGTAGGAATGCAGCTTGAAACAGTGAAACGAAAAAGCATTGAGTGTCTTGTTCTTCCTTGCCTTCTTGTACCCCAAGAATACATAAATTATTCCTGCGGTGCCAATATTTACTTGACAAAAATCATCTGTTTACCTTCATTAGGTCCTAGTCACAAACCCAATTGTTTGTATAGATTGGGCTAACTCTTGCAAATGGCATGATTTACGAATGCAGGGGATTCATAATGTGGGAAGCAGTGAGGGATCTAGACCTCAGGAGTCACTGTATAACAAACATTACGTCTATTACTATTAAGGCCCGGGTTATAAGTCTAGTGAAAATCTCACATGGAACACAGAATACCATGGGGAATTCCGCATGATAAACTCTTTTTCTCCCAGTTAGTTTTCATTTCATGGGGATTAACTCATAATTCCATGAATTGTAGGAGGCAATATAAGTATTTTGAAATCTTGGCATAAAATTACCCCAGGCTCGTAATTGGGCATAAGTATTCCGTAACAATAGCAAAGAACCAGAATTTCAGTGCAGCTCACTTGGAAGGTATGACTACAGATGAGTTGAGAGTAGCCATTAGAACCAGGCAGTTAATGATGTACGCTGATTTGCATGCAGCAGGGGTGGCTAACTAAGCAAGTTAGATATCAAGATGTCCACTCTGAGACCCTTGCTGAAACTTTTGTGTGTGTAGATTCATCAGAAAACATTCACTCTCGGTTAACAAAGATATCTGAAAGAAAATAATAGAAACAATACATTAGTTCGAAAAAATAAGTTAAGACATTATAAAATATTCAATAATGATAAACATGTTACTACATTAAACCAGATGTCAATTTAACTGATTGTAAAATACAGAAGTATTGTAATAATAATAATCATCATCATCAGTGAGGCCAATACTGTAAGAAACAAATAAATACAATAAAAATAAAAATGGTTACAACAACATTCTTTTGAATAGTTACCTTTTTACAGTTATGCCTATCTTCATTTTTAATGGGATTATTGTACCCAAAAATACGGCACATCTACGGCTGCTGAAATGCTTGGTTCGAATAGCAGTGCATGTCTTGCACTGCAGCTTGAATGCTGGTTTTGATAAGACGACTAAAATGTAGACAATTAAAAGCATGATCGTCCAGCCCCATCTGCCATCTGAACCTTTATGGATGCTAAACAAAAATATGGGGTAGCTTAGCCCTGCCAGACACCATCTTGCCAATGAACTAGTCAATGAATATTGTCCAGTAAACACCTAACGTAACTGAACCTCAAAGAAAAGTCCTCCGAATCACCAATCTGCCTTTAGTCCCTTATCTGAAAACATTGGACAAGTTTAGAAAATAGCTTAGTTCAGGTACAGGAGACTCTACAAAACAACATTGATTGGGCCCCTAACTAGGTGGGTTATTCATTTGGGTGAGCGGGCAGAGAATACCACCACACCCTAACCTGTGGTGTTGCGCTCTAGTCTACGGCGGACTGCGCGATGACGCGCTGCGCAGTAGCTAGTGCGTGAGACGCACGCATGCGCAGAGCGAGGCTGAGGAAAGCGCGCGAGGAGATTAACGGCAGAAGCGACCGGAGCCCGATAGAGTTAGACACTCGGCGCTCTATGGAAGAGTTAAGTTGTTAAACAGTGAATAAATTAAGAAGCAAACCTACCCATGCTTCCTGTGCTTTGTGGGGACCAGATACAACATTACAGTGGCGACGAGGACTGGGAGCACCCCACTGTCTCCACTCAGCAGCACTGGGAAACGGTGACCAGGGCACCGGAAACCAGGGGCAGGTCAGAGACGACCTGGTCAACACAGCGGTGCTCTTTTCCATAGAGCGTGGCAGCAGCGGAAATCCAGGACAGCTGGCAGACGCGTGGCACCAGACCACAGGCGACGAACAAAAGCTAAGTGATACAGATAAAGGTCAGTGCAGACCCAGAGCGCTGAGGGGCCCTAAGCTAGGATCCTGGCAGGAAGAGGGGACACTCAGAAGGAGGAAGAGGGATCGCCTCCCCCCAGCCCTGTTAAAGATTAGACTGCAAACGTCAACATTATCGGCGCCATCTTGCCCCTTTCGAGCCCATTCGTGCGCGTAAGCGGCAGCCATTTTGAGCACCATGGCCTCCCTGCCCCTCGCTGATAGCCAGCGCGTCTCTCTCTCTCTCCTAACCTCGCACGCATCCCCCGCACGCTGACAACCCCCGCTCTCTCATGCCTTGGGTCATAAACCCCTCTTCAGCGCAGCTTCACCACAGAATCCCATCCTGTTCCCAGCGCGACACCTCCCCTCATTCCTTTCATGGTCTCGGACCCTTTTGATGCAAACCCTCTTTCCCTGTGTCCCCGTTTGTCTTCCTTGTTCCCAGGCCGCCACCTGGCCCTGCGGATACTGTTTATTACCCCGTACAGTAGGAAGCTTCCCCTCCCCATCAAAAGACCCTCGAGCCGATCAAAGCCCCCACCCTATGAGATCCGATCAACTCCACGCATTCCGTGAATCGGCGGAATGCCCTGCTGCGCGACAATCATCACCTGTTGTGACCGGGGTGGGGAATTCAACTGTAAATGTATGTGGGAACGGGCCTGAAGGGGAGATTCCAAGGATGTTCTTTCAAAATATCAAAGTGTTGCGAGAATGTGTTAAGTGTAATAAAGGTCATAAACCCTAGTATAAGAGGCCAGGCCTCGGAGATGTGGTTAGAGCACCTCGTGACGATACTTGCTGTCTGAATTGATGTGTTCTCCTCCGGAGAGAATAAAATCCTCGTTTCCTGCCTTCCAGTCTCCAGCGCCTGCTTCTTCATTGATTAATATTGGTGGGTCATAGAGGCGACACCGCCGGGCAACATAAAAGGGTCTTTGGTTACTGGTTGTCTTTGAACCCCTTTTAACAATTGGCGTCCCAAACGTGGGGCCCATCAGCGACTCGTGGATCCAGTGGGAGAGGTCCTGACGACAGAGTGAACGACTGCAACGATCGGGAGTGCACCTGTCCGATAGACCCTCGTCTGACAGCCGATCATCCGAACTTCACTGGTTCCGAACAGACCTCTCTCGAGTGATCTGCGGTCCTGACTGGGAACCATCAGGAGTGCCACAAGGAGTACGAAGAGAAGAGGACGATCGGGCGCTGGATTCGGAAGACAAGAAACTGTCCATGCGGTCCGGGTAAGGTCGTGTAAACACGACGAATTGCGAAAGTGATTGATAATTGATGAGAATATACTAGTATTACTTTTTGTTAATTTATTTGGAGATTCACTGTCTGCAAACGGAGAAACAACAGGCTCTCCCTTTATAAACAGTGAAGGATAGGTACGCATCCGTCGGACCTATCTTTCTCCCCCACTGAACAATTGCCCCTCCCCCATTGATTAACTGTTATAGATTGTTTTCTGGAGATTCTCTGTCTGCAAACAGGGAAGAATAGGTCCCCTCTTTGCAGATAGTGAAAGGGTAGGTGACGCGGACCTTTGCGAGCCTACTTATTCTCCCCATTGACCATATTGATTTTTTATTTTTGACCTAACATTGATTGCTCAAGATTGGTTCATGAGGTATTCACTGCCTGCAAACAACGTAGAATAGAAATATTCTGTCTAGTCTTTGCACGCAGTGATAAGATAGGTAGTGCTGACTATTATCCCCATTGTGATCCGTCATGCCTGTCTTCTCCCCACTGGTTAGTAGCCTGTTTAGCCCGGACCGCTTATTAGAGATGAACCATCCGGCTCCGCTGGAAGGCACCCCTAATAAGGACATGTTCATGAAGCATGGATTAATCGCTATAGCCTATAGCCAGCTGTGGCATAAATATACGAAAAAGGATCGAGAAAGTCAGTGGCCACTGGTAGGATCCTTTGAAGACGATAAAATAAACGCACTAGAAACAGCCCTTGGTAAAAACAAGACGACGCCCACTATGCTTGACAGCTTCGGCATGTGGCGAAAAGAAGCCGAACAACGTAAAAAGAGAACTGAGAGTAGGTTGGGAAAAGAGCTGCGGAAAGCAGCCCACCTAGCGGCCCAGAAACTAGAGAAAGAGATAAAAGAAAGAGAGGATACCAAACAGAAACTAGAAATAGAAACGTCAAGCCAGTGTCTGGTTAGAACACCCTCCACGCTCTACCCTGAATTACACTCGAAACAGCGAACCAACGATGATCTGCTGCTAGGTCCTCCGATCATCCACATGCCCCCTCCATATGCCCCTTCCCAACCCTTAGCACAGCACCCACTACCCCCAGGTACAAGCGAGAGTAGCACCACGGCTTCAGCCCCCATGGCCTCTGTGCCGGCTGAACTCCTTGTATTAGATGCTACGCAAACGACAACGTTGGGCGACCCAGAGGCCCGAAGGGTTGGTCCTGCAAGAACATACAGACTAAGCAAAAATGAGCGAGCAGGGGTCGACAAGATAGCAAAGATACTGGTAGAAAAGAGGGAAGATGAAGAGTCCGTCACGGATGTGTTTAATTCTTATACAGGGAGTCACAGACGACACTTTACTGTACAACTGTGTTACCACGTCTTAAACGCATACGAGGACCGATATCAAGAAAAAGGTCCCCAGAGCCTAACGACTCTGTACCGGAAGGTCGATATCGGGGATGAGAGTGAGAGTGATGTGACGGACCTCCTTACGCGTACGCTTGAGGTTTTCCGCCACCTCACTGAACAAAAGCCGAAAATCGAATCCACAACATCCGTAGCAACCGAACCACAAACTGAACGATCTAACACCATGATGCCGATACGAGAGGCTGCCCCTTACTGGGTTCCTCCACGAGGTGAAGGGACTCACGATGACGCAAACAACAAAGATGCAAAGGGAAGGGTAGTGTACAAATGGGTCTACCAACCATGGGACCGGCAAGAGATTCTGACCTTCCGGAAATCTCTGCCTGACCTACGTAAAAACCCCACTGCCTTCTATACTGAGTTGGGTACAGCCCTAGGATCGACGATTATGACTCTGGCTGACATCGACTTGTTTTTCGGGTTATGTCTACCAGCTGATGTGTGGAAGCAAATCCGGAAAGTCGACCACTCCGAGCTGTTTGGACATAACTGGTCACAACTCGATGGCATAGACAGACAACGAGAACCCGGACAAAAGCCTTTGAAAGCCATTTTAGACCTCCCGGATAAAATCGTACAGAAATTAAAAACCCTGATCCCAGAAAAGAAAGTGGACTGGTCGATAGTAACGGCCTGTCGCCAGAAACCTCAGGAGGATGTATCGGAATACTTCTCCCGGTTTGAAACGGTGTTCTCCGATTACAGCGGCCAGGACCTGACCACTGCAACCGGACACCACCTGTTTGTCCAGAATTACGTTAAGGGTTTATCACCGGAGGTCTCGCAGAAACTGCAGGCCAGCGAAAGTAGTTGGGCAGCCTCCAAACCTACGGCTATCCTCCAGATGGCCCAATATTATGAACATCAGAAAAACGAAAACGATAGAACAACAGAGAGAAAGAAGAAAGACTTAAAGGAGAGGGTGATGATGGCTCAACTGCAAGGGGTGACTATGGGACGAGACCAATACCGGGGAAACCATCAGATGAACGTCCCTAAAACTGCACCTCCCAAGGACCGTACTTCGACTCCCCACATTGGACGTACAGACATTAGAGAGGACCAGTGTGCTTTCTGTAAAGGAACGGGCCACTGGAAATCTCAGTGCCCAGTTCTTTTGGAACTCACCAGAAATAGAGATCCTAGGGATACAGCAAGTGGACCAAGAAATAGGGGACCACAGCGAGGGCCCCCAAACGACGCAACTAATGATAGATCAGGTAGGCCAAACACATTTGACCGACCCCGACAGAACCAATGCCAGCAATCTGACTACGATGATGTTCATGACTTTGCATAGGACTGCCTAGGGCAAGGGAGGGATCCAGTCGAGCTCCATGTTGACCAGCAAGGCCCTTATGTCACTGCTAAGGTCTTGGGTACAAAGTCACCATTCCTGGTAGACACTGGCGCAACACGTAGTGCATTATCTAAACGACTGATTCCAAGGGCACCCTTGTCTGGCTCACTAATAACATCGACAGGTTTCAATGGAACGCCCTCCACTAACCCTTTGTCCGCCCCGATCCTCTTTGACTTAGAAAACAACACCACTGACACCACGTTTTTGCTTTCCTCCAATAGCCCTGACGCAATTATGGGACTCGACTTATTGAAACACTTCCGAGCAACGATTAGATGTTCCCAAGATGGAGTCCGAGTTTTCCTTTACGACAATCCCGTTCTGCTTAGACATTGCCCCCCCAGACACATGTTTTCCATCACCGACGCTGACACTTCCCTGCTTGACACTCTGCCTCCGTATCTGTGGGCCAAAACGGATTCGGATGTAGGGCGCATGATGATCGACCCAGTGCACATTACTGTTCGACCAGATGCAACACTCCCAAAACTTCCACAATATCGGATATCGCCCGAGGGCGAGAAGGCATTGGTAGAAATCATCCAATCACTGATAGACGCAGGAGTGGTAGAGGAAGTGGTTAGCAACGTTTGCAACAGCCCAATCTTGCCCATCATTAAGAAACAGGGAGAAGGAGATGAGAAAGCATACCGCTTCATCATTGACCTTCGAGAGATCAACAAAGTGGTGGTACCCCAGTACCCTGTGGTCTCGGACATTACCACCATCCTGACTTTGATTCCCTCCACTGCCACCACCTTCACTGTCATTGACCTCAAAAACGCATTCTTTTCCATCCCCATCCACCCAGACAGCCGATATCTCTTCGGTTTCACCCTAAAAGCCCGCTCGTATAGGTTCTGCCGAGCACCCCAGGGCTACACAGAAAGCCCTAGCATCTACAGCCAGGCCCTCAAGAGACAACTGGATCAAGTCCAGTTACCCGATGGAGTGGTGTTAGTGCAATATGTCGATGACATCCTCTTGGCAGCCGACACCACTCCACTAGCTGTCACAGCCACCATTCAACTCCTGCACTTCCTTGCAGACAATGGCCACAAGGTCTCTAAGAAGAAGTTGCAATTCTGCCAACCCCAGGTCACTTACGTAGGCCACCTTTTGTCCAAAGACGGAAGGAAACTGACTCCAGACCGGATCCAAACCATTCTCGACACCCCCATCCCTAGGACCCAGAAACAGGTCCGCTCCCTACTAGGCCTCACCTCCTTCTGCCGACAGTGGTTACCCAACTTTAGCCTCGTAGTAAAACCACTGCTTTCACTGCTAGCTAAGGATATCCCTTTCCCACTCCCTTGGACCCCTGAGTGTCAGGCTTCCTTCATGCAACTACGAGATGCCCTTTGCTCGGCCCCTGTGTTGGGTACCCCCGATTACACAAAGCCCTTCTCCCTTTACACTCACGAAAGGGAGGGGTGCGCTTTATCTGTCCTGACCCAGTCCATCGGCTCAAAGCAACGACCATGCGCTTACTTCTCAGCCACCCTTGATCCTGTAGCCAGAGCCCTGCCTGCTTGCCTTCGAGCCGTAGCTGCTGCTGCGATCTCTATCCGACAGAGTGAGGGGATCGTGCTCTCGAATTCCCTCACAGTACTGGTACCCCATGCAGTTGACACCCTCCTAAACCAAACCAAAACGCAACACCTGACGAGTGCACGACTGACTGGATACGAACTGACTCTGCTCGCACCCCACATCACTCTGAAGAGATGCACCACACTGAACCCAGCAACCCTGCTGCCCTTACCAGAAAACGATCCCAATGTGCACCCTGTACACGACTGTGTGACCCTCACAGACGAACAGACCAGAAGTAGGGTTGACCTCAGAGACACGGCCTTTCCCGACCCCGACGTAGAGCTGTGGGTGGACGGTTCTTGCAGCAAACTCCCCGATGGCACCACTTCAGCTGCCTATGCAGTCACCACGGCTCGAACTGTAGTCGAGACAGCCCGCATAACGCAACGATCTGCCCAGGCAGCGGAACTGATTGCCCTGACACGAGCCTGCATTCTAGCAGCAGGAACCACAGCAAACATTTACACCGACAGCCAGTATGCCTTTGGGGTGGTTCACCATTTTGGGCTCCTTTGGAGGGAGAGGGGATTCTTGACCTCACACGGCACCCCCATTTTGCACGGGGATCTAGTCTCCGCCTTGATCGAAGCCGTCCTTCTCCCCAAAAAGCTTGCAGTCATCAAATGCCAGGCACACAAAAAGGTGACAGACATTATTGGACAGGGAAATGCACTAGCCGACATCACTGCCCGAACGACAGCTGAAAATAGGACGACAACACGCATGTACGTGACCAGGTCACAAGCAGAAAAATGGTCTGACGCTAGGGACACTATTAGAGACATTCAAATGGCTAGCACACAACACGAACTGACTGAATGGACACGGGTGGGATTGAAAGATGACGAAGGCTGCTGGCGGACAAAAGACACAAACAAGTGGTTGCTACCTGACTCGTATCTGATTCCCATACTGACTATGGCACACTCCCCTGCCCACATAGGATCAGCCCCCATGATTGAACTTGTCTCCAGAGTTTGGCACAATGATAAGATCACAGAGTCCGCCAAGCGTCTGGTCCAACAATGCTTGATATGCCTGCAACACAACCCCGGGAAAGGAACTGTAGTACCCCGGGGAGGGTTTGGGGTCCCAAATCACCCGTTTGAAGTCCTGCAGATGGACTACATCCAACTAGACAGATGTCAAGGCCTGAAATATGTACTTGTTGTGGTATGCGCATTTAGCAAATGGGTGGAAGCATACCCAACCCGTGACAACACTGCTATGGCCACAGCAAAAGTACTGTTAAAGGAGTTTTTCCCCCGTTACGGCCTTTGTCGAATTTTGTGGAGCGACAATGGCCCCCACTTCGTAGCCGAAGTTATCCAACTCATTTTGAAGGGGTTGGGTGTAAAACAAAAGTTCCACGCAGTCTTCCACCCCCAATCTGCTGGACTAGTTGAACGACACACTGAAACTAAAATTGGCCAAAATAGTGGCTACCACAGGACTGAAATGGCCAGACGCACTCCCCCTGGCATTGCTCTCAATGCGTTCCACCCCTACCAAACACCACTTGACACCATACGAGGTTGTATTCGGCCGGCCTATGAATGTCTGGTCTGCACCGAAACCAACTTCCATTCATGACGTCCCGGACGTCCTAATGTCTGATTACTTATGCCAGTTGACTAAAACACTGTCTGTTATCCATCAACAGGTGCTGCATGCCATCCCTAACACTTCCAGGGGTCCCGGACACACCATCCAGCCTGGGGATTTCGTCCTGATCCGGAACTTCCAGCGTGCCAAGAGTCTGGAACCCCGGTGGACGGGCCCCTGGCAAGTCCTCATCACCACCCGAACAGCACTTCGAGTGGAGGGAAAACGCAACTGGCTGCATGCACACCACTGTAAGAAGGTCTCCTCGACCCTGACCTCGACCGAAAACATCGACAACCAAGAAGAGCTCCTGAACAAGGACCGACCTTCACTAACCTGCTATCCTGATACCGAAACACTTGAACTTTCAAAATTCTCTGATCCCACTGTGCCATCGAGAGAAGGGTATTTCCTGCGTCGAAAGGAGGGAGCTTCGGCTAAGTAGACCACGGACTGAGTTAAATCTCAGAACGGTGACCTAAACACTACCAAGGGTTACCCGGAGAGAAGCAAAACAAAGTCTGTGGTTCTGCCCGCTACCGAGCACCTTGAAGATGATGGAAGCGCCAGATAAGAAGATGATGGAAGCGCCAAATAAGAAGATGATGGAGGCAACAGGAAATACCCACCACAGAAACCCAAAAGCAGACAGACTCCACAGCTCAAAGACAATTGCACTCTTCATCACAATCCTTTTCTGCTTTCTCCTCATGACCACACTCTGGATTGTGGAAGAAAATGCACCTGCTCACGAAACATTCCTGACCACTGCTCAGCCTACCACCATGAAGGAACATTATCTGATTTCGCTCTCTCCCCAACTCAGAGAGAGGCGAAAGGAATTTTGGAATAACTCTTTCGTACAACTACTTCACCAGCACAACCTTGCCACCAATGCCACCAACTGTTGGATCTGTGGGTTGCTACCCCACGCCACTGGACACTCGATACCATTCATCCCTTCACCTTTCTCAGTTCACGGCTCCTGTCTTGCTTGGCTGATGCTTCTGCAAGAAAGCTTTAAGGACAATGCCACCTCCAGCAAAACCGTAACGCATTTCTACCACGGGGTCTGGCGGAACAGAACAAAGACACACTTCTGCCCGCAGACCACCAACAACACAATCCACTTGGACATCCCTGCTAAAGACCAAATTGAAATGCAAGTGTTCAATAATCCAACCAGAACCACCTTCTCCTACCTGCGAAAACGAACGGCTGCCACTCTGACTGTGGCCCTGTCAGTCATCAACGTCACCGGCCACATGTGCATGGAAGGGCTTGGGACTCAGCTGGTAGGCCACAGTGCTTGCCGGTTTTCCAGAACTCTGGACTCCACCGACCCACCTTCCTTTGTGGCATCTCCAAACACGTATTTCGTCTGCGGCACAAAGGCTTACACCTGGCTCCCCAAGGCTGGGGGGGCACTTGTTTCATTTCCTTCATCCTTCCTCCGACTTATGTAGCACCAGCAAATCATCACAGACAAAAACGAGCCAAGGACATTGAACAAGCCGACTCAACAGGAGCACAGTTCCTCGATGCTATGAAGGGACTTGTCCCCCTCTGGGGCCCGATGGCAAACAGCCGTGCCATCCGACATCTGACTCAAGCAGTTGAGACAACAATGAACATCACGGCTGGTATCCTTGCTAACAACACCGCTGAACTTCAAGCGGTCCGCTTGGTGGCCCTCCAGAACCGCCTTGTCCTAGATGTGGTTCTTGCGGATCGTGGTGGAGCATGCCGCATTATTGGGTCCAGCTGCTGTACGTACATACCGGACAACTCACCCTCAGTGTACAAAGCCATCGAACATCTTCATAGGCTCTCTTCAGAAGTCCACCAAGAACAAGAAGAATGGTCGCTTGGTGGTTGGTTCTGGAGCACCGTTAAGAACTGGGGCTGGAGACTATTCACCATTATCCTGATTCCTGTAGTTGTAATATGCGGTTTATGCTTAGGAATTCAATGTCTGCCACCTCTGTGTACATTATGCGTAAATTGTATTTGCCCTAAGACTGTGGACTTTGGAAACGAACACATGAGAGCAATATATGATGCCGAGGTTAGGAATTTGATGAAGATTGACATTGAGTAAGCAAGTTGGCTAAGATATGTTGAAAAGGGAGGACTGTTAAAGATTAGACTGCAAACGTCAACATTATCGGCGCCATCTTGCCCCTTTCGAGCCCATTCGTGCGCGTAAGCGGCAGCCATTTTGAGCACCATGGCCTCCCTGCCCCTCGCTGATAGCCAGCGCGTCTCTCTCTCTCTCCTAACCTCGCAAGCATCCCCCGCACGCTGACAACCCCCGCTCTCTCATGCCTTGGGTCATAAACCCCTCTTCAGCGCAGCTTCACCACAGAATCCCATCCTGTTCCCAGCGCGACACCTCCCCTCATTCCTTTCATGGTCTCGGACCCTTTTGATGCAAACCCCCTTTCCCTGTGTCCCCGTTTGTCTTCCTTGTTCCCAGGCCGCCACCTGGCCCTGCGGATACTGTTTATTACCCCGTACAGTAGGAAGCTTCCCCTCCCCATCAAAAGACCCTCGAGCCGATCAAAGCCCCCACCCTATGAGATCCGATCAACTCCACGCATTCCGTGAATCGGCGGAATGCCCTGCTGCGCGACAATCATCACCTGTTGTGACCGGGGTGGGGAATTCAACTGTAAATGTATGTGGGAACGGGCCTGAAGGGGAGATTCCGAGGATGTTCTTTCAAAATATCAAAGTGTTGCGAGAATGTGTTACGTGTAATAAAGGTCATAAACCCTAGTATAAGAGGCCAGGCCTCGGAGATGTGGTTAGAGCACCTCGTGACGATACTTGCTGTCTGAATTGATGTGTTCTCCTCCGGAGAGAATAAAATCCTCGTTTCCTGCCTTCCAGTCTCCAGCGCCTGCTTCTTCATTGATTAATATTGGTGGGTCATAGAGGCGACACCGCCGGGCAACATAAAAGGGTCTTTGGTTACTGGTTGTCTTTGAACCCCTTTTAACAGCCCCACACAGGGAGCTACCAACAGCGCACCGGGCAGTCCCAGAGGCAGAGGAGACGTCTCAAGTGGGGAAGGATCCCCTAGTGCGCCAGGCAGCCCGAGGAGCCAATCAGGGGGTCCCAGGATAGAGCCCAGAATGGCCAACCAGGCGACTTCACTGACAGCCCCCGTTCCCTTCCTGCCCAGACCAGGTGAACCCCTGATGAAGTGGGAAGACTGGAGGGAGTACTTCAAGAACTACGTGGAAGCCTTAGAGGACGAGAATGGTGAACCATTCCCCAGTGCCCGGAAGAAAAGGCTTCTACTGCACAACCTAGGCCCAGAGGGCGTGCGTGTGTTTGCGAACATTGTACCTAAAGAACGGCCCGACACAGACGTGGATGTTTTCAAGAATGCTCTGGAAGACCTTGACAACCACTACCGACCAGCAGTGTGTGTATCCATCGACCGGTACAACTTCCAGCAAAGGAAACAGGAGGTAGGAGAGTCGATAGATGACTACGTTGCAGCCCTGCGACGCCTTGCAATCACATGCAAATACGGACAGCTTCAAGACGAGTACATCAAGGATCAGATAGTCATGCACACAACAAACAAGTCGGTCCAGGACAAACTATGGGCACAAGGAGAAGCGTCGCTCAAAGATGTCATAGCTATGGTGAAAAAGGCGGAGTTATCCAAGCGCTGTGCAGACGCAGCCAAAAGAGAAAACGCGCAGAAGCAGATGGTCAACAAAATCGATGAGGCTCCTGCGGCATACAAGCAAAAGGGGTCCACCAGTGTACGGAAGCAAGAGTCGAGGTGGACAGAGAAGCAAACAGGACCAGGAAGACAACCCACGGACTACAAATTCTCATGCTACAGGTGTGGAAGCACGGCCCACTCGGCCCAGGACAAGCGGTGCCCGGCGTTTCGGGCCAGATGCGCTTTCTGTGGCCTGGTCGGCCATTTTGAAAAGGTGTGCCGCAAGAAGGGGAAGAAGGCCATGGTGAAGTGCATCGAGCCCACACCGTCGGAGGACTTGACGGAAGAGGACCTGGAGGATGATGACATGGTTTTGTGTGTGGACGATCAAGTGCTGGATGTGACAGGCAAGCGCTCAGACAAACCGCGCACGGACATGTTCATCGGGGGTGTAAAGGTGCACATAGCAATCGACTCAGGATCCCCGTGGACTATAGTGCAGCGATCCGTGTGGGAAGAAGACTTTGTACCCATCTTGGGGCCGATGCTACACCCGCCTGATATCCGTCCTATTTCGTACACCAACAACGCAATCCCCATAGTAGGATTCCGTGCACTGAAGTTCGAATTCAGAGGTAGATCAGCCACCTGCAAGCTATACGTGGCAGAGAGGGGGCCCTCTGTGCTTGGCTGGAGAGATGCTGGCGACCTGGGAATTAAGTTAGATCCTGGTGGCAAAGAGCAGATCCTACTAACAGAAGATAGCCAATCACCCCAACGAGATGAACTAAAGCAAGCCTACCCCAAAGTCTTCGGAGGCACAGTAGGAAAATTAGAAAAATTCGTACATAAGATACTACTCAAGGAAGGTGCCCGCCCGGTGTCTCACAAGGTCAGAAACATCCCCATCGCCATTAAAGAAGCAGTACAGCTGGAACTCCAAAGGTTAGAACAACAGGGGATCATCGAGCCGATCGACAGTTCCGAATGGTTGGCCCCCTTGGTCATGGCCAGGAAACCCAACGGAAATGTCCGTTTATGTGTGGACCTCCGTGAACTCAACAAGTGCCTAATAGTGGAGAAGTTTCCCCTTCCAAGGATTGAGGAAATGTTGGCGAGAACGAAAGGAGTGTCATGGTTTTCCACTATTGACCTCACATCGGCGTATCACCAGATCGACCTGCACCCAACGAGCAGAAAATACACCTCGTTCATCACACCTTTCGGGTGCTATCAGTTTCGCCGCATGCCCTTTGGACTGGACTCTGCGGCCGCTGTGTTCCAAAAACTGATGCATCGTCTGTTTAAAGATCTACCGGGAGTCCAATATTTCCAGGACGACATCCTGATAATGGGAACTAACCAGGAAGATCACGACAGTAAACTGACTAAAGTGCTCACAGTACTGCAAGAAAAAGGTCTCACGGCGGAGTGGAGTAAATGCAAGATAGGCATGTCACATACCTGGAACACGAGATCGGGAGTCAAGGCATATCACCCAAACGACAGAATGTGAGAGCTATCAATGATGCCAGGGCCCCAATCAACAAGGAGGAAGTTCGGTCATTCCTCGGGATGGCCGAATACTACAGCAAATTTGTAAGACACTTTGCCACTAAGACTCATAAACTTCGCCAGCTCATCAGGGAAAAATCTATGTTCGAGTGGGATGCAGAAGCACAAGGCGAGTTCGATGGACTGAAGAAAGACATCAGCGAGGCAGCACCCTTACATGGCTATGACCCCACAGGCAGCACCATATTGACAACGGACGCCAGTGACAAAGGATTAGGGGCGGTACTCGCTCAAGAAAGGGAGAATGGCACAGTAGAGACTATCAGCTTTGCATCTCGAGCTCTATCCCCCACCGAACAGAAATATAGCGTCATCGAAAAAGAAATGCTGGTGGTTACATGGGCCATGGGAAAGTTTAGGCAATTTATCTGGGGCACCTGGTTCAAACTACAAACCGACCACAAACCATTGGTCAAGGTCCTTACATCGTGCGGCCACGACACGGCCACACCACGCATTGCCAAGATGACGCTTAAGCTGTTGGACTACACGTATGATGTAGAGTACCTGCCAGGGACACAGATTAGGGTAGCAGACTACCTAAGCAGAGCCTCCGCCATGGAAGACGCACCTGTGACCCCACCGGACACGGACGAGATGGTAGCGGACATGGTCGACATGGAGACAACGATAAGCAAACAGGAATGGGCCGAGGCGTATGAGAATGACCGTGAGATTGTGGAAGTCAAACAATATCTCATCTCCGGATGGCCAGACAAGCAGAATCTCAAAGCGGACTTGAGGAAGTACTATGAGATTCGGGAAGAGTTGTCGTTGAGTGACTCAGGAATATTCTTGTACCGAGGGGACAGAGTGATACCACCGGAGGCCATAATCCCGGTGCTATTGAAACAACTTCACGAGGGACACCTAGGCATTGTGAAGATGAAAGTCAGGGTGAAACAGATGTACTGGTGGCCGGGCATGGACAGTCAGATAGAAAGGCAGGTAAGGGAATGCGTCCAGTGCCAAGGAGCTGATAAAATACTGAGACCATTGAGACCTGCGCTGGGAGAATTTGACCGTCCCCAAAACCCGTGGGAGGATATTGCAGTGGATATCCTAGGACCTGTTCTCGACAACAGAGGCATTAGCAAATACCTGTGTGTGGTCATTGACAAATACTCGAAATGGCCCGAGATAGATGTGCAGGAATCCATGGACACGGACACAGTGCTAAAATTCCTCACCTCACTGTTCTTGAGGGAAGGAATACCAAAGACAATATTGAGTGACAATGGACCACAGTTCACCTCGGACAAATGGATCAGGTACATGAAGAGAAATGGAATAAAGTCCAAGCACACTGCAGTCTATCACCCAGCATGTAATGGACAAGTGGAGCGGTTCAACTGCGTGCTGATGGGGTCAATACAAGCCGCCATAATGCAAGGAAAAGAGTGGGAAACAGAAGTCCAAAGCATGTTGTGGGCATACAGAATTACTCCGACTCTGCTAGGGTACAGCCCTTTCCAGAACTTGAGAGGCCGGTTCCCCTTCACTAGAGACAATGTAGTGTGGAGAGAGAAAACCGTGACTAGTAAATGGTCTCCGGCAGTGGTGCAGCACAACCTGGAAAAAGCTCAAAAAGTGTATGCTGCACACTACAACAAGCTACACAACACCAAGGACGTCCGTCTGGAAAAAGGGGAGTGGGTCAGAGTCAAACTCCCAACTCTTCAAAAGAAGGGTGAAAGCAAGTACAGCAAACCCTTGCAAGTTCGAGAGGTGTACGGTAGAGCGGCCTTACTCAGCGATGGGAGAGTGTGGTCCCAAGACCGCATGGCAAGAGTCAACAGGATCATGCAATGGCCGGCGATCAAGGTAGAGGAGCAGCAACCCGGAGGAGAGGATGATATACAGATAAGAGAAGATGATCAGAAGGAAAGACTTGCGATAAAAGACAATGAAGGGAATGGAGAATCACGGACATTGGAAGAAGCAGGAAGCAACGGAGCCCCGGCTGGGGACATGGAGAACGGTAACCAGGTGGACACTAGGAGTCTCCCCGAGGGGGGTAACTGTGAAGAAGCTAACCTGGTAAGGCGCACCCGCACCGGGAGGGCAGTCATCCTGCCTCCCCGATTCAAAGACTATGATATGAGTGACTATTGAATTGAATCTCTTGCAGTTGTTGTTGTTGGTTTGAAAAGGGGGAGATGTGTGGTGTTGCGCTCTAGTCTACGGCGGACAGCGCGATGACGTGCTGCGCAGTAGCTAGTGCGTGAGACGCACGCATGCGCAGAGTGAGGCTGAGGAAAGCGCACGAGGAGATTAACGGCAGAAGCGACCGGAGCCCGATAGAGTTAGACACTCGGCGCTCTATGGAAGAGTTAAGTTGTTAAACAGTGAATAAATTAAGAAGCAAACCTACCCATGCTTCTTGTGCTTTGTGGGGACCAGATACAACATTACATAACCCAGTGGCATTTACCTGGGCCCTGCCATTTTTTTATCATTCAGAAGGAGGACAGAAATAGAGAACCCCTGAGGGCCTTTTTTCGATGTCTATTTATTTTCCTTGCCTGGGCAGTTGTTAGCCCACTTAGAGCACTGTAGGCAAAGTTGTGACAGCCTAGTCATGACGGACAATCCAATAGTGTTTAAAAGGACGCTTTCATTTTATATGTTTTTGTTTACAATATTACACGATAGATCATATCGCCTTGCAGGCTAGCATGAAACTTAATTAAGACCTATGTTTTCCTAACTCCCTGCCCTCTAAGCTCCCACCCATTGCTGCCTGTGAGAAGTTGGCCTGGTATATGGTGTTCACTATTCTAGTGATCACCTTGCACCAGTCCAAACAACCCTTATGGTGATGGTTGTAAGTCAACCTTATAGACCAGCTATCCTAGTGGTAGCGTGGACAGAACAGTCTTAGGCTAAAAGACTCTTAAGGGCGTGTAAAGCCAGCTGTTTTACCATATGTAACACCTTGAATATCAAATGAAAGGACATCACACAGGATATATGTAAAATATATATGTATTTAATTCTAACACACTCCTCTGAACTCTTTATGAGGTCAGAGGCAAAAGCACATAACAAGACACTTAGTTATTATACATTTAATTGCACAATTTACGGTTAGGCCCTAGGGGCGAAGCAAACCATATACTAAGAAAGTGGTATAAGTACCACGTCCTGGGAAAAGGAAAGGCCTAGGGCCTAGGGAATTGCTGGGGCTACACTGTCTCAACAATAGTTTAGAAGTAGGAGGCCCACAGGCGGCGTGTGCAGTGTCTTTACACACATGTGAGGTTCAATGCAAAGTCAATGAGAACTTAGAAGTTAGATATAGATGGATTTAGGACACTTCCGGTTGAGGTAGGAGAAAACAACTAGAGACTTAGACACTTGGATAGTCAATACCCTTGGGAGCACCGAAGTACTCGCGTTACCTCACCCATGGACGGCGGGTGCATAGGTGTGAAGATGTGTCGGGTTTCGTCATTGGAGCCTATGGAGATCTGGAGAAAGATGCTGCAGGCGACCAGGAGGAAGATGTCCGGGTGGATCCAAGGGTGGATCGAGGATGAAGAGTACCTGAAAGCAGAAGGGACAGAGTCTGGGTAACTAGCCAGTGACCGGGTGGAACCAGGAAGGAACCAGACGACGTCGAGGAACAATCAGGTGCTGTCTTGAAGCATGTCTTGGCAGCCAAGTGGACCAGGAGGCGTCGACGATGACCAGGTGCTGGAGACGGGCTGTCCCACGAAGCATCTCGCAGATGGAGGGGTCAACTTACGGATTGGAGTCGATAAGCCTTGGCAAAGGCAACCCACGCAGGATACAACAAAGGCTTCTGGTGCAGACCAGCAAGGTCTGGGGTGCCTCACCTTTGCAGGGAAGCTAGGGCCAGTCTGGAGCAATCAGACCAGTGATGTGGTTCAAAAGGATTGTTGTCACAGAGGCTACTAGCCAACGGGCCAGCACCTGACAACGCGTCAAGCAGAACAAAAGCAGAAGGGCCCCACGCAGAACTCGTGGAGTGTGGGGGGCTGATCTTCGTCGCAGATGGAGCTCGGGATCGGGGCTTCTTAATCCCCAGTACACAGCTTCGAGGGTACCTCAGGAGCTGTACAGGTAGCAAGTTGCAGGCTTTTCAAGATGTCCTGTCCCACATGTCTCGTCGCCTCCACGGATCTCAGCTGTGCTGCAGTCGTGAAGAGAGGGTCAGAGAGGTCTGGAAGTCTGGGTCTTGTCAGGTTCTGTGCTCTGGTTCCAGCGGGAACGTCAACAAAGCAAGCCGTTGATTTGCTGGATGGTGCCTGGTTGCCCACGGTGGTCACTCCTTGGCCACAAGGGAGATTCTTCAGTCTTCAGCTTCAGCAGAATGTCGAAGGTCCAGAGTTTTGTTTCAAGTTTTCAGTCAGGATCAAATCTAAAGTCTCAGGACTCAGCTCCTACCTTTATACAACTAAAAGGGGCTGAATTACTGACTAGGTCCCTCCTGTGGGTGGGACCAGGAAGGGGGGTGGTTAACCCCCTCTCCTTTGTTCAGTTTCGCGCCAGAGCTGGAGCTGGAGTGCCCCAGCAACCGGTTTGAACTGGGGTATGCATGGAGCACCTAGTGTGCCCCAGGCAATGTCTCATTCTATTCAGCCCTCCCTGTCCCAATACACAAAGTCCTGTCTGGGGTGGTGCTCGTACCTCCCCAGGCAGGAAACCTATTGTCCAAACCTCCGTGACTGGAAGGACTCCCAGCAGCAGGAGGTCAGACTTGTGTCGGTGGCAGCAGCGTCCATTTTGTGACGCTGGGGCTCTGGTTAACTTTAACCGGGATAGTCAGCAACAACATGTCTTCTCCCTCTAGAAGGGTGGAATACTACCCCCATCGCCAGAATTGGCAAAGGGGGTAGTATTCCAAAGCGTATGACACCTTACACGACATGTTTTGATAAAGCCAAACCAGAGTTAGCATTTAACCGCGAGGTTCATAATGCACTTAAGAGTATATGGTATGGCTATATCCTAGAACAGCTATAAGCACATGGTTCCGAAAGCTGCAGACAGGCTCAGCTCATGCTAGAGCACCATCTAACATAAAACCAAGCACTCTGTCTCCAGGATTGTTAAGGCCTGCCATAGGAGTGACTTATAGGTGTATATGTGTCTAGATATAAGGTTAGATATAGGAATTCTATATCTAAGCAAGGGGTGATTACACAACCTTGCCCCAGCTGAGTGATCAGCCAGTTGTGCCAGTTTGGATGGCCAGCCAGGGGTGGCAAAAGATATGCTGCAGCCCCTGGTAGGCCTTGGATGCACCTATGCCCTGGGTACCTATAGTACATTGTACAGGGGCTCATAAGGTGACCCAATATCCAATTGGAGATGTACCTAAAGTACATGGAGTCCATTTTACAGAGAGAGCAGATAGCCTGGGACCCTGATTAGCAGGATCCTAGGCCAACTAAGTCAAAAACCAGCTAAACACTAGGCGAAAAATCTGGGGTAACCATAGTCAGGTATCCACCTTCCTACACTGCCTTACTGCACCACCCATATTCTGGTTCTTCCACTTATCCACCCTGCTGTCCTACCAGTCGTTAACAATCTGTCCCTGACTCCTACTACAAACTCATCCTCCTGATCACTCTAATGGACCTCAGTATCCCAAAACTTTCAGGATCGAATAGTCTACAACAAGGGTCTCCAACCTTTTTTGTAATAGGAGCTACTTATTTTCAGTGCAAACCATCTAGAGCGCTCTCACACCTCAGGGTCCAGCCAGCGCTATATAAAACTCTCAAAATAAATAAATAAATATAATAATGGCCGCATTATACAAGATTACATTAGCCGCACTCTATGCAAGATTACCAGCAATGGGCACCTCAGTGCAGGTTTGCCAGCAGTGATCCCTTCAATGCAGCACTCAGGGTTGCACGAAGCAATGTAAAAAAGGCTTGTGTAAAACCTTCACATGGGTAATACATAACAGCCATCGCTGCAATGCTTCTGGCACCAAGGTCATATTAGTAATAAATCTCCTGCAATGTCACCTGATTTTTCACTTAAATATCAAATGTAAATATTATATTATCTAAATAGTTCTGAAAATAGACACATTTTCGTCTCATATTCACACATTTCAGTTTTGTACACATATATTAATTTAGCCAAGCAACAGCTTCAAATTTATTAGACTGGAATGAACACAGGAGAGCTACTTACAGGTGGGTGGAGAGCTACCAGTAGCTCACAAGCTACTCATTGGCGAACCCTGGTCTACAAGGACATATGCCTCCCCTCCTAACACTACTTCAGCATTTAACTTCAGTGAAGCAGTTCCTGAGCTCTGTAGCCCCAGCCACAGATACTGCACAGACTGCTCAGCCTTTGTATCCTTGCCACGTACCCTCTAGCTCAGACCTAAGATTCCAGTCGTGGACAACAACTAGCCAATGTTGTAGATACTGTCATTTAGCATCTGTGTCCTAGCATGTATAATAATTCAATTATCATGCTCTCCCCTATGTAAACTTGCCTCCCAAGAGTAACGGTGGGAGTGTGAAATCCACATAATTTGCTTTTGAGTATCTATGAAACATTTTGGGAAAATTACGCAAAATGCAAATCTGACATTAAACGCTATGCTCCAAAATGCGTCCTCGTGTCGATTTTTTACTTGAGGACGCATTTGCACCAAAAAAATAGTGCACAGAATGCAATTGCTGTGAAGAACAGTTACTTGTGTGTTGGTCTTTTGTGCGGTTCTCACTCTCCCAAGCTATAGTTTGGCAGCAAACGTTAGTATAATTAGGCAAATGTAGCATAGTGGTGTAATTTCAGGAATTTAGTGTAATGACAGTCTCAAAATCATCCAAAGTACACTAGTGTACTCTAAATGTTGCCAAGGTCCAGTAACGATACCAAGAAGAGGCGCTGCTTACTTTTAAATTGACCTTGTAAGGTGTTTTGTGCATGTGTCGTAGGATAATGATGCAATATTTTTTGCCCTTTGATTTTGAATATTCTTTTTTCAGTAAGAAACTGTTTCTGAAAATGTCATGCACATGAATCTATTTCACGTGTATTTGGCCACATCCTTTATAACGTCTCTTGTAAAAGGTTTTTACTTACACGTGTGAAGCTGAACTCCTTTTATCTTCTTCCCTTTTACCTCACACTTAACCCCTTCCCTGCTCATGAAGGAACCACGACATCATGAGCCACGGGCGGCGTGTGCTCATGACGGCATGGTTCCGTCATGCTGCGGCCGCTCTGTCCACGCGGCACTGATTTCCCGCCTGTGCGGGCGAATTAGTGAGTGGGTAGAGTCGTGACGGAACCACGCTGTCATAAGCACAGCCCGCCAGTGGCTCATGACGACGTGGTTCCGTCACGAGCATGGCGGCGCTGCTCTACCTCCCTGCCCCCCAGTGCCATGGCGGAATTACCACCACGGCCAAGGGGTTACAGGGAGATGGTCCGTCAATGCCATCTGCTCGACATGCAATAGTAATCCTAGTGAGTATAGGGACACAGGACAGGCCTTGGGTGCCACTGCCTCAGAAGTGCAGCTACTCTCCCTCTCAAAGAAGAGCAGGTACTCAGTACCGGGCAGTACTTTCCCATGTTAAGCCCTGGGATTTTTTTAAGCTGGGAGTTCTTTCCCAGGCCTGGGGCAAGCAGGTCTAAAGAGGCCAAAAGGGAAGCAGCGGGTGGCGTAGCGATCACCTTATTGGCCTGCTCCCCACTGTGAGCTATGGCATGCAGAAGGCCCTTGTTGGCGGCAAGGATGTGGCTGATGAATAATTAAGGCCAGAGATAGTAGGGGTGGCAAGGGGGCGTGCACCTGGCTCTGGCGAAGCGGAGGAGCGGTTGCAAGTACTGGCCAGCAGATAGGGCTGGAGAGCGCACTGGTCAGCTGAGTAAATAAAACGTCAGGCCTGCATAAAACTGGACTAGCTCTCTCCTTCTATAAAAAGTATAGCCAAAGCCAATAATAGGTCTCTTCTATGCAAGTGTATTGGATTTGTGAATGTCTTTTAGCCAGGTTGTACAGCGATGTAGTGGGGCAGCATGGCTAAAAGCACTATGAAGTGGCTAGCACTGTCCGCTTCTTAGCGCTTTTTAGGTCTCACCGAGCCAGCGCGCATGTGCTGCTCGGCGAGACATTTAGTATCAGGGTTTGGAAAATGCTGCAAAGGCTTTTGGTGGCCTAGCACTTGTGTTCACGTGAACGTGCACGTGCACAGCCGCCATCTGCCTCCCTTCCAGCGCGATCACTTTCACTTTTTGGTGCTGCTGCGCGCGCATTAATAGCGTGCTTTTTTTTTACATTACTGCAAGCTTCCCGCGTTGCATGGACAATGCTTGTTCATTCTTGACCACAGAAGCAACTTGATGGTAACATTGTGTGTTCATTTGGGCTGCTCCATTAACTCAGCAATACCATACATGTGCTGTGATCAATCTGGACCGGACTGCTTGGATATTTTGCTTATTCATTCTTAACCACAAAAGCAACTTGATGGTAACTTTGTGTGTTCCTTTGGGCTGCTCCATTAACTCAGCAATACCATACATGTGCTGTGATTAATCTCGACCGGACTGCTTGGATATTTTCATGTAGAGGTACATTCTTTGCTAACTTTACTGCTTATTTTGTTGATACTGCATTGTTTGGTACTAGCTCCATCTTGGTTTAGTCTACTTCACTAGATTATTTGCCTGGATATTTTTAACTGACGTAAAAGGCCAATTACCTTCCTGCATCATACAGAATGGTGGCAACTTCAAATCTAAATCAATTTGCAAGCATATTTCTTTTTCCGATCTACTCTACAGAGCTCTCTTCCCCTTTGCACACCCCATGTCTGCACTGCCAATGTCCCCCCTTCCCGTCCCCTCAATTCATCAGCACGTACCTCAGTCTTCTACTAAAGCCTCACCCGCTCTTTCTCCCTCAGTAGTGACTTTCCTTCCCCAGTCCCCCGAACTGATCTCTTGTTCTGTTCATTTCCGTCTTGTCTTAAATGAAAAGCTCAGACCCTCTCCCCATCTCTTGCTCAACTGTCAAAAACGTCTGCATTTATTTTCCAGTGGCTCCCGCTTGTCCCCAATAAAAAGATGATGTCTGGTGCAAGTAAGATATTTATTAACTCAGTTGCCCTGCAAAACTGCCACCATTACATCACATAGCCCCACACAGCCCAGTCCTCATCTTCCCAGCTGTCCCCCCTGGAATCTTCTCCCTACGTTCCACATTCTGCGAACTATACACATTAATACTAACAACTTCCTAATTCACACACTCCTGTGGACTTCCCTCCTCCCATTTCTTCTTAATTGAACCCACTGGAGGATCCCAGCCATGCCTTTCCACTCTCTCACACCTTCTGTCTGACCCACCCATTGGGTCCCCTCCTGTTCCAGCCTGTTCTCAAGTCCACTCCAATTCATTAACCCTATCTAGAGCCCCTAATCATTTCTAGCCCTCTCTGTAACCATTCCCCTCCCAAGAACCTCTTCACCCTCTTTCCACCATCTTCTTAACCCAGTTTACATCTCACACCCATCCCTTTTCAATCCCTGCTTGTTTACCCTAGTATCCTCTCTCTGCCCCCCCAAGCTTTTGATCCCTAGTTCTCAGCCTCTTCTTATCTTACTCACTCAATAACTCAATCCCTCCTCCCTCCCTACCCAGTCTAGTCCCATTCCCTTCAGCCACCTTCTACTCTTCTTTAGACCCTCTTCTTTTCAGCCCCACATTCTCCCTTTTCACTTCCCCTAATGAATTCCATCCACCATTACTCCTTATAGTCTCCTCCTTATTCATGCCCTTCCCCCAACCTAATATATCTCCTGTTCCCCATACCTTCTTTCTAACCCCACATCTGGGTTCTCTTCTTTTAAGCCCTTCTTCTATCAGGCTCCACTGTATAACACCCTGCCCACCCCCACCGATGCCATGCAACCCCCTATCCCTGCCCATGCAAAGGACTGTTCCATATGGATCTGTCTGTATGCAGCAAGAAAGAATACTGGGGAAATAACTAACTTTGCTAATGCATCTACTTCAGTGATTTCCATTTAATCCGCAGGTTACATATTTGAGACACACCCCTGATTAGCGGTCATTTTATGCCGAGGCCCCTGGGAGGACAAATCAAACAAGCATTGGCATAGCCAATAGGTCTAGCTTTTGGAACCTTATAAGTATTTAGTTATGCAGCACAATATCTTTGGTGCAAGAACATCAACTGTTGCATGGCGAAACACGTATTAGGTCCCAAAGGCGAGACCTATTGGCTATGCCAATGCTTGTTTCCTTGTGGAGGGTGTGGGGGACAACACGTATAACTGGAAGGAGAGTGTTAAGCAAGAAGCAACATGGACAATGGGAGAGTAAAACAATGTTCTATGGCATGGCATGAACTGTCTGGGCCATGGTGCTTTTTTTCTTATGGCGAGTAGAGGAAGGGCAAGATAAACAACAAGAGGGAGGGTGAGAGGCAAAAAGCAAATAGAAAACAGGAGGGTGGGAGAAAAGAAACAACACTGACATCAGGAGGGTGGAAGGTAAGACACAATACAGACAAAGGATGAGAATATGTTATGTTATGTTATGTGGTTTTTATTTGGCGCACAGATGCTCCAGCTAAGGATAAGCAACACAGACAACAAGATGGTGGGAGAGATCAAGCAGCACAGACAATCATGACATGGGAAGAAAAAAGAAGAAAATTGCACCTCAATCACAGTGTGAGCAATGGAATGACCCTAATCAAAATGTAGCAATCAGCACTTGGTCCATGCTCCAAATTAAAGAAGAGGAAGTGAAACGGGAACCACAGGCCAATTAGAAGCCAGCAAATATGAGTGACAATGACTGGTAAGGAAGGGGCAGGCTGCAAGCCCCTTGTTGTATACACTATCTCTCGCAAGTGAGAGCGCAGGCAGCGCGGGCATTGTTGAGGGCGACACCTAAAAAGGAGATGTGGTGCTCAAGAAAAAGGGGTCGTAGATGGGAGACAGGGATACATTACAAAAACAATGGAGTACTTAGAGGACAACAGGAACATGCAGGAGATCCTGCCTGAGGTGTCAGGTAGTGGGAGGGAGAATATGTTCTTACACGAGAGGATCACACTTGCTATGCCAGGTGCAAGTGGTAAAGGAGGAGCACAATCTTCAGGCAGAAGTGAAGGGAAGGCAGCTACTGTTGTATGACCAGAGCTTTTTTGAAGCACTCCGAAGACAGGAGTCAGGAAGGTCTGAGGGCTCATGGTGAGTGGGTGTGGATCCCAGTGGAGGAGAGCACCACAGAACAGGAATACAGGTTGGTGCACCTGAGATTTCCACCAGAGCCACAGCAACTTGGGAGATATAGTAGGGACAAGCATGACATATGAGACGGTGGCAGAGAGCAGTATCAGGACAGGTCTCATGCAGCCTGGGAGCACTAATCCAAAGAGAGTTGGGTGGAGTATAATGGTAAAGTGGGTGATGAACAATGCCCAGTGTGAGCGGCTGTCATGATGAGATGTGGTTTCAAGAGAAAAGGACCTTTAATGTGGTTATGAAGAAGAGGAGGAGATGGAGGACAGAGTAGGGTAGCAATGGCATTGGAAAAAGAAGGGAACTAGGTGAGGAGGAAAATAGGGAGGTTGCCTAATGAGAAAAAGAAGCCTTATGTTTTACAGGCCACCAGCCAGGTGTGAAGGGCATGGTTACAAGGGGACAAGAAAGACGAGAAGAGATTAGTGGCTGGAAATGTGTTGAGGGACACTGCAAAGGAGGCAAGATTTGTCAAAGTGGCAGAAGTGATAGGTTGAGGTGGGTTGGGAGAGGGACGGGGGTGTCAAAATGTTCTACTGGGGAGGGTGACAACCAAACATGCACAGTACGCCAAGATAATTATTGTAACTAAGGTGGTTGGTACAGGGGATGCCTATGGAGGAATTTAGTCAACAATATTAAGATAAGTGACCATCATGAGTTGTGGGGCTTGAGTGGCTAAAAACATTTGGTTAAGGCAGAGGACAAAGACACGGAGAGTGGTAAAGATAAAAAGAAAGTGTGAAAAAACGAAAATGAGGGAAAAAATTAATTTGTTAATGCCTGGAAGAGGTTAACACGCATGGGGTAACCATGCCGTTGTGGGAACATTTATTTAATGCGACTAAAGAGAAGATATAGAAGGGGGTAATCCTGGATGTTTACAAGTTAGATCAAGCCCATTGAGAGATCCAGGTGAAAGAGGCATCTTAGGAAGAGGCTTTGTAATTAACCTTGAGACCGAGCTTGATACCTGGACATCGGCCTTTCTTATATATATGCTAGTAGGTATTGTGAAATATACTTGGGTATATTACAATATATTGACATAATTAAATAGACACAAATGGATTTTTGTGGTTTAGCCTGGTTGAGTTACGTTGAGGAATTTCGGGCCAGATTGAGCCTTTCTCCAGAGAAACCATGAGGTGATGGTGACAGTGAGCTGTGACTCCAGTGGATGGCCCTCATGTGACCAGCATACAGTCAGAGGCTTACCGATGGACTACAGGCTCTATCTTGAGCTTCTTACCCTCAATGAGGGAGCTGATGGGGGTTTAGGCCAGAGTGTCAATTTAATGGCATGTTGGAGTTTTAAGACGAGGGCAGAATGGCTGATCTCTTTAAAAATTGGCTAATGGAGGACTTAAAGGATTCTCCTGTTGGACTTTGGGTATAATGTTTGTTGCTGGAGGTGCAATAGGTTAACAAATGTATTTCCAAAGAAAATGCGATGTGTAGGAAATCTACCTTTTTTGCGTGGTAACTCTGGATGTGCTGGACCCTATATTTTTGCTGGCTTTAGAACTCTGTGTACTTGACCCCTGCTAACTAGTGGGAACGTGCATGTGCTCCTCTTTTAAACATGGTTATATTGGCTTATTCCTGCTTGACAGAGTTAACTTGCCTGTAAATCCTTAGTATATGGCCTACAAATTGTATCCAAGGACCTGGAAGTTAAATGCTACTAATGGACTGCAACAACTATTGGGCCATCCACTAAAGTGGCAGTGCAAACACGGTTTCAAGTCTACCAATGTAGCCCAGCTGAAACAATGCGAAGCATGCACTGCAGCATGTCAAAATAAACCCATTTTGACTGGTAAAAACCTCCCTTTAATGTTAGTAAGCTGCCTCTATGTAGGCCTTGTAGCTCACATGGCAGTGTGCATGGCATTTAAAGGTGTGACATGTAAAATTCTAATGTTACCATGTCTGTACAGTGACATGGGCCCTAAAAGTGAGTTTCACTTTGGCAGGCTTAGTTGTCCTATGTAGAAAGCCAGAGTACACAATAAAATACTAATAATGATACAAGGGAAAATGAAACAGCTAGAAAAACAATTAAACAAGTATTTTGAATAGTTATTTAAAACTCAATTCAACGGTGAAGTGGAATTTTTAATAAATACTTTACACATTGACCTAAGTTAAGCCAGTCTGCTCTCAACCAATCAATCCGGTATTTGTAAGGCGCACACTAATCACTCCTAAGGGTCTCAAGGTGCTGGAGGCTGTTGAGGAGATTAAGTGAGTTTTTGTCCAGAATCACATAATGCTGAGCTGAGCTGCTGCCAGTGCTGGGGATTGAACCGCGAACCCAGTGCTCCAGAGTCAGACTCTCTGGCCACTGCACCACACCTCTCTATCTGTGCCATAGCTACTAGGATGGTGAGCTCATGTTAATTTAGTGACTTTTAGGGTTCACTCTGACAAGGGTTGGGATTATTCCTTGAGGTGGGTCATCCCTCGCCTCAAATAATAATCGTATTTCTTACTCAATGGTTCAGTTTTACTTGGTAGATGTGCCTTTTAGCTTGATTCAGAAATGTGGAGGAGGGGAAAACTGGAAAAATGTGACATGAAGCCGACATTCAGTTTGTTACCAATTCTATTTATTTTTGATTGCTTGGCATTCATTTTAAAGGTGTGTTAGTTGTGGACAAGGTGGTGCCAATGGGCTGTGCGATATCATGCAAATTGCTTAATGTTTTCAGTTCCTTTTTGCAGTGCTGTTTTGTTCCAGTTATAGATCATGAAATGGTTATGTGTTATCTGGGTGATATTTTTGCTTGTAGGAGAGAAGCAGACTGTGGCATGTGGTAAGGCATTAGAGGCAATCTATGGAAGAACTGGGGGTGCCACTAGCCTCTGAGAAGACAGAAGGGCCATGCACAACCCTTCGTTTTCCGGACAGCAAAGTAGCAAAGTTGTTGATTTGTTGGAGGAAGCAGTGGTTGCCAAGACGTTGGAGTTGAGGAAGCTGCAGAAACTGGTGGATCATCTCACTTTTGCTTTCTGCATAGCCAGGGTGGGGAGGTCATTTTGTATGCAACTAGCTTTTATAATATTAGGAGTAACACTTCCTCATAACGAAGTGAGAATGTGAGCATGAAGGCGTGGTTGATGTTCATAAAACATTTCACTGGACTTACAATGTGGTCACAGGATGATGAACTTTGCAGGTAAATTCCCATTTTTTCAGATGCAGCAGGAGCAGCTGGCTTTAGTCTGTTTTTGTGACAGCAGGAGGTGTTCTGAATGATGGCCCCAAAAATGACATGAAGAGGGCCAAAGCATAGCCTTCTTGGAGTTTTTTCCTTTGCTAGTTACTTTGGTGTTGTGGGGAAAAGAGTTGGTAAATAAAAATGTTGTGTTTAATGTGGATTACTAGGCAGTTGTTGCATTGGTGAATGGATAGAGTAAAAAGACATGCAGTACTCAGATTGCTTCAAAGGTTTATTTTAGGCTGCTTGCTGTTTAATGTTGTTGTCAGGGCCACAAATGTGCCAGGTGTGAACAAAAACATTGCTGACTCTTTGTCTCATTTACAGTGGCAGAGATTCCGTGGACTGGCGCCTGGAGTGGATGCACAAAACGCTGGTGTTGAAAATTGAGGTCTGGGCCATTGTTGCTGGTAGTAGAGAATTCATTGCCACCATCTACAAGGGGCCGCAATGTATGAAAGCTGAATCCCACTGGACCTGTATTTCTTCACTGTTGGCTTAACTAAGCTCTATGGGCTAACAATAAATTGGCTTAATACATACAGATTATATTCATAGACATACTTTCATTGACTTATTTCTTTATTTCTTTATTTTTTGCAATCATTTTAGAAATATCTTTTATCTGAAAAAACGTTCTAAACAGACAAACAATTGTAATCAGTACAAAATACAAAATTCTTCTACAATGTAATACATTATTTTTCTATCAGACAAGAGTCTTTAAAAAGTAGAAGATATACAACTAGAGTTCTTTGCAGGTCTTAATCTGTGTCCCAACCAAAAACCACACAATGTCCACTCTCTACTTTCACACTAAAACACACAAATAACATTTATACCCATCCCAACCACATATTACATACACTAATAGACACAATGGGGAGAAAGCTTAAGGTTTAGTTGTTGTTGGGTTGTGGGTTGCGATCTTATGTCCTCAAGTCAAGTACTTTCCGGTTGAGCTTATAAATTGAATCCACCTTCTTCAGGAGCACCTATATGTACGATTCTAAACTGGTGGGTATGTGGGGGATATTTACAATGTAACAGAATAACATTTGAAATGTCAGCCCAAAATACAACTATTCTAAAGTCAAAGTGGAAAGAACTCCTAGGTTTATCCTGAACAGCACAGAAGCCTCCACCTGTAGATAAAAGCACCTCAGAAAAAAACAGACAAAAAAACTAAAACAAACATATAGGACACTTATTGTGACATACCTTTTAGCACATCAACCAGAAAACTCGAATCTACTTAGTGCCAGTTACACATTAAATGAGAGCAATGTGCAAGAGGAGCACTCAAAAGCACCTGTCTGTGTTGCATGCAAGAGCAGAGTTCTAGTTGAGGTGTTTTGTGATTAATCACTTTCAAATACCTTATGGTTCTTCTGCAGTATAGTTCCATCCCAATTACAATATATGGGAACCAATTCATAATATGTGGCAATTCCAGAACATGGATTTGATTTTTTATGGAAAATAACTGAAGATAGCGCCTAAAGTCAGTGAAATCTTAAGTGTCCCGGCTGGTAGAATGTCTACTCCAGGGCCCAGATGGTTGGACTCCCTCTGCTCTAAGGCAGCTAAAAAGCTGGGGGAAGCTCTGTCAGTCAAACCAGGAAATCTGCGTCAATAGGGTAAATTGTGGCAGTCCATGAGGGCAATGGGGGTGGATAACAGTATATTTAATTTTTTAGTGGATTTGCATAAGTCAACCAAGGCTAACGTCAAGTTTTTGCAGGGCCTTCGGATCACTAGGAACCTTGAGATAAAGAGGGGAGTACGGCAAGGGTGCATCCTGGCTAAATTCTTGTTTAATCTTTACATTAATGATCTGGAAAATGCACAAAGAGCCACTGGTGTTGATTACCTGTGTGTAGGGCAGCGTGGCATCCCTGTCCTGCTTTATGCGGACGATGCCGTCCGTATATCCAGGACTGCAATAGGTTTGCAATCTCTATTAACAGCATTCTCCAGTTTTATGTTGGACCGGGATCTGGCAATAAATCATTCAAAATCTTACATAATGCAAGTGGGGCAACAACTCAAAAATGTTTTCAATTAAGTGTTGGCCCTGCTAAAATCCCCCGCTCTAACGTTTTTTTTCTTATTTAGAAGTTCTTTTTGATGATCATTTAAAATGGAGTCCATTAATCTTGAGGAAAAAGGGGCACTTGGCCCGGGTAAATGCGGCAATTTTTAATTTTGCCACAAAAATAGGGAAGAAACCAATTGGAGCCATGCTGAAAGTTTACCAAGCCAAAAGCATGGCCATAGCTAGCTATAGAAGCGAAATCTGGAGACACATTGCTGTGGATTCTCTCCAGGTGGCTGAGAATGACTTCCTGAACCGCATGTTGTGTGTTTTGCGCGGAATATCTAACCTAGCTGTCCATGAGGAATTGGGGGTCCCCTATCTAAGTGATGTTCTTGCACTGCGCCCTCCGGTGTTTTGGTTGAGGAGCTGGTTAAACAAAGAGTTAACTCTTAACCATTTAATTTTAAAAGAGTGTATGTCCCTTAATAATGCATCTCTAATTTCCTGGTTTAGCTATATTAAAACCAGCCTGGTAGGGCTAAGGCACGCTGATCTATTCTGTAACCCTGAATCCATTGTTAAGAAGGATGTGGAATTAATTAGGGTAGCCTTCTTTGCCTCAAGGAAATTGGACAGGGAGGCGCAGAAGTTGCTGAAACCCAGTGTTCGTACGTTTTTAATGCTCAAAACAATTCCAACAACAGAACCTTATCTAATGGGGTCTCCATCAATACACGAGAGGTTTTTATTAACTAGGTTTCGGATTAACCTTTTTCACCTCTTGCTAGCCAGGCCTAAGAGATACAGTAGAGGTCAAGTGCTAGCTTCCTGTGGCTGTGACGGACAGTCTCCACAGGATCTGCTGCACTTTATGTAAGTTTTATGAAACCCTCTAAGGTATTTTTTGATTCCCATTTTAAAAAGAATGAATTTTATTCAGGCCCGTCCTGCACTAATGTATCTTCAATTGCTGAAAGAGGATTGTATTAATTTTATAGTGGGGTTTTTAAAAGCTACTGTGAAATCCGGGGCCTGTATGGATGTTTAAACAACGGATGATCAATGTAGGATGTATTAGGCGTAGCTTGCGCCATATAGTTAATAAAATAGGAAGTTATGTTTTCCGGGCACATTACACTTTAAGGTTTTGATCAATTGGGGAGGTTGGATATTGGGCTTTACCCATAAATTGTGTATAGGGTCTAATTTTTTTAATCATGTTTTAATGTATTACTGCTTTTATGTACGTGTAACCTTTGTAACTTTTATGGTTCTGCGACGTGAAATGGAATAAAGTTTATTTGAATTTGAATTGAAGATAGAAACAACAAATGGAGAAATTACTTTTCATATACTGACTGTCTCCAAAAATATTTAAAATTTAGTCTGGGTGCACTTTGCCTTGTGTCGTACCGCAAGGGTCCACTCAATGATACAGACTCCTAAACGGAGAGCAATTTCAACATTTCAAGGGATCCCAGTTGTGTTAGACCATTCTTTTACTGGACCTTATAAGGGGAATGAGGTATAGAATACACAAGTGGTGCATAGCGGCAGATGTAGTAGGCATTTGTGGCTGGAGAACACTTTGTAAGACACAGGCTATGGATGATAAGGTGGCCAGAAGAGAAGATGTAGTGTCATTTATAATGCAATGCACAATAGAGGTTTGTCTGAAGTAACTAGAGCAGGCAAGCTGTCTGGTATACCATTCTATGGGAAACTGTTCTGGGATATGAGCCTCCCGTGGGTGAGGTTGTCAGATATATATTACAGGGTTGAGCAAAAGGAAGAGGGCAAACAAGAAGAGTGAGGGGCTCCATATCAGCGGAGTTGCTGGGGGTTATTTTGCAGAAGCTTGAATACGTTTGCACATTGGGTCTGGTAGCTTCTGTTCTTTAGAAATTGTATGTTATAGTTGTTTTTGGGGGTTTGGGGTATGAGAGTTATTGGGAAATTTGTATTTCCAAGGCATGGAGGCGAAGAAGGTTGATTTGCGGGTGAAGAAGCAGGTATGTTTGTGGTTATGGCACTCAAAGATAGATCAAAGAGGAAAGCGAAGGCTGGTAATTATGAATAGGATGAATGGGATTTGTAGCCAGTTCTGCCTGGTGTGTGTGTGTGTGGGTTGGGGGCGGGGTGGTGGGGAAATGCACTACAGCGGTTTCAGGAAGTTGCTGGGGGGTTCTTGTGTGTGGTTTTCTGTCATGAAGATAGTAAGCATCTGACGGTTTTTCAGTTGTTAGAGATATTGTGGAAAGTTTTGATAATGTTGGGTATAGAGCCGCTCACTCAGTTTCGATTGGCATTAGTAGCACATAGATTGGGCTTTCAGCTGCAAGATTTTAGGAGGTTGGGCAGCTGGGTGTCTCAATGTTGCATGTGTTATGATTGCCAGATTGAGAAGCAATGTTACTTTAGTCTGTGACTAAGGGTGTACCTTTTGCATTCTTACAGGATAGGTTGCAAGTTCATTCTATGCGTTCTTTTCACTATGGATAGGCTTCCTGGTTTTCGGTGTCACTGATTATCGTCAGTAATATTCACCAACGGAACATTTTGTATCTCGTCAGTGGAAACCAAACACTATTGGTTTCTTCCACTAGATGACAGCAGAGCACTGTTAATATTACTATGCAGTTGTTCTGCCGAGAGACTGCTAATGAATGGAAATGTCTTATTACTTACCGGTAATCTTCATTACCCCGATTAGGGTCCTCCCCGTCCCAGTCCTTACCACGTGAGGCAGTCCTGCCTCCACCCAGCCAATCAAAACGCCAGAAATCCAAAGGTCGAAGGTGACATAAGCCCCTCCCACCCACCGCCATGCCTGTTATCAACAAGACTCAGACACAAACACAGCGGGAGGGAGGGAGGGAAGAGGACTGGGACGGGGAGGACCCTAATCGGGGTAATGAAGATTACCGGTAAGTAATAAGACATTACCCCCTCATGGGTCCTCCCCGTCCCAGTCCTTACCACGTGAGGAACTCACAAGCAGAAAACCAAGAAGAAAAAATGCAGGACACCAGGGATCCATGCAAAAGTACAAAACTCCAAACAATAAAGCATTGACGAACAGCAGCGTACAAGACGCCAACAGAAATCGTCAGAAGAGGCAAGAAAAACATCAAGCCGAGAATGTCGCACAAAAGTGTGACGGGACCGCCAAAAGGCCGCCCCACAAAGCACCAGGATAGAGACCCCGCCCCATCAGCACAGGAAGCAGACACAGAACCCACAGGAGACAAACAGGTTAGGAGAAACCCGAGACTGTAGTGAACATCGGAGGCAAAACAGAAGAGCCCCGCGAACACCCAAAGAAGGGGAACAGGAGAAACCCCCACAGCAGGCAAAACAGGAAGCAACACCTCCAGCCGCAAAAGGAAACACGAAGAAACAGGCAGAAAAGCCCGATCTAAGCCGCAAAACTACTCAAACCTGCAGAAACTGCAAAGAAGGAAACAAAACGAACAAGGCACCCAACCCACCCAACCGACAAGCGGAAGAGAAGGCCAGCAAAAAAAAACACTGCAGTGGACAACCACAACACGTCCACCACTAACAAGGACACGAAAGGGGCAACCGCAGACCATGCAAAACAGCAGGCAAGGCCCAAAGAAGAACCGAGAACAGGAGAGCCCGGACAACGAAGCAAAAGCTCAGAAGAAGCCGACCCATCAAAGGGCAACAACCACCGAGGAAGCCCCAAGGCCCCGACAAGCACAAACCGCCGTCAACGAGCAGACAAAGCGGAAGGGGAAAAATCCCAACAACAAACCCAAGCTGGAGAAACCAGCCCAGAAACAGGAACCCCACCATGGATTCCGACCGAGAGAAGAGCACCAGGAAACAAAAGAGCCCCAAAGTGCATCACAGCTCCAAAGAGCGGAAGGCCAACGCGACCAACACATGCCACAGGCCACCACAGAAGAACAGCCCAAAGACGCCAAAGACAGCCGCTCAAGAGACAGGCAGTCAGAAGCAAGCGCCAAAGACAGGGCAAAGACAGCTGCGGACCCAGAAGCAGAGCCGGAGGCAAGGGAGGCTGGCCAAATCCGACTCCCAACAGCAACAGCAGGAGCGGAAACCAAAAACAGCAAGGCCAACCCAACAACACCGACACCCCCCAAACCTCCGCAGAGCGCCCGGGAGGAGAAAAACGGGAGGGAAGGTATACAGAAAACCCGAAGGCCAAGGAAACGAGAGAGCAACCCCCGAGGACAGACCACCGCGGAACAAAAACCGGGGTAGAAGAGCAACAGGAGGGGAAGCAAAAATGACCAAACCAAGAGACCCAAACCAAAGACAAAAGGACCTGGAGCAGAGGAACAGACAGAGGGAATGCTACACGAAGTAGCAAGACAACCCAGCGCAGGGCCATTCCAAGCACCAGCGCACAGTCCCAAGCACCCACGCAATGTCCCAACAAAAGGACACGTCCCGTCGAAACAAGCACCAGACACCAAACAGAGGACGGCAGGAAGCGGCCTAAGCCACCAAAAGAAGGCACAACCAGAGTACCATTCCAGTAAAGAAACCAACCGCCGTAACAGGGATGCCTCTCAAGACCCTCTGAAAGACAACAGAGAAGTCGCCGCCCAGAAACAAGACAGGGAAGCCCGCAGGAACAGAGACACGTATCGGGACCCCCCAAGAAGGCCCAAACAACAACGAGCCCCCAGAGCGCCAGCCCGAACAACAGACAAGCCGGCCACCAAGGACCCCAACGGGGCCCCCAACCCAAGGACAGGCATCCAAGGACAACAAGAGGAGAGAGGAAAGCAGAAATGCACCCCCCACACCAGGTCAGGAGAGCAAAGCCACCAGACCAGGGGAGAGAGGAACCAGAGCCTCGTAATCAGCAAGACAAAGGACCCAACAAGACAACAGAAGAAACACCAAGGACACGAGGTGCACAAGAGCCCAAGGAACCACAGCCGAGGAGGCAACCACCATCTGCCGGACACAAAACCAACCCCGAGCCGGGGCAGGAGGGAGACCCAGTAGGACCCGCAGAAGATCCAACAGGACAGAGAACAGATCCGGAAATATGGAACGCCTCATGAAATGCGTGTCATCCCAGCGCAGGGGCCATGTCAACCCCCTCCATCAACGCTCAGCAGAAAGCATACGAGCCGCTGAAGCGAGCACTGAGAAACAGCCCCCAGCAAAGCGTCAAACCGGTCCCGAGGAACTGAAGCCCCCAAACAGGAACCAGACGAGGAACGGCCAGACCCAAAACGACCCCAGAAACCGGAACCAGGCCAGCAAACCCCCACAGCAGGAGCCAGCACCGTGGAAAAAACCAGAGGAGCATGAGAGAGACCGAAAGGAAACACCTGAAAACAGGAAACGGAACTCAACCACCGCAAACCCCTGAGCAGCCGGATGGAGGGGAACGAGAAAAACAGGCGACTCCCACACCTAGGGAAGCCAAAATTACCCACCAAGAAGAGGGGAAAACCGGGCTGCAAGGGGCTCAACCGAAAGGGACACAGCCGCACCAACCCGACCAAAGCCCCGGGAGGCAGAACCGAACAGAAAGACCAACGGGAGCCAGGACCTGGAACAGAGAGAAAGAGGACCCCCGGCCCCACTCTATCACCGAAACCAGCACCACAGAGCGTAGCGACAAAAAATTGGCCGACGCCAAAGAAGAATGGCCTAAAAAGGGGACAGCCCGGAATGGAAACCGGCAACCAAGAATGACGACCAACAGGAATCACCATTCTCAAAGCAGACCGGACCAATGACACCAAAGGAGATAGGCGACCCACAAGCAGGTCAACACCAGGAGTGGAACACATAACCTGAAGAGGAAGAGATGCAACCACCAGGCCACAGGGACTCCACCCGGGCACAACACATCCGACTGACAGTCAGGGGCAGCAGCAGGCGCCGCAGAGGCAGGGAACCAAACGTAGTGCAAAAAATGCAGGCACAGGACCAAGGCACCAGGGGAATGGCAAAGCACCAAAACGCAGGCCAGTGAGAAATCTCACAAGCCCCCGCCGCCCCGGTAGCCGAGGACAAGGCCCAACCATCCGGGACCGGAAGGAGGGACCCCTAAGAAAGCACAGACCGAAAAAGAGCAAGCACACACCCCAAAAAGGAGAAGCAGCATACGAACTCTTGAGAGCGGAATCCACCAACCGCCCAACCCGGACCTCCAGGGAAGAAGCCTCCGAAGACCGAGGGAGAAGGTGCAAAAAAGAAGAAAAATGGAGGATACCAGGTGACAAAGACCGCCAGGCGAAATCGTGTCCCCAGAAAGAGAGGAACACCTCGCATGGCAATGCCAAGCCACACCGCAGCCAGTACAGCCAATAGGACAGCACGAAATGGCCGGTAAAAAATGGGAATAAACCCCGCCGGAGCAAATGAATCAGGGAGAAAGACCCAGCAACAAAACGCCAGAAATCTCATGGACCATCCCCGAATGTATACCCCAACAGGGAAAAAACGTCCACGATCCCACCAACAAGAGATGATGGCATAGCCGCATGCACCAGCAGCGCAGACAGCGCAAAACAGTCCAAGAAAAACTGCAAAAGATGCTACGTGGACAAAGAGAATGCAAATTTCCAAAGCACAGCATGAAAATGAACATCCCAAGTCACATTGACAGCATAGGCAGGACTTGAACCCTCAGCACATGATAGCCTGTGACACCAGAGGCATATGACATACCAAAGAGCAACAGCTCCGTGGATGCACCGGAGAGGAAGTCCCCTCAAACATGGCGAGCAAAGGAGTAAACCCCATAAATGGAACGCTTCACGAATATGCATGTCATCCTTGTGCAGGGACCATGCTAATCTACTCTGTATCGTTCCAAGCATAGTATATGTGCTGCCGAAGCGAGCACCAGGAAAACACCCAACACACATTGGTGGTGGTATAGAAAGGAAGTGCCCAGCAACCTCCAGGAAACACTGCCCCAAACAGTAATCACATATGTGAGAACAGAAAATAAACAAAAAAGGGCAGCCCTGCAGTCTCCACCCACAGCCACATATTAAGAACATGGCCGCAGGGGCCGGCCACTGCACTAAAGCACCAGCGCCGGAACGACCTGGGGCCAGAACACCAGGAGGGCTCCCCGCCCCAGCCCAGCACATGAACGGGGAGCATCCTGACCCCAGAACAGGAGCGTGGCCGGCCGGAGGACCGGAGCGGCCGCGCCGGCAAAAACATGAAAAGACCATAAACAGAAGCATTTAAAAATGCAAAAGAAACACTCACGGCACCGCCAAAACACCCAGAAGCAAACAGGAACAGAGGCAGGAACCGGGAGCACCAGCGTTCCGACAGCCGTCGGAGCAGAAAAAAAAACAGGCATGGCGGTGGGTGGGAGGGGCTTATGTCACCTTCGACCTTTGGATTTCTGGCGTTTTGATTGGCTGGGTGGAGGCAGGACTGCCTCACGTGGTAAGGACTGGGACGGGGAGGACCCATGAGGGGTAATGAAGGACTGCGGGAAATGCCACCATACACCCTCCAAAACGGCCTCTCAGGAAGCGGTACCCCGTAGGACACATTGAGCCGAATGAAGTTGGGTGGAGTGGATGGCACAGGTGCGTGTCTGCCCTCAATAACCTTACGTATTAGTGATTCAGGCACTGAGCTCCAAGCAGTGCTTAACTTAACCTGGTGGTTTCCGGATCTCGGCTCCAGCACTAAAAGTGTGTCAATTCATACAATTCCTGGACCCCAAAGCTATAAGAATGGCTTGGGTGGCAGGCATTAATCATAAGCTCTCGGGTTTGGGTTTGATGAACGTGATGAAGTATTTGGACTGTATTGTGAGGACATGGTCGGGTACTCAAGTGGCAATGACAGAGCTGGTGCCGATGAGAGTGAGGTGTGGAGCTTTGAGGGATAAAGCCAATGGAAAAGCCTGACAGATGGCGAACAGGGAGCTTTATTGCAGCACAGTAACATTGTTCAAGATGATTTTTCACTTCTCATGCAAGATGGGGTGAACCTTTTTAGGTAATGAGCATTGGACACTCGAAATCAGGGGCATGTTGGCAAAAATGGAACAGTTTGTTTGTGGTGCTGAAGGAAGGTTAAGAGTTGATTATTGGAGCAACAGCTGGTGGAGGGAGTAGGGAATAGTAGAGGAAGTGAGGGGTTTGATTTTTCAGTAGAAAACAAACATTTTATGACAGAATTTTACGACAGTCAGTATGACAGAAAAAACGACCGGTCAGTGTTTTTCTGGATGGCAGAGGCCCAGGCCTGAGCCACGAAGAGGGAAGGCATGAGGGGTCGTCACGGGCGTTGGAGGAAGTGACACTTTGAAGGCAATGTTTGGGTCAGGTTGAAAGAACAATGATTAAAAGGATATTTAGGTGGGATGTTTCATTGGGGGAGTTTCCTAGTCTGTTGAAGGTTTAAAGGGGGGGGGGGGAGATAGGTTTTGTCAATGTATTAATGAGGTGGGGATTTGCTGATTGTATTCTTTTTGGAATCTCGGTGCAGACCTGAACTAATAAAGCGTTATTTTGCTCTCCAACAGTATTGCTGTTTCTTATGCACCATCTTGCCCAATAGGGGATGTAGGCAGGGAGGAGCCCAGGATATTTCCCCCACCGCTGAGGTTTTTCAAGCCGGGGGCACATTCCAGGAGGGAATATAAAGGGATAGGGTAGGGTGCCAGGCAAGGGTCAAGGACAGACTGGCCTCTTTCCCCTAGTACTGTGGTTCTTTGTGGAGGGGGTCTCACCTGGCAGTTAGGGATGGGTTATTCCCATGAGGAGAAGTTAAATACTGATTTGGATAAGGCGGGTCTTTGTCTTGAGTGGCATGGTGGGTATAGTATGACGGATTGGAATGCGGCCTGAGTGATTGCCAGTGGCTGAAATTAATTCAAGGAATCCATCACCACATTATTTTGCAGTGGTTACTCTTAAGTGCGATGGGTATGCCCAGACGAGGGTCCCGTGCCGACTGTACCATAGGACTCATGCCATGGCCTACTGACGAGCTCCACGAAGGGTGAAACCTGTCCGGGGTTGCTTAGGGACCCTTCTGCAATGGGCCTTGTCTGGCAGTTCGGGATGAACTGTTCTCATGATGCACAGGGTCGGTACTGATTTGCATAAGGCGGTCCTTCAGTCTTAAGTGGCATAGTGGGTGAAAAATGATGGATTGGAATGCGGTCCAAGTAATTGCCAGGGGGTAAGATTAATTCATGGATTCCATCCATCACCTTGTTTTGTTGCTGTGATCCTGGATGGAGCCATTTCGGGACTGGCGCTCCCACTACAATCCACCCCCCTTTTTCAGATTTTCCTTGTGGATCACAGTAGGAGTTTATCAGTCATGTTCAACCGGCGCTTTGTTGGGTTTTATCTTCCAGGTGTGGGGCTCGTTTCTTTGTTACTATCAGCACAGGTGCTAGGGAAGGACAGTCATGAGCCATAAAGACAGAAGCTTGGAGGTTCGACTGGTGACGGGGAAGCAGCTGGAGGATGTGACACTTTGAAGGCGATATGTGGGCCAGGTTGAAAGGATGTCTGAATGGGATTAGACATTGAGGTGATTTGATTGGGGGGAAATTAGAATTGGACAGAGATTTAAAGGTGGGAGGGGATACGTTTTGTCAATGTATTAGGAAGGTGAGATTTTGCAGATTGTAATAATTTTGGAATCCAGCTGCAGACCTATCCTAAAACGTGGCCGTTAACTCTCTGGGAGTGGTCCTGGTTCTCATGCGTCATTTTTAGGTCTCGCCTGTCGATGCGCATGCGCATCGAGCAAGGCGAGAGTATTGCGAGTTATCCACTCTTTATCTGCACTGCAAGGAATCGTGGCGATTCCTTGCAGTGCCCGTGACTTTTAAGGTCAATGCGCATGCGCATTAAGCTTATGCGCATGCGCATTGACCGTAAAAGTCACGGGCGCGTGCACGTCCGTGTTTGTTTACCCTTGCCTACTCTCTCTCTCCCCTCTCCGCCCCCGTTCCGCCCCCTCCCCTTCCCGCCGTGTCGCATTTCTCCTCCCCCCTCCCCTCTCTTCCTTCCTTCTAACGCCGTGTCGCACCTCTCCCCTCTCCGCCCCCTCCCCGCTCCGCCCCCTCCCCTTCCCTCCGTGTCGCATTTCTCCTCTCCCCTCTCCGCCCCCTCCCCTGCCCGCCGTGTTATTTGTTTATTCCACCAAGCTCCATACTGCAGCAATCAGCTTTTCCATAAATCCCAAACTGAATTATACGGGTGCCCAGTTCGAAGGCCTTTCCATACATCCTTCTTTCAAATGCCAGCTGGTGCAAAATATGACAGGGCGATTCTATGATGGCCTGCAGGCATCTGAAGTGCACACAGGAAATTGCGGACCCAAACCAATGCAAAACCTCGACAGTTAAACATCCAACAGAGGTCTCCTCCTCACCAGGGGTCTCCTCGCTCACTACCCAGGTCTATAATCTGCAGACGCCATTGTGCCGACACAACATGATGGTCTACCCTGGATTCGTTCAGCGAGCCATAAAAGCACACTTGGTTCTTTCTCCTAAATTCACCCCACACTCTCGCTATAACCTGCAGGGTGTGATGCACACTGATGTCGCACCTCTCCCCTCTCCGCCCCCTCCCCGCTCCGCCCCCTCCCCTTCCCTCCGTGTCGCATTTCTCCTCTCCCCTCTCCGCCCCCTCCCCTGCCCGCCGTGTTATTTGTTTATTCCACCAAGCTCCATACTGCAGCAATCAGCTTTTCCATAAATCCCAAACTGAATTATACGGGTGCCCAGTTCGAAGGCCTTTCCATACATCCTTCTTTCAAATGCCAGCTGGTGCAAAATATGACAGGGCGATTCTATGCTGGCCTGCAGGCATCTGAAGTGCACACAGGAAATTGCGGACCCAAACCAATGCAAAACCTCGACAGTTAAACATCCAACAGAGGTCTCCTCCTCACCAGGGGTCTCCTCGCTCACTACCCAGGTCTATAATCTGCAGACGCCATTGTGCCGACACAACATGATGGTCTACCCTGGATTCGTTCAGCGAGCCATAAAAGCACACTTGGTTCTTTCTCCTAAATTCACCCCACACTCTCGCTATAACCTGCAGGGTGTGATGCACACTGATGTCGCACCTCTCCCCTCTCCGCCCCCTCCCCGCTCCGCCCCCTCCCCTTCCCTCCGTGTCGCATTTCTCCTCTCCCCTCTCCGCCCCCTCCCCTGCCCGCCGTGTTATTTGTTTATTCCACCAAGCTCCATACTGCAGCAATCAGCTTTTCCATAAATCCCAAACTGAATTATACGGGTGCCCAGTTCGAAGGCCTTTCCATACATCCTTCTTTCAAATGCCAGCTGGTGCAAAATATGACAGGGCGATTCTATGCTGGCCTGCAGGCATCTGAAGTGCACACAGGAAATTGCGGACCCAAACCAATGCAAAACCTCGACAGTTAAACATCCAACAGAGGTCTCCTCCTCACCAGGGGTCTCCTCGCTCACTACCCAGGTCTATAATCTGCAGACTCCATTGTGCCGACACAACATGATGGTCTACCCTGGATTCGTTCAGCGAGCCATAAAAGCACACTTGGTTCTTTCTCCTAAATTCACCCCACACTCTCGCTATAACCTGCAGGGTGTGATGCACACTGATGTCGCACCTCTCCCCTCTCCGCCCCCTCCCCGCTCCGCCCCCTCCCCTTCCCTCCGTGTCGCATTTCTCCTCTCCCCTCTCCGCCCCCTCCCCTGCCCGCCGTGTTATTTGTTTATTCCACCAAGCTCCATACTGCAGCAATCAGCTTTTCCATAAATCCCAAACTGAATTATACGGGTGCCCAGTTCGAAGGCCTTTCCATACATCCTTCTTTCAAATGCCAGCTGGTGCAAAATATGACAGGGCGATTCTATGCTGGCCTGCAGGCATCTGAAGTGCACACAGGCCCCAAAGGAGAGGAAAATAAACGCTGAGATTATCCCCAGAGCATTCAGATTCCTCATTGAAATTGCGGACCCAAACCAATGCAAAACCTCGACAGTTAAACATCCAACAGAGGTCTCCTCCTCACCAGGGGTCTCATCGCTCACTACCCAGGTCTATAATCTGCAGACTCCATTGTGCCGACACAACATGATGGTCTACCCTGGATTCGTTCAGCGAGCCATAAAAGCACACTTGGTTCTTTCTCCTAAATTCACCCCACACTCTCGCTATAACCTGCAGGGTGTGATGCACACTGATGTCGCACCTCTCCCCTCTCCGCCCCCTCCCCGCTCCGCCCCCTCCCCTTCCCTCCGTGTCGCATTTCTCCTCTCCCCTCTCCGCCCCCTCCCCTGCCCGCCGTGTTATTTGTTTATTTTACCCGCCGTGTCTCTGCTGCTTCCCCCTGTCCTGTCTCTCCTCCTCTCTCTCTATACCCTCCCCCTCCTCCCCACCACTCCCATCAAGTCCCTCTGGCCCTTCCCTCCTCCCCGGACCCCTCCCCCCCTGCCCCCTCCACCCTTTCTTGTTCGGATTTGAGGTTGAACTGCGTTTGCTCACGCATTTTTTGCTGTTTGTTGCTTTTTGCTTTACTATGAGGTAAAGCACAGGGCTGAGTTGGTTTCTAAAGTCTCCTGCCACATTGCCGCCTCCTCCCCTCCCTGCAAGTGCATTTGTCGTGTTGTCGATTGTCGTGGTACACACTCACACGAGGTCAAGTTCTGATAATTTTAACGTTGTAATTTGCACATCTCCGCCTAAAGCGCCTTTTACTATTTCCACAGTAATTTCTTTGTTACATCAGTTCTGCTTTGTCCAGCTCTTTTGAAGAGGTCAGGTGTTTCTCTTCTTTCTTGATCTGCCTCCTTGTTTGTAAATATCTCTTCACGCATGTAAGCTCGGGTGAAATGCTGTTACCGGCTGTTGTGCAAGTTAGTCTGCTCTTTTAATTTGTGTGGATTTTGAAGTCTACCCACATAATACAAAGTTACATTTTGCTGTAATCAGGAGGTTCTCTGGGAAATGTTGGCATTTTGGCAGTTTTATTTATCCTGGTATTTGCTACAGAATCGGGAAATTCCTGGAATATTTGAATACTGCTTCTTTCGGGTGTGTTTTTGTGTAGCCAAGCAGCTGTTCATCACCCCACCCAGAGGAGACTTCGAACAGATCTTCTGTCCCAAAGTAAAGTGTTGATTGTCAGGGCAGGACTGGGGAACCAAAACCTCACTCACCCTCAACCCCTCACCCTCAACCCCTCACTCACCCTCAACCCCTCACCCTCACTCACCCTCAACCCCTCACCCTCAACCCCTCACCCTCAACCCCTCACCCTCAACCCCTCACCCTCAACCCCTCACCCTCAACCCCTCACCCTCAACCCCTCACCCTCAACGCCTCACCCTCACTCCCTCACCCTCAACCCCTCACCCTCAAACCCTCACCCTCACTCACCCTCACTCACTCACCCTCAACCCCTCACTCTCACTCACTCACCCTCACTCACCCTCAACCCCTCCCCCTCGACCCCTCCCCCTCAACCCCTCACTCCCCCTCAACCCCTCACTCACCCTCAACCCCTCACTCACCCTCAACCCCTCACCCTCAACCCCTCACTCACCCTCACTCTCACTCATCCTCACTCACCCTCAACCCCTCACCCTCACTCACCCTCACTCACCCTCACTCACCCTCACTCACCCTCACTCACCCTCACTCACCCTCAACCCCTCACTCACCCTCACTCTGACTCACCCTCACTCAGCCTCAACTACTCCCCCTCACTCACCCTCACTCTCACTCATCCTCACTCACCCTCAACCCCTCACCCTCACTCACCCTCAACCCCTCACCCTCACTCACCCTCAACCCCTCACCTTCAACCCCTCACTCACCCTCACTCTGACTCACCCTCACTCAGCCTCAACTACTCCCCCTCACTCACCCAAAACCCCTCACTCACCCTCACCCTCACCCTCACTCACCCTCACTCACCCTCAACACCTCACCCTCAACCCCTCACCCTCACTCACCCTCACTCACCCTCACTCACCCTCACCCTCAACCCCTCACCCTCAACCCCTCACCCTCAACCCCTCACCCTCAACCCCTCACTCACCCTCACCCTCACCCTCACTCTCAACCCCTCACCCTCAACCCCTCACTCACCCTCACTCAACCTCACCCTCACTCACCCTCAACCCCTCACCCTCACTCACCCTCAACCTCATGCTAAAGATTTACAAAAAAACCCATAAACAATTCTAAAAGCACTAACTCTAATGCTGCGAGACCTATTGCATTTCTAATGCTTGTTCTCGATGGTCATCGGACACTTGTCAGCTGATGTGTGTCTGTCTCCATGGGTTCCTGGAGTATTGCAGAATAAAGTAGCTTTTCTTTTCCACTTACCATGGCGTCTGAACTATGGAGAGCTCCTTTACCACAGGTGCAAGCACGTTTCTCAATTTAACTACACAAAAGCAGTAATTGTGACAAAAAAAGTTGTTACATGGAGCTAATCCTTAAAACATCTATAATTCCTTCGATTTCCATAAACTCTATAACGCACTTTTTGGTCCGGCCACAAGGTGGCAGACATTAGCAAGATTTGGTGATGAGTGAGCGCAGAGTCTAAAACTTATTTTTCACCGTAAAAGTGAAAATAATGTAAGACAGTAGTATTGTATTGTAATTACATTTGTATAGCGCTTACTACCCCTGACGAGGCATCGAAGCGCATTACTCCAGGGGAATGTTATGTTACTTACTAGGTATTCGTATAGATGTTTCCCCGATTAACATGCAATGATGGGCTGTCTAGGCTGTGGTTAGAAGTAGGAATTCTTGAAGAAGAGTCTTATTTTCATGTCTGTATTTTTTTGTAGATTTATATAGTGCAAACTTGACCCGAAGGTATTGGAGCACTTTACATGAGCACCAGTTACATTACACAAGGACTAATTCATTTTCTTGGTAGGCACAGGGAGATTAAGTGATTTGCCCAGAATCACAGGATGTGGAGTCGACCCCGAGGCTCAACCTTGGTTTCCCTGCCTCAAAGTCAGCAGTCTAGCCGTGAGACTACATCCTCTCCCCTGGAATGATTATCCCTGGGCCGATATGTCCCTGTCCACTTTTAGTGTCTCCACTGTCCGGTTTTAGATCTGGCTTTGTGGACCGTCAGGGCCTTATCAGCTTACTTTCTGAAAGAGTGTTGCTCAGAAGCGACCGGCGCTAGGGGCGCCAAGCAATGTTCCCTCTAATTTTTTTCCTCTGTGTTCGGCAGTGGAGGGTCTCTGTGCGCTGCAACCATGGCAATATGCGCCAGGAACCAAACCACGTGTGTCTGCGGCAAATGGCACTCAAAAAGTTTACTTTAAAAAGTGAAAAGATGGTGCATTTTCACACATACAGCGCCACAATAAGGGTCTTAAGGGCAGTTTGCAAATTGGATAAGCACGCCATGACATGAATTGGTTACACTGGCAAGTACCCTTCAAGTTTAGAAAAGCACAAGACTTCAATGGTGGTACCATCATATGATTTTAATAAATATTCTTAACTGGAGCACAGTTCATTGGGTGGGGAAATGTTGCGAGCCTATACAATATCACATATGCACAGGCTTAGGCTCATTACTGCTGCATTTACGCCTGCATTAGGACGCTTTTACGTTTTTAAATTTCCCGTTTTGTCGACTATTTTAAAATTCATTTGTCTACAGTTTTCCCCTGGTTTTATCCCCGGATTGCATTGCCACACGATAATTGTGCCCTCACCGCTATTTTGGCGGGCCGGTCCATCGCTTTTCAGAATTAGGTGGGCGCCATCTTGGGTGGGTGTTGGCGAAGCGCTGCACTGATCCGCGCTCTAGCAGTCAGGTGGACTGGCTAGAGGCTGCTCCGGGCTCACTATTTAAGGAAGGCAGGAGGTAGGATCTCTCTGCTTAGGCTCATTACTGCTGCATTTACGCCTGCATTAGGACGCTTTTACGTTTTTAAATTTCCCGTTTTGTCGACTATTTTAAAATTCATTTGTCTACAGTTTTCCCCTGGTTTTATCCCCGGATCGCATTGCCACACGATAATTGTGCCCTCACCGCTATTTTGGCGGGCCGGTCCATCACTTTTCAGAATTAGGTGGGCGCCATCTTGGGTGGGTGTTGGCGAAGCGCTGCACTGATCCGCGCTCTAGCAGTCAGGTGGACTGGCTAGAGGCTGCTCCGGGCTCACTATTTAAGGAAGGCAGGAGGTAGGATCTCTCTGCTTAGGCTCATTACTGCTGCATTTATGCCTGCATTAGGAGGCTTTTGCGTTTTTAAATTTCCCGTTTTGTCGACTATTTTAAAATTCACTTGTCTACAGTTTTCCCCTGGTTTTATCCCCGGATCTCATTGCCACACGATAATTGTGGCCTCACCGCTATTTTGGCGGGCCGGTCCATCGCTTTTCAGAATTAGGTGGGCGCCATCTTGGGTGGGTGTTGAGGAAGCGCTGCACTGATCCGCGCTCTAGCAGTCAGGTGGACTGGCTAGAGGCTGCTCCGGGCTCACTATTTAAGGAAGGCAGTAGGTAGGATCTCTCTGCTTAGGCTCATTACTGCTGCATTTACGCCTGCATTAGGACGCTTTTGCGTTTTTAAATTTCCCGTTTTGTCGACTATTTTAAAATTCATTTGTCTACAGTTTTCCCCTGGGTTTATCCCCGGATCGCATTGCCACACGATAATTGTGCCCTCAGCGCTATTTTGGCGGGCCAGTCCATCGCTTTTCAGAATTAGGTGGGCGCCATCTTGGGTGGGTGTTGGGGAAGCGCTGCACTGATCCGCGCTCTAGCAGTCAGGTGGACTGGCTAGAGGCTGCTCCGGGCTCACTATTTAAGGAAGGCAGGAGGTAGGATCTCTCTGCTTAGGCTCATTACTGCTGCATTTACGCCTCGCTAGAGCCCTACTTAAACCGGCTATTATGGCGCGCAGCATGTGCGCCGCAGTGACGCCGGAGTCACGCCAGAGTCCAGCCCGTCTGCGCCCGTCCGCGCTGAGGAGGGGCTGGACAGCTGGACGTATGGCTTGGATACCCCTGACCCCTTGTATCTTAGATATCCCATTCAGACCTTGCTCTAGCTTAAACCTCCTAGGCTCACATGTTTTCATACATGTTCGCCTGACGATTTTCTACGCCCTCTATTGTGTGGATGCCGGATGTCAGATACGGTAAGCTCCACTTCCCCTCCATTCAGTCATATGCCTAAACAACCCACTTCCCCCAGAGTTAGGACATTGAAGGAAGATTGCATTCTCCTAAATGCCCGCTCGCTTATTAAAAATAACATCATGTTTAGGGAATTCGTATCAGACAGGAAGCCTTCCCTGGTTTTTGTTACGGAAACTTGGGCAAAGGACTCTTCCGGTCCAGATCTTATTGAAGCAGTCCCAGAAGGATATTGCTTGGCTCGTCAAGATAGACTGGTCCGCGTGGGAGGAGGGCTAGCTATTCTTTACAGGGATCACTTTCACTGCCACACTGCCTCTATCTCTGACCCCACGGACAGCTTTCAAGCCCTATTCTTTTCCATAAAAAGTGGCCATAGAGCCCTCTTCAACGGAATCTTGGCATATCGCCCTCCTGGTCCACGTACTGATTTCGGCCAATGGCTGCTCCACGTCCTAGAACCCTACTTTGGTCGGAAAGATTTCACGGTTCTGGGAGACTTTAATTTCCATTTAGAGAGACACGACATCAAGGATACCATCTCCCTGCTTGATGCCATGTCAGCCTGTGGATTTGCCCAATTGGTTAAAGGGGCTACTCATCGAGCAGGCCACACGCTCGACGGAATATTTTCCAATGACGAGAGGCTGACGATTAAGGACTCTATCTCTCTGTCATGGTCCGATCACCTGGCCGTTCCATTTGAGCTAGCTTGCCCGCTCATCCACACGTCCAAAAATATTCTGAGCAAAAAGGAACGTTGCAGGAACTTCAAGAACATTTCAAATAGCTCCTTTACCCCGTGGGCACTCAATCTGTCCTCACCTCAAGGGGAAAGTGTCTCTACAGCAGTCCTACAGTTTGAAAGGACTGTGACTGAGGCACTGGATGAACTAGCCCCGATCCAATTATGCCACCGAGCCAGAAAAAGGCCCTCAGCCCCTTGGTTCTCGGAACATCTTAGACTCCTCAGACAAGAAGTAAGGAGGCGGGAGCGACTATGGCACTCTGGATGGGATCTAAAGGATAAGGAAGCTCATAAGACTGTTGAGGAAATATAAGGCTGAAATCATAAAGGCCAAACAAGAGCATTTTATGGCCTTGACAACCTCACTGTCCTCTCCTAAAGAGCTCTTAAGGGTAGTGGACTCCCTTATAACCCTCCAAACCCCAGATCCTGTAGTAGCATCCCAAGAGCTCTGCAATAATATTGCCTCTTTTTTCCAGGCAAAAATATTAGACATCTACTCTGCCTTGGAGCTGCAAAGATCTCTCATCAGTGGGCCTCCTGCCCTGGGGGCTATGGACCATGCCCCTGCAGAAAAACTCCCTTTGGGGATTCTAGATTATTTTTCCCCTCTTTCTTTAGAGGATCTGGATAACCTCCTCAATAAAACCAAATCTGGCTCCCCTCTGGATGTATGCCCTCTCAGGATTCTTAAACAGTGCAGGGAAACTCTCCTGCCCCCTCTGGTTGATATTATGAATAGAGCCATGAGGGATGGCCTCTTCCCCACCCAATGGAAAAACGCGGTGGTAAAACCTTTACTTAAAAAGGCCTCTCTGGATCCTGCGGTTCTAAAACATTTCCGGCCCATATCACTGCTTCCAGCCCCAGCAAAGATGTTAGAAGCACATCTTAATAAGCATCTTGCCACTTTTGTAGAGAGCTCGGGCTGTCTTCACTCTTCCCAACATGGCTTCAGGAGGGAACACAGTACCGAGTCGGCCCTCACTATAGTGTTGGACAATATCCGCACGCGTGTCGATGGGGGCCAGAGCACCCTTCTGATCCTTCTGGATCTGACGGCGGCCTTCGATACCCTTTCTCCCTCAGTGTTAACAGCTCAGCTGAGGGAGGTTGGGGTTCAGGGGGCAGCTCTAGATCTACTCACTTCTTTCCTCAATCATCGAGTGCAAAGAGTGAAGTTGGGGGAGTACCTATCTCCATCCCTGCCTGTGCAATGTGGGGTCCCCCAGGGGTCGGCTCTTAGTCCGACCCTATTCAACATCAATGTGACCCCACTTGCCAGGGTCATCAGATCCTATGGGATGGAGATAGTATCCTATGCGGATGACACCCAGATCCTTGTCTCTCTCCCAGTCAGGCGCCCCGACTGCCTCCAATTTTAGATCTTGTATGGAGGCAGTCGGACAATGGATGATTCACAATTCATTGAAACTGAATGGAGAGAAGACGGAGGTGATGGTGTTTGGAGGGAAAGATGACGTATGGCCATCCTGTTGGTGGCCAGACTCATTAGGAGTTTGCCCCACCCCTACCTCCTCTGCAAAAAATCTTGGGGTCATCATTGATCCTGCCCTCAACTTGGGTAAACAGGTCAGCAGAACCATCTCTACCTGTTGGGGCATTATCCACATCCTGAGGAGGATCAGGCACTATCTATCACTGCAGGCAAGGAAACAGCTTGCAGTTGCCCTCATTGGCTCCCGGCTGGACTACTGCAACGCGCTGTATGCGGGAATGAATAAAAGTCTACTGCAGCGCTTGCAGGTAGTCCAGAACGCTGCTGCCAGGTTTGTCCTGGATCTCCCCAAACGTGCCTCAGCTACAGCGGCCAGAAAGCTGTTACATTGGCTTCCTGTTGAGGACCGTATCCACTTCAAGACCCTATGTATGACCTATAGGGCCCTAGCTAAAAATAGTCCCACTGGTGTAGGATCTATCTTGTCCCGATATATTCCCTCTAGGGTTCTGCGTTCCTCTAGTAGACTTCTTTTGTCAGCCCCTCGCTTCAGGAGAGCTAAATGGGGTGGCAGGGCTTTTTCCACCTTGGCGCCCAAGTGGTGGAATGCCCTCCCACTGGAACTAAGATCCCTACCCACTCTTCAGGCATTCAGAAGTGCTCTGAAGACGCATCTCTTTGTGCAGGCTTATCTGTAATGGTGTCATGCTTATGTTTATGATATGCTTTGTTAGGCGCCCTGATGCCTTCGGGTTATTGTTTGCGCGATACAAATTTTATTCAAATCAAATCAAAGAAGGGAGAGGGCTGTTCAGACACGTCAAGTGGCATCACTAGATGGGTGACAGGGTTGCTTCCCCCGGCGATCCTTGCCATTTTTCCAGTGCTGATAATCTCGGTCTAGGCCAACTTTCCCATTCAGGAGGTAGGCCTTGGTCCTTATCAGCATATCCAAATGCTTCTGCTCTAGTCTATTCCTCAATTTACTCTTGATAGTATTCATGAGGCTGAATGCTCGTTCACAGTCTGCACTAGATGCTTGAAATGTTGCGCAAACATCAACAAGCTGAGACACCACACTATACTGAGCAGCATTGCGTACAGTGAAATTCACCATGTCTTTACATGTTCTGCCACCACATATTTATAGTCTCTGTACCCTCGAACAACATCTTCTGGTGTTTCACAATCACCCAGGGCCTAGACATTTTTATACTTTTCAACAAGTCTTTGAATATTCTCAGTCCCAAAATCAAAATGTGATTGTGTTGCTATTGCCTGGATCTCAAAATGTGCCCATTCTTTTATCTCATCTTCAGGGAACCTTTTTTGCATGTGCTCACAAAGAAGGGAAACAAAAGACAAAATAGGCCCACTGTCAAATTCTTGCCTTTCCTTGTACAACACCATCAGATCTCTTACATTGCTTCTCCAAAAGACAGTGTCTCCCAAATACTGTTGCTTAATTTGGCCAATCTTTGCTCTTGCATACTGTACAGCTTCAACAGTAGTCAAATAACTTTTTTGGAATAGTTTGCACAAAGATGCAAATTCACCCAGAATGTCATTAAGTACTGCAAGGGAAATATGGGAGTTGGAGTCTGATAGCTTTTTATAACAATATTTAGCAATTGGATCATTTTCCTCAACTTTCTCATGCTCAAAGTACTTAAGAACAGTCTCTTAATTAAGAATTAGTGCACCAACAGTAAAATGCCTTGAATGCCACCAGACTTCATTCAGTGGTCGAAAAGAGACAACTTCACATTCAGTGACCAATGCAATTTCATCCAGCTTGGACTTCCTTGCAGGAGATCTGGAGAACACAGTGTAGACAGTCCTCAATAATGTCTCCACCTCTTTAATCATTGGAACCCTCTTCCAGGCATCACCAACTCCCAAATCTTCTTGATGGGTGACACAATGCTGCTCAACTAGATGAGGAATGGATTGTTTAAGGTGAGTAGCAACACCATTATTCTTACCCAGCATCACAGACGCACCATCGGATGTGAACATGACCATTTTCATGAGGTCTAGTTCATTGGCAGTGTGGAATTCTTTCACAGCAGTAGTGATGGCCTCAGCATTACAACTAGTCAGCTTCACTATGCCCCCAAACTGTGTTTTGTGCTCTGTTGATGTTACAGGTCCGAACTTGAAGTACAGGATGAGCATTTTTGTAACAGAAATATCTGAGCTCTCATCAATTATCAAGGTGTGATACAAAGCTTGCCGAAGTTCTGTCATAGCTTCACAGTGTATCACGCTATTAATGGCCTCAAGGAACTCAAAGGCATAGTTCTTGCTCCTTCATCTGTCTGGTATCTTCACATACAAAGCTAGGTGGTCATGGATGTCTTGTACAGATAACATTGAAGTATGCATCTTAACTGCCAGCAACACGTTGTTGATGAAAATCTTTATCTCCTCAGGCATAGATCTTTGGCGTTCAACTACTTCCATTCTATTTGCTTTGTCAGTGGCAGTTTTTGTCAGCATTGCCCGCACTCCAAACGAAACCTGGCAGCAGCACTTCTGTTTTTCAATATCACCATGGCAGACTCGATAGATGGCTTTTCATGTAGTCCAATTTCCAGCCTTCACTCCATTTCTTCCCTGTGGAAAAGTCCCCAACAATCTTAGCTTCAGCACATGCTTTGCAAATCAAGCCCACTTCTGGACTGTATTGAAATAGTTCCCCGAGTTGCATGTGAACCTTGCTTCGTGACTTCTGTGCCTCAGCCACCACAATTTCCTTCATCCACTCTTCCTTTAATACAAGGCAAAATTTCTTCCTTTGTGGTGAAGCACAGCACTCTCCCGAAGGTACAGCTTTGCGCTTGAACATTTCCGTACCCGCCGGTTTGAACATGCTGAGCCACAAAGCCTGCAAAATAAGGAAACATGGCTTATGTTGACGCCTAGCTCATTAATGCAATCTGTTATACTACAATGTACAAGATTCACCACAGTTTAATTCAACCAAACAATTACCTCTTCTGCTTGCACTCACGTACACCTGTTTAAATGTATGGGGTTCTGGCTGCGAAACCTGCAACAGAAGAAAACATGGGTAAATATATATGATACTATAATGTTCAAGATGCACCACAGTTTAACGCAACCAAACAATTACCTCTTCTGCTTTAACTCACGTACGCCTGTTTAAATGTATGGGGTTCTGGCTGCGAAACCTGCAACAGAAGAAAACATGGGTAAGTATATATGATACTACAAAGTTCAAGATGCACCACAGTTTAACGCAACCAAACAATTACCACTTCTGCGTGTACTCAGGTACGCCTGCTTAAATGTGTGGGGTACTGTCTGAGAAACCTGCAACTGAAAATGCACGAGTTTAACTCTACCAAACGATTACCTGTTTGTTCTGCCTGTACTGACGTCTGCCTGTGCAATTGTCTTTGTAGTACGGTCTCATAAACCTGCAAAAGAAAAAGGTGCGGGTAACGGCCCAATTCAAAGTACAGCAGCGCCGCTGAGATCTTCTGGCAGTGCCATTTAAGAAAGTGCAGCATCTTCGATGAGAAGAGCAACTATTGTCCCATTAAGGGATTTCAGCTCACCGAGGAGTCCATGTGATTTTCAAATTCAAGTAAAGGAACAGCTATATTTATCAAGCAAATTGCCCGACCAGAATTAGTAGCTCGTTTCTGGCGACCAAACTTAGATCTCTGCAATAGGCGCAGTAACCAGCTAAGCCTTATATGCGAACAGGCCATGGGCCATTTGCATGAATCAATGTGAGGCAGATCTCAGACACGTGGCTGGTGGCTGGCCGACTGCTTCATCCTTATCGGATATTCATATGTGGAAAGGACGATCCCCCTGACAGGCTAATGCTGCTGGAAGGCCCATGAGACTGGGGCAGTGTCAGTCATTTACCGGGCAGAGGAGATGGAGACGTCATGAAAGTGTCCGTTTAAAGCACGAGCGTCCTTTACAACACCACCACAGTCCTCTGAAGCTGCCTACCTCTAGGCACCCTGTGAGGCTGAAAGCAGCCTTCTGATTTAATTCTTTCAAACCCTGGTCTCTCTCAACTGAAAATGCCCGGCGAGGAAATCCGAGTGAGTCTGAATATAAAATCTGAAACTTTGCCACATGGTTTCTGACCCGCCCACGCTTCCTTGAAAACAGTCGTGGCTCGTGAGGGGGTTCGCGTGGGGGTGGGTGGCAGCCTGGCAGGGAATTAAATATAATACCTATATAAAAGGAAAACTTACTTCAGCCGGTCCGCGCCACCTCTGCTGCTCCCCTTGGCGCCTTGTTCACGAATGGCCCTGGAGTGGACTGGCAGCCCCTCTCAGCCAATCCTGGCGCTGCCAGCAGCGACAGGCGTGGCTTAGGGGCACGGCTAATCTTTGCCCGCAGCATGCCCATTAGGAAGCCGAGGGGCTCCTAATAGGCATGCGCAAACAAGGGAAAACACAAGTGCGCATAAGTGGGCAAGGTGCGAAAATTCGCCCTCCGTCCCCACTCGTGCGCACTTGTGTTGCTACCTGCTGCCCCTCATGACAATCATGTCAGTCAACATGACACCAGACTGCCCACTCCCTTCAGTCTCTGAAGGGGGTGGGCGGTCCGACGTCATGTTGACTGACATGATTGTCAGTTCGCCCTCGGCGTCTTTGAACTTAAGTTAACTGAGAGTTAATTTAAGTTCAAAGACGCCAAGGGAGCTGCGGGCGGCTACGCCCCCACGCCCCAATGTAGGCACCGTGAACAGGAATATTAACCCTTTGCGCTACCTTAGATGAGTGAAAACTGCCACTAGACAGAACTCCCCTCTGTCTCTTGCAGGAATATTAATAAGTCATCAGAGTTAACATGACCCTTTTATTGTTTGCTGAATATAAAAGGAACTTTGCAGTCCTTTTAAAACTGGTGCACTGCTACAAAACCGACTTCACTAACACAACCTTCCCTCCACCCTTCAAGCCTCCCAGGAAAACGCACGCCCATCTCCCAATGCCCGCTATGGCCATTCCAGCCTTGGTGGTGTTTAAAACAGACAATGTCTTGTTGGCCCGCCCACCAGAGCTCACTGACCAGCGTGTGCATGCTGTGGCTACATAGATTCAGTATTCCACATAAAACAATGGCAATTATTGTGTTATTCACATTACCTAAACAATGACTAAACCATCTTGAGAGTTGAACCTGAAATGTGTGCTGTTTAACAATCATTTCTGAAGTTTTGCAGGGCATTTGAAAATCTTGTGTCCACTTCAAAAACAGATATTCTTATCTCACTTTACTTGTTGCTTCTGTTAGAGGTTTGCCCAGGGCCCACAGCTCATGGAGTCACAACTACTGGCACCACCACAAAGGAAGTCAGAGAGTCGAGACTCTAGTCGAGCCAATGTGACGACTTAGTCAATCTCACTCCTACATGACCTTACCTGCCCCGCGGCCCACTGATGGTCCGACCATCTGACTCAGTCAGAGAGGGACAATTAAGTGAAGCAAGCCACACATGGCCCGTCCCGAACTTGCGCTGATTCTAGTCATTCACTCTGGAGTCTTCACACCCAGCACCCAAGCAGCAGGCACAAGTCTGTCTTGACTCCAAGGCCACACCGCGTCATGGTGGCTTTTACTGCTGCCCGAGGACTGGCCAACTATTTATGTCAGGGCCGTCATATTTGGTAGCGCTTTTGCGCTACCAAATTGATGGCCTTGAGAACCGATCGGAGGTCCCAAACACAGTGGTATGCATACCGCACCAGGCACCAAGTGTTCAGCTAGGCTAGAGTGCAGCAGGTGTGTTCTGCACTTGCACACATGTGCTGTTAGCTGTAACACGTGTAGTTAGTCACTGTCCAATCACGCCCAGTCATGCTGAGTGTGCTTTGTGCTCATTCACTCCGCTACCTGGCCCAGGCCCGCAGCAGATACATACAATGTATCAAATCAAGGACTGTGCTGTCCGGCCAGGGGTCACTATAGCAACAAGTGAGACAGGTTCTTTGCCTCACCCAGGCCCAACTTGCAGGCCATCATGATGTCTCTTCAGGCAGAGCTTCTGCATAGCAGTGCAATCAAGCACTGATCACACTGTGCCCGATTTTAAGCCACTAGAGTACTTGCCAAGGCTGACAAACAGCCAGGGGTCTAAAGCAAGGTGGGAGGGGTCACAACAAGTGGCTTAGGGGGCTGCAGTTATAACCAATGGTGATCGTTAATTGATGTCTAAGATGGGAGGAGGGCAGTCATTAACGTTCATAGATTTTTAGGTCCTGCTTGACAGTGCAACTTTCACCTGACCTTTGAACCTACTCCAATATTACTATACAGTTCCTTGTCTCTGAACAAATGCTTACCTATTGCCAAGCTATTTATTTGTAAGGTTTCACCTTACCATACAACATTCCTTTAAAGACAGACTTAATGGCATTGTTAGTGCTTTTTACGCTTGCTAACACTGTATAGCCACCTCATTAGTACCAGTTTAACATCAAAATATAGCAATGAGGAACAGAAAGGGTGACCAGTCAACCTTTGCAAATGGATTCCACTGTGCAGCAACTTCACTGCATTTCTAGTAATTTTTCAACTGTTTGAGCTAGAAACACAATTTTTGGTGGGGAAATCTGCAGTTTATGCAGGAGTTGGTGGATTATGTGGCAAGAGTCAAATCTATAACTGTGCATAAAACGCTGCAGTCACACATTTGCATAATTCCAGTGGCCCTGCTCATGCTTCTTTAATCTATTATCTTACACTTTTGCCTCTTTATCTCATTTTTGCGGGTCCTTTTTCATCCCTGCTCTCCAGGGTCGGACTGCAAAAAAAAATAAGCCCGGGCAACAAAATAAAATGGCCCTCATTTGTGAACCAGATAGCTAAAAGAACAGGGGTCCACATTTGCAAATCCGCCCAGTTTTTTACTTGTAAAGTCACACTGTATGAATATTCTGCACAGTATGAAAGATTGTGTACATTTCTGTTTGCTGTGGGCAATGCTGGAAGTAATATCAAGGATATCTACAGCAAAAAACCAGCAAATCGGGGCACAAAACAGGCCCATACACTGCTAGAAATTTAGCCCACACACTGACCTGGCAAGCCACCCCTCGGGCAGTGCCCGATTACCCTATAGGCCAGTCTGACACTGCATCTTTCTCTTCTGTCACTTTTTTTCTTTCTTTATAATGAAAAGTTATAACAAAGTCATTAGGCCTGACGTACTTATTGGGAAAAGCACGGTACTCTTCCTTTTCCGGCAGTGGCGGCTAAAAACCTGGGTGTGATTTTTGTTAACATCTTGACACCCAGATTAACAGAACAGTGAGCTCTTGCTTCTGGATAGTTAAGATCTTGAAGAAAATTGTGCCTTTTCTCCCAAAAGAACGTAGGGTGTCAGTGGTCATTGCACTTATCATTTCTTGCTTAGACTACTGTGATGCCCTGTACCTGAATACAAACCAGTACTTATTAAACAAGCTCCAAATCATCCAAAATGTAGCACCACGTTTGGTTCTGGGTCTACCCAAAGATTTCTCTGTTAGGGAAGGTTTAAGATCTCTAAATTGGCTGCCAGTACAGAAGCGGGTTTCTTTTAAAGTCCTAAGCTTGGTTCACAAGGCTCTCTATTCTCAGGGGTCAACCTATCTCAAGACGACCTTTAAATGGTATGCTCCAACTAGGCCTTTGCGATCAACTGGATGCTGTAAGGTGGTAGTTCCTAGGAGTAGGAACGTTAGCTGGGGTAACGGGATATCACAGTGGCAGCCGCCAGCCATGGAACTCCCTCCCGGAATACATCAGGAGCATAAACTGCAGAGCAGATCTGGGATTGACTGAGCGGGCTGAAAAGACACCCTGCTCAGACCAGGGGGTCTTTGGGGTTTCTCCAGCCCGGGCCCAAGGCATTAAAGTCCATGAAGTTGTCTAGATTTAGGGGGATCAGGGTCTTGTTACTGTCAAAGCTCAACTCGAATTCACAATTAGTGACTGATATGGGGATAAGGGATCATGGTTGGATTATCGTAGCCCATTCAGCTCTGAAAGCAGCCCCTGGCAAGTGACCTGGCAAAGGCAGATTGCCAGATTGGACAGTCCAGCACCGGCTAGCATAGTTGTAGCAGCATACATTGAAAAGCTGCAGAGAGCGAGAAGTGGGATGAGATAGGTGTTGATGGGAAGAGGTGCAATGTTTGAGCCTTGACTGTCAGTGCTGAGTGGAGGTGGTGTGACAGGCACAGGTAGATAAGGCTGGATCTGTCAGGCAGGTCAGAGGATATTCAGTCTAGAACGGTGTCTTTGATGCTAAGCCCCTCTTGTCTCAATAAGAGCATGTGGTGGTGCACTGTGTTAGAAGTTTTGCCAGATCCAATCGAATGAGAGCAAAAACTCAAATTCTGTCCACTGTGACCTTCAGGTCGTCCGGGGTGCAAATCATCTTCTTCGTTGATGACCTGATGGACATCTTGAGGCTGGAGGAGTAGGTGCCTGAGGTTAAATAGTTGATGACAGTAGTCCTTAGACGGATGTCAACAGGTGTTTGGAGAAGGATGTCCTTGAAGGGTTGAGAAGGGCAGTTGTCTGAGGATAGCCAGCTGGTCTGTTTGCTTTGATCAGGTCATTGAATTCAGAGACTGTGAGTTGGTTAAACAGAGTTAGAGTCTGATGTTTGTCAGTGGTTGCGTCTTCTTCAGCTTGATGTGAATGGGTATGGTGAGAGGTCTCTTGTTTTTGATTGATCAGCATTTTTGTCCTGAAATGATGTGGTCTGCAATGGCATTATGGAAATCCGATAAATGGTGTGGGCTTCACAATGCTGCACTCTGTGCTGGATTCTGCTCCTTGACAGCACCTACGCATTGGAATGTGTTTGGAACAGTGACAATAGACAGAGTTTGTCATCTTTGCTGTAATACTTCTTCCATTGATGTTCGAATACAAAAATGTCAGATTTTATCTTTTTTATGTCTTTGGTTGATGATCTGGACACATGGACATCTTGAAGTGAATACACACGCCCAAGCCTGGGGCGAGCCTTTTTGCAGAGCTTAGCTGTTATATTCTGGAGGTGTGATTGCTGGTAGACAAGAATGGAGTGCTCAAGGATTTGCGTTTGTTCCAATTCTATAGGAGGAATTGAGATTTACTGTGTATGTACCAGATGTTCTTGTGGGGATGCTGACAATCCAGATGTGGTGGTGGTCCACAGTTCCCTCCTGCGGTGATTAACTCAGGAGGTCTCTGATGGGAAGTTACACATGTGGACAGTATTCTCCAGAAGGGTTCCTCGTGGACTACTTGCGGGTGAGATGTCATCTCCCACAAGGTTTTAGTAATAAACAACAGGTCCAGTCTTGAGTATGAGACCACGTTATAGATTTGAACTTTGTGTTCCTAAATCATGCCTTGATCATGAGATGGCTCAGAAGGAGGAGTATTGATCCAAGGGGGTGGGGGGTAGTTAATGGAGAAGGAAGGACACTCTAGAGATGATGACGTTGTAATGAAAGAGAAGGTGAATGAGGAGACCTGAAGAGGAGCAGAGATCAAACATGTACAAATGGGCGTACATTAGGGATGAAAGGCCAGCCTTCTTGCTCCAAGAGCTGGAGCAGAGTATTAACAAGGTGAACGTGGTATGAAGAGTCCTGGTTGGTTAGTGAGGCAGGAGAGGTGGGTGCTGAAGAGGACAAAGCGTGTTGAGGTTGTGAAGAGGAGGGAGGCGGTGGTGAAAGGCGAGGACCGGGTTCAGACAGTTTGGGGAGGTGTGGGAATGATGCCATGGCCCCACACCTGCATTTGATAGAACGGATTTCGAGGGGTGCATTTTGAGTTGGGGGGGGGGTGGGGGTTCAATTGGGTCTGTGGTGTCAGAACAGAGGCAGCAGATCAATGTACTCTGAGAATGCAGGAGGCTGCGGGGTGAAAGGGGCGGTACTACGAGGGTTAGGCAACACATGAACACTGGAGAAGGGGTTACTGAGGATGAGACTACTTGGTGAAATACTTTCACTACAATCCATCCTTTGGGGAACTAGTCAGTTTGTGACTTGATAGATTCGCCTCTCGTGACTGCAGGCCCTGCTCCGTATTTCCTCTGTGCTCCTGTTGTGTGTGCTACTTGCCATATGGAATTTTTGAGGCAGTTGTTTAGAGTAATATATTAGTGTTTACCAACAAACCTGGACGGAGTCGGACGAGAATGACAGTGAAACAACATCTAGAGAGAGAGGTAAATAAATGCGCCTTACACTTGTAAACAAGCAATCAAAATAAATGACAATGTATTAGACACGTTAATATAATAAAACTCTGAGGTCTTCCTGTGTATGAAAAGAAAGTGCACTGAGGCTCTAACAGCGAGCAGCTGGACCACGTGTACCAGAATGCACCGGTGACAGGTGAAGCTGGGTGCTGTGTTGTTGCCTCGGAGGTCCTGGTGCTGGGCACCAGGACCTCCTCGGGCCGTGGGTGCTGGTGACAGCGCCGGGCTGCCGGCCTCCTCTCCTCCCAGTGGAGGGGGTTTCTAGGACAACTCATCGGTGGAAGCTGAAGCAGGGAGACCCGGGGGCGGGAGGCAGCAGCGACCGGAGCAGCGCCTCACACCGGAGACCCGGCGGCTGAGCCGAGAGCAAAAGAGGACTCGACCTCACCTGGGACACCGGAGCCGCCGAGGAGCTGGGGAGGAGGAGGCGGGGCACGACGCCGCGGGAGCCAGGCAGGGCGTCAGGGAAGGACAGACTGACAGACAGCAGGCAGGCACCGCTCCGCGCGCAGCGAAGAACATACAGGGGAGCAACAGAGGAGCCACGCGGGTGAGTGAGCTGCCAGAGGGCCGGACAGAGGTACAGAGACCTGCACAAGGGGCAATACTCCGGCTGGGTCCAAGAGCCACAGCGAGAGAGGAGGCAAGACAGACGGACGCAGCGTGGACTCCTACTGAGCCAAGAGCAGCAGTAGGACAGGGCACAGGACAGACAAACAGCGGGCTGACCTCGTACTGAATTTCGACGGACCGGAGGAGAAGCCGGTAAACCCCCCAGTGAAACTCGTTTGCAGGGAGCAGACGGCGACCCGCAGGGGTCAAAAGAAACTCCTACTGGTGCCGGGAGCAGCCGGGAGAAGCTCGGACAGACTCCGCGAGCTGGATTTTACAGCCGGGCTCCCTCCGCTGCTGCAGGAAGAGCAGGTGAGTGTCTGTCCCTGCTGATGTGTGTCTGTCCCTGCTGAGGTGTGTAATGTTCCGCGGAGTGTCTGTGACCCCGTCTTGAACCCTGCTCAGCCTCCGTTACTCCGTGCAGTATCATGAACACGAGGCTTTAGCTATGGTTGTATGCTGCCGTTGTTGCACACCTGTTGCTCCACCCCAGTGGTGTGACAAAACCTTGGCGCCCCCCCATGCAAGGAATGGAGAGGGGTCCGCACAATGCCCGTCCCAGGCGTCGCCAACCACCCTGTAGATTAGAAGTACTTCACGGTAGCCGCCTTCATCCACTTGACATTAGCAGGGGTTTCCATGGTACGTTTATCGTCAAAGAGAAAAAACTTATCCTTGTGGGATGAGCATGCGCTAGTCACATGCACATTAAAAACCGAGCTGTATTCATATTTTTTATTATAACATTGTCAAAATTTGTATTAAAATAAAAATGAACTTTAGGGACCGAGTGAATGCTTCCCTCACTGACGGTTAAATAAGGGAGTAGGTTTGTAAAGGATGTGCAGATGCACATTAAATGTAACCACCAAAAGTTGAAAATGAACCTTGTTATTTATAGTTTGGCACAGCAGGTTAATCCACCATACATTTGCAGATCTCCCGTTGTATTAGACTGGCAGTTCCTCTTTCCATTCAATGCCTCAGTCTGAGTACTCGGGTGTAGCCAGGGCCGGACTGGGAACTGAAAGCAGCCCTGGCACATTTTGCCAGACCAGCCCCCGTCCGGCGCGTAGCGAACCAGCCCCCGTCCAGCGTGTAGCGAGCCCGAAGGCCACTAGGGGGGTTTGGGAAGAAATTTTTGAAAAACGACAGACCAAAATGGTGAATTTTACAGCACATTTTTCATTACATATTCAAAATGTATCAACTTTCAAAGCACAGTAAACAGTAGATGACCTTAAAGAACATCAGGTTACCCACCCAGTCATATGTATTCATAGGCATTCTTTCAGAGAGCACCAAAAATAGTCTTGGGCCGAGAGGTTATAACTTATCAGGTACATATTCACGTCGCGCGCTGCTTGCTTCTTTCAAGCTCGGGGCAGAAAAACGGACTCGCCTCACTCAGGCCTGCTGACTGCTGTTGGTGGTGGGGTGGCACTGTGCCACCCCACCACCAACAGCAGTCAGCAGGTCTGAGTGAGGCGAGTCCGCTTTTCGCACTGTGGCAGACACTGGACACAGGGCAGTCGGGATAGGCGCTAGCCACTGCCAGTAGAAAATTATGGTTGTGGTCGCTTACACAGGCAGCTTCAAGCAGCTTGTGTGGGATTATTTTTTCTGCTGCTAGTGCGACTATGATCCGCGACGACCAGAGGCGATTTCTAATTGAAAGAACAAAGAAGCAAGCAACAAGCAAGCATAGGATCGGGAGAAATTAAGTCCTATAGACCAATAAATGTTTACGCAAAAGAGCAGACACAGAAGCAATAGGCAAACTTCTTGACTGAGTATAAGAAGGCTAGTAAAATGCTTGTAAAACACCTTAAAACGTAAAGCAAGATGCTCTAAAATATCCTTACATCAATCTCTGTGGGCATTCTCAAAATAGTCCCTTTAAAGTTAAGACAAGAGTTATACAGTACTGCTAGATTCTTTTTTGAAAAGCTACCTAAATTCTCAGTAAAAAAAAAAAAAAAAGATGTATCTTTTAAATGCTAAACATTTTTAACATGCCTATTGCTCATAAAATCATAATTATCGGGCACATACATCAACCGAAGGAATTGCGATTCCTTAATAGTGATTATTAAGGAATCGCTATTAAGGACTCACAATTCCTTTTGCATGTAGGAATTGCAAAATAATTTGCGATTCCTACACATTCCCAAATAGCGAATTGCAATTCGCTATTAGGGAATGCCTAGAGGCCCCTAGGAATGATTGAGAGAGCATTCGCAAATTGCGATTACCATTTAGGTAATCGCAAATTGCAAATGCAATTTCAAGGGTGCTAGGGTGCCAAAAGGCCACCCTGATGCACCCCCAAAAATGGTATGTGTGCACATGTGGCGTACACACATGCCCTTCTAAGGATTTGTAAATTAACATCAACTTGAAGTTGATGTTAATTTGCGATTCCTTAATGCAAAGTCACATTCTGAGAATGCTTCTTGCATTGCATTTTGGGAATCGCAAATTGCGATTCGCTAACTGCATTCGCAGAATAGGTGATCGCAAAAATTGCGATTACCTGTTTTGCGAATGCATTTTGGGTTGATGCATCGGAAATGCCTGTTTACCGGTCGCAAGCCGGACGATTCTGCGAATCAGCCCATTTGCGACCGGTAAATAGCATGATGCATGTGCGTGCCCCTGAATTCCCACTACAGAGTATTGATTTCTACACAAAATTCAAATTTCCAACTGTGGAGAGCAACTGACCTCATACGTTTCCTTTTCTAAACCTATCAAAAAAAACATTGGTCATGTATTTGCACCATTATTGTGAAATCGTTGTAATGAATTTGTGCACAAGGCTCTGACAGATGCCATTTTTCCATCTAAATACATATTATTGATCACAAGACAAAATAAAGAACATTAAATATAAACCGTTATTTTACAAATAAATCAGGACTGTAAATCATATGCAAACATTCTCTTAAAGGGACTATTCGAAGTTGATACTTTAATTACAAAGCCCCAATGAAGTCGGATTTCTACTGAGCTAACCTCAGTATCCCGAGTAGAAAGACCCCAGATCTGCTGTTGGGTCCTTTACCATAGAAGTCGGAAACGTGTAGGGCAGTATCTTCTTGCGTTTTATGCTCCAAACATTATATGCATTTGGATGAGGTTCAAAACAACCATATATTCAAGACATCCCTGGTCCTTCGCCCCAGTTCTCAAAAAACATCATACTAATCTCAGAGCCAAACCTCATATTAACAAGCATTTGCAATGCAACAGATCTCGCATTTGCGAAGGTGTGAGCTATTGACATTGTAAATGAGAATGCTTTTTATTTATGTTTTAAAAACCAAAACATAAATAAAAGGCATTATCATTTACAATGCCAGTAGCTTAAAGTCACGTAAATGCGAGACCTATTGCATTGCAAATGCTTGTTAATAACACTGAGTGGTAGTTATTGTGAATGTCAACGGCAATTAAACCAATTTGCAACATGTTTCAAATGTACAAACGTGAGGGAGGGGGCATTGGGGGGGAGAGGAACCAGGATGTGAGGGGGCCTGCTCCTGCGTCACTCCTACTCTCTGCGCTGTAGGCTACACACATCCCATGATAAATGAGACACGTCCGGACCGTAGTAGAAACCTCTGCTGTGAGACAGGCAGGCCAGGCCAGGCCAGACCACTTGCAGTAGAAGGTGAAAGTGAAACTGGGCATACATTGGCACGAACTGGCACAACGAATGAGGAATGATGAGCAGGCAGTGCAATGTGACTGTACCACCACACTACCTGATAAGTTAGAACCTCACTGAGTCTCTCGGGCCGAGAGTTTAGAACTTAGTTATCAGGTGGTACTGGTACATAGTCGGCAGCGAGATGCCGGGGGACAGCGCTGCCTACAGATATGAGCGCTAATGAGAGTAGCAGCGCTGCGTAAAGAGTGGGCCGCACCACCGTCCATCTCCAACCACCCAATGCCCATCCGCATCCATCCAACACCCATCCGCATCCACTATCGTCCATCTCCCACCACCCAATGCCCATCCGCATCTACCCAACACCCATCCGCATCCACCCACCGTCCATCTCCAACCACCCAATGCCCATCACATCCATCCAACACCCATCCGCATCCACCCACCGTTCCTCTCCAACCACCCAATGCCATCCGCATCCATCCAACACCCATTCGCATCCACCATCGTCCATCTCCAACCACCCAATACCCATCCGCATCCAGCATTCACTTCCATCTGTCTAAAGTCACTTCCATACAACGAAAGCCATCTGAAAGCACCCAGCACCGCCCTGCATTCATCCAACACCAATTTTCATCTGTCGAAAGATCACTTCTATCCAACCACAGCTATCTCCAACCACCCATCTGCATCCATCCAACACCCACTTCCATCACACCAAACTCCATCTCTCCAGAGGTCCCTTTCATCACAGCACTCTCCAACCAGCCAGCGCCCATCTGCATGCATCCAACACCCATCATGATCGAACACACACCCGCCTCCCTCTATCAAATGCGCACTTCATCCAACCAAATCATCGCCATCAAACCAACTCCACCTACATCCCCCAACATTCACCTAAGTCCATCCAACACCCATCTCTAGCTGGCAAATGCCCATTTCAAGCCACCAAGCGCCCATATTCAGGTGCCCTCTCCAGCCGGTCAAGGCCAAACTTGATCTATCAAACCCCCTCCCCAATCCTTTCCTGCAACAGAAAAATCTCGACATGGCAACAACGGAGATGTGACCAGATTACAACGTTCATCTTTCAGAAGTGAAATACAGCGCCTCCTCCAATGCCGGTCCATTCAAAGCACTGCTTCCCAGTGCCTTAGGCCAGGGCGTCTGAGTCGTGCTGTAAGGGCACACCCAGAGTTTGCACAGCACGGTGCTGTGGTCAGCAGATAGCAATGACAGCACCAGAAGACATGCGATGCATAGATAGGGGCTAATATGCCAACTATACATCTTGTACTCTGCCCCCTGCTGCTGATCTGCACCATCTGCTCCGAATTGATGTGGTAAAAAAATAATGCGGATGAAGCCCAAGGGAGGTGCACCTGCGCCCGAGTAGTAACCTCGATTAGGGCGCGGACTGGAGTTTGCATCTGAATCTAGATTGGCGCTACACTTGGGGGGAGCTGCGCCGGAAGTCAGGAAAAGCACTAGTCGGAAAACTGGAAATATCCCTGACGCCGCGGCCAGTTGAACCAGAGACTTCCCAACAACCATCATCACCGTAATTGCAATGGTAGTGGGCTAATGCGCGTGTCTGCATATGTGTGCCCTCACAGTTGCATTCATTCACCAAGAGGTGTTTAAAAGTGTGAACCCAACACGGCAAAGCTGTAGTCCGAGCACTGCAGAAAGGAATATTTGTATGTTAAGCACAGCACTCGTCCAGACCAGGGCCAGGCCTCAGGCCTGGTCACGCTTGCCGTCTCGCCGGACTCACCTCGCTCACTCACAGGCCTGTGACTGCTGTTGGTGGCGGGGCGGCACTCACGTGGCAGACAGTGGCAGTCTGGCAGACACTACACAGGGGGTCGGGCTTAGCTAGGGGCACTACTAGCCACTGCCTTCTGCCTCAGCCTATGAAAATGTATTTATGGCCGCTGCTGCCGCTTAAAGTGCGCACCTCTCTGCTTCACTCGTCGTAGTCAGTTAGATCATGTGTAATGCGCATGCGGGGAAAAATTACACCAGCAGCCGCACCCTGCGCAGATGCGGCAGAGGAGGAGACGTATGGGCATTCTGCGCGCTGCGCACAGGCACCTCCTCCCCCTCCTCCGTTTGGTGGAACCGTGGAGTTAGGTTGCGCTTGCTCAACTTGCATTGCTGCAGTGCTGGCTGGGCCAATCAAGCATGCGGCGCTTCTCCAGTATTCAGGGGCCGCCCGGGGCAGCAAATTGTTTTGGAACTTGAAGTCTGAGAGAGTGACTGTGAGACTCAGACTCTCCATGCGGGGGCCGATTTTCCAGTCCGACCGTCACAGGCTGTGAGTGTGACTGACGAGCGGACTGAAAATCGGCCCCCAGCCACAAAACCGGCCCCCGTTTAGAAAACCGGCCGCCACCACCCTCCAGCCGACCGGGGGATTGCCCGGTGGGCAGAATCACCAGTCCGGGCCTGGGTGTAGCATCAGTTTTTCTGTGACGTCATGTCTTCCACCCTAATATATTCACTTCTAGGGACCCTACTGGTAGACCGGCTAGTGGTATTTTAAACATTGCTTATAATAAAGACGCATAGAGAAAATAATGCAGATGTATGTGATGGCCCAGGCAGGCATGGCTAATATGGGTGTTTACTGTTTTGGGTGATAAAAAGGGCCACTGGGAATATGCGATTCTGTAGGCGCATCGTTTTCCGTATTATGGATGTGCTGCATTTGCCACATAACTCCTAATATGCTGCTTAAACTACAGATTTTATCTAAAACTTTGTTTCTAGCTCAAATGGATAGAAAGATATTAAAATCTCAGTACATGTGTTGCTGTGCAGGGGAAAGTCCTAATCAAACGCGGAGTGGTCACATTTCTGTTGCTGTTTACTCTATTCATGTGTTAAACTAGTACAAATTAAGTCAACCCTTTGCCCCAGCATTAATGTGTTAAAAAATGTCAAAATTCTGGAGTAATACAATCACAAAATTGCCACATTACGTCGCACAATGTGCCTTTTCTCGTCAACCCTGCTGCATCATTTGGTCCTTTCTTGCTGCGCATTTCTATTGGCCCTGGTAACAAATTCAAATTACTTGTTGAGGGGTTCACATTCAGTGTAAAGTTTGCTGTTACCTTTTCAATGCATCTGTCTGGATTAAAATGAGTCACAAGTCGCTACAGAACTCCTCCCCTTAGTTTATTGCATATGCAGGGGACACCGTGCCTACATTTAACTATGTTAAGCAGGGCTACCAAGTTGTAAATCTGCTTATGTGGGACATTCCATTGTTTGCAGCAGTTAATGTGTAATATTTTCAGGCCTCAAATGTGACACTCTGAATGACACCTTAGGAAAACGTTGTCTTTGACCGAAGCAGATTATTTTTATGCACACATAGTAGAAATTTTCCATGAGGCATGTTCAAGTAACCTTTGCGGGTAGCTTACCCTAACTGTGTCGGAAATTGTACCTACCAATACAAATTGACTACATTCAGACCTCTGAAACCAAACCCAGACCAGCAAAATCTTTCCTGGTCCTCTTCCTCGCAGACCCAGAATGCTTTGGTATCACTGACTGCCTTGCTCTACACGAAAGAAGGATTTTATTTTGGAAACCCCAGAAACCTGAAATTGCTAGTGCTGCAGTACATTCCTGTTATATAGGAGCTACAAATGCACTTTGTAGACACAGCAAATGAAAAGGCATCCATGCTTTATATGTGTACAATAAATTGCCCATTAGACCATACTCAGATTTTCCCATTTCAGTTGTGAGTAGTTGAGACATTGTATTCTGGTACTTTTAGTTCTGTTTGAAATGGGAAAAGCAAAATAACAAGAAACAGGTTGCAACAAAAGATACATCTGACAAGAGAGGGGATGAGATCTCTGCTTTACAATCCTTCCACTTAATGTAGTTGTTTGAATATTGAATTCACTGAATTTTTTCAAGTACCACAGAGGCAATCTGCTTTGTTGACTTTACTTTGTTTAAAAAAATATACACAAGTGCTTATAAATATTTCAGTAAAGCTGGTCACTTTCGATTTTCAATGGCATGCTTATATTGGAATATACTCGCCATTGATTTTTTAATAATATGTATTGCATACAGCTTTTAACTTGTGCCAGAGGGAAACAAAAATTCTGGGTTTCCATCCAGAACCTTTAATAGAAACACTGTGGAATAACTTGCAAAGACTAACATTTAATGGCCTGGCGAGTATTTTTCCATTTATTAGTACATACATTAAACAGAGAATGTAAGATAAAACACTAAAATGTGTTCTACAGCAGCTGCAACGACCCAGAACTGATAACATTTCTGCATTTGTTCCCTTAAGTAATGTTAAAATAAATACGGACTATTTCATATAAATTTCAACTTAAGAATTATGTGCATGACTTTGCAGAATCTTAAAACTTGAACAGTGGGCAGACATTCTTCTCTGGGAAAGGTGGCACCCCTACCTTTGCTCCAGTCACATCTGTACTGTCTCGTCCTCTCTAAGACAAGCAGTGCTCTATCAAAGATGCTCTCTCAGGGGGCCCCACTCACTCTTGTAAGGTGCCTTTCAGGCTCAAGAGAAACAAATAAGTTGTTCTCTTTCTTTCAGTCCTGGGTCAGTGCTATGTCAGCTCAGAGCATGATGCACATTGCAGCTGCTTTAAAGGGACATACATTGCACAGACAAGCTGAGGAGGCCCCCCCTTTGTGCAGAGAAGATTGCTCCACTTCGCCCCACAGGGGCTGCGGGGGTGTCTGTTATTCTACTGTCGACCCCATAACATTTGACTCCTTTATTAACACCACACTTGGTTGTGCCAAGTGCATCTAATACTATTGATGATCACCAGCTGACCCCACCCCCCCGCTCTTGTCCCCACCAAATGCTAGTTAGTGGCCTCAGTTATAAAGTTGAAATCTCTCCTTGCTTTAAAACACCATTTCCCTGATTATGAGTGGCCTGACGCGGATGCAGTAATGCTCGCATCCAGTGAATATTCAACACTGAGGTGTTTGGGGTTTATCAGATGCAATACTTATTGCATGTTCTGAGCTTTTGGGGACTCCCATTCCCATTGTGGTGCGTAGTGCCCTAAAATCCATGTCATGGTAAATATTTTGCACTTTTCCCCTTTTACATTCTGACATTTTTGACCTTTCAAAATGTAATGAATGATAAGGTCTTTATTGCCCTAGTAATCACCTGGTGTGGTAAATACTACATAACTTGGAATTCCAACCCCTGCTTATCAGGTCTGACCCCTGCCTAATTGAACAAACTTTGACAACAGCCAATAAGTATGCGTTTTGTAAACACAACGTCCATGGACACATTGAGCTTATTATACGTTATTTTTTTTATTATAAGTTATTTTTAAACAGTGTCTCCTGCTATCAACTATATCTAAAAGCTATATCAGGTGCTGATATACCCAACTTGGTAGTCTTCGATTCACCAATTCAGAAGGATGGAAGTCTGAAACGACTTTGGCTGCTTTCAAACTTGTGATCTGCAGATCACAGTGGATGTCAATGTGGAGCATTCAACTCATTGAGCCATTCTGATTCCATGACACATACATGACAATCTGCAGACAGAGCAAGGTGCACAGAGATATACTCACACACGCACGGTCTAACAAACCTCCAGACCTACAGTCGGGCATCTATGGACACATCAGTCTACACAGACCCATGCACAGGCCCCTTCTAACATGCAGATTCCCCTACACACCGAGCCAAGCGACAGAGTAATGTTATGTCGGGTGCTTGTCTAGCTCTTTATGCTACTCGAAGACCCCCCCCCCCCCCCAAAGGAAGCACAAGATGTGACGGGGGAGCAGAAAGGTTGGCTCAAAAGTCAGAATGAGGAAGGAGCCTTGTGAACGGAATGATCTTCCTCAAACCTGTACTGTGGTCAGTAGACGACCTGCGGTTCTGTTTGGTGAGGCGGCAGCAGGAGAGGAAAATAGGGAGAAGTTGAGGGTAGGAGGCATACATCAAGAGGTGAGAATGGTTGTGGAATCTGGGCCTGTAGGAGGGTTGGGAATCATAGGGTGCTGTTAGAAAGATGCCAGGGTGAGCCAGATACCCATGTCTTCAGATTTAGCATACTGATACTCACACAGTCGACAAACATACAGGCACAACTGCAGGCCCAAGGAGCGTGGAGAAAGCCTACAAGCAGACACACGTGGACAGACGGGAGCAAACGGACAGGAGGGAGATGGATGTGTGGAGAAAGGTTTCATGCATTCTTCACCTTTAGAACTGTGCTAATGAAATAAAAACAAAGGTATAGAAATGATTGAAAGAGAGTATGTTCATTCAATCCTTGGCCTCTCCATTGAGAAATCACTAAATCTGTATGATACAATAGTTCACTCTCCATCCCAGTCCAATCATTGCCTTCTTTGAAAGTACCTCTGCTGGTAAAAATGCAGGCCTTCATGTATATCCATTCCTCTTCAACATATTTCTAAATAACACCACGTATCCAGTCCCCCAGAAAGCACTTGTTTGATAAATTAAGCCCACGATCCAGAACATGGTGCCTGGCATCCACGGGGCAATCTAGCAAGTTGTTCTTTTTTTTCTTATCTTTCCTTTCAAACAAAAAATAATGGTTTGTTGCATTTAACAACAAGGTGAAACAGGCATTGACCGCCAATAGGTCTCGCCTTTGAGACCTTATAAGTGTTTAACCATGCAACAGTTGATGTTGTTGCACCAAGGATATTGTGCTGGATACCTAAACACTTATAAGGTCCTAAAGGCAAAACCTATTGGCTATGCCAATGCTTGTTAAATCTTGTTTTCATCTTGACTCATTTGCTGTCTGTTTAAGGCCAGAGGTCAAATATCAGTTTGTTTTTTACCAATTGTTGCACATCTTATCCTGGGAAATTGTTTACTTTTTTTCTCTTATTAAAGTTTGACGTTTTTGTCAAGAGAGCGGTCTGACAATCATTGTGAAACAAAAGGCTGTAACATTTAAACAGTTTGTAAAATGCTTGTACAAGTATTTCAGAATCATTCGGGAATTATGGAAGAACCTTTATTTTGTAATTCAGAAGTGTGATGCAAACAAAGTTTTAAATAGGAACAAAACAAATCAGAACACTTTATTTGGTGATGTGCAAATGAGAAATATTTGCAGAAACTGGATTTCCAAACATTGTAGTTTTATCAGTTAAACAGCTTATCTGTGGTATCTTTTGTTGTCATTTGAATGGAAAATCTGCTGATTGCAAATAAAGTGTGCTACCACTTCAGGTATGTATTTTTTTAAACCAGTAGTTTCCAAACCTGATTTTAGAAACATTCCTGCCCTTGCTGGAAGACAGTGTGGTTAACGAACTAAGAGGCTAGTCAGTGGTCATGTGTATTCTGTGTGTGGCTAGATTTGTAAGATATATGGAGAAAAAGTTTAGTCTAATCAAACAAGTGTTCTTTTTTTTTTTGCAAAGCAGACCTGGTGAACTTGTGTATTTGAAGGTACTCTCATATGATAAATAAGAAAATGGTGGCTCACTTAATTAAAATATTTTCCCAGGATCACATAATTTAAACTAGCAAAAACAAACATGTGTGGAGGGTCAGGGGGAATATTTAACGATTTGTCTGCTCGCTCCCCAAATGTCAGAAAAAACACACAACAGAGCAGAACAGGTCTAATGATGGTGTGTGACTATACCAGTGACTATGGAACAGTAGAATGCATATGTGAACCAGTGCTGTTGGGGATTGTTGGAAACAAAAAGCTAGTACAAATCCCATCAGCCCACCCTTACGGTGGAGTTTACGTCACGTGGGTATTGCTGATCAATCCATACCACGGCCAGCCATGTAGTGCCGGTGTGGAAACGGATGTCAGAAATCTAGCCATGATGTTTACCATACAGTGGACTAAATAATGTGCAGTGCTCAAATGATAGTGATGGATAAAATTGACTACTCAGACTCTGAAAGAGCATTTATACAGAAGCTCCCCAAATGTCAGAAAAAACACACAACAGAGCAGAACAGGTCTAATGATTGTGTGTGACTATACCAGTGACTATGGAACAGTAGAATGAAAGAGCGTTTATACAGAAGTCCGTGTGTCAAGACATGCTTCTTTCCCGCCAGTGGACGTATAAGCGTTAAAGTTCCTGGTAGATATGTATCTTTCTACTAGTAAACTTATTGTTATTTCTCACCTAACACAGCACTTGTAGTTATAGCTGCAGTAGCTAATCCATATTTAAGGTCCTGAAGAAAGCCGGGGCAATGCCCATTTGGCTGAAACATGTCGACCGTACTGCACAGCGCCAGAGGGTAGTCTTTCTACCAGGCGCGTTTTTATCCCTTGACACACGGACTTCTGTATAAACGCTCTTTCAGAGTCTGAGTAGTCAATTTTATCCATCATTATCATTTGAGCACTGCACATTATTTAGTCCACTGTATGGTAAACATCATGGCTAGATTTCTGACATCCATTTCCACACCGACACTACATGGCTGGCCGTGGTATGGATTGATCAGCAATTCCCACGTGACGTAAACTCCACCGTAAGGGTGGGCTGATGGTATTTGTACTAGCTTTTTGTTTCCAACAATCCCCAACAGCATTGGTTCACATATGCATTCTACTGTTCCATAGTCACTGGTATAGTCACACACCATCATTAGACCTGTTCTGCTCTGTTGTGTGTTTTTTCTCACATAATTTAAAACCAGTTTGTGGGTGAAGAACACTATAATTAGGTCGGATAGTTTATCTCCCTTTACCTGCAGGTCTAGTAATATTTTTAGGTCGAGCTGGAGAAAGCAATGCGAAGCATTGCATCCAGTGAAGTATCTAATGTTGCCCGTCTCCTGGGAATCTGAGACAGGGGTCAGGCACGCGCGACGATTGGTGTCTGTGGACGCCCACGTCCAGGCCGTCGCCGTGCACATCTCCTGCCTCAGATTCCCTGAAGTGTGCAAACACACATACACACGCACAGCTACACACACCCATACACACATGCACCCCCCCACTACGGGCTCACATGCACACACACAGCCACGCACGCACCCCCCCACCACTCACGGGCTCACGCACACACACACGTGCACGCATTCAGACACACACACATATCCCCCCTCCACTCACCATGCTCTTTTGTCGCGTCGCCTGGCTGCGCTCTACAGGCTCTGCACTCCCCTGGTGTTTTCTCCATTGCATCTCCTCGCTTTTTGCGGGAAGCCCGGCCCATGGAGAGCAGCGGTGACGCGGGGCTCCCAGGCGTGAGGGAAGCCCTGCGTCACCGCTGCTCTCCGTGGGCTGGGCTTCCCACAAAAAGCGGAAGTCCCGCCCCATGACTTGACGCTCCAGAACTTCCAGAACCTGCCGTGAAGAGAGACACAAAAAACTGACACGACGCAGCATATAACCTCAAAGGATGAATAAAAACCCAAACTGGCGAGTTTTTTGAACCACAGTGCACCTATTGAGGCTCGAAAACCACAGGCCCGCCTCATTGGAGCTGGGCACGAGCTGATGTGCCTCCGCCTGGAGCTGTGGGGGGAATGTGAAGAATGTGACCCGAGGGGGGACTGGTGGCTCTTCAAGAAGAGAACACGTGGCCTGCTTCCACCCGGACCTGCTCTCAGCATCACGGAAGCTAACATATGGTATGTAAGCTGCGGCCAAGCGGGGGACACGCAAATTCGAGCTGTGCCCTCTGCAGGAGTCAATTGAGTACTGGGCGAAGAGGGCTGGCATATGTAACTTCAATTGGGTGACCCTGTGGGTCGTGACCTGAACTGCACGGTGCAACAGCTCATCAGTGTGATGCAGTGAGAGGTGCTGGACAGTGACCTCATATGCCAATTGGAATAATTAGGACACACAGCGCTGGGTCCTTCCAGGTTCTAACCATCAATTCTGCTTTGGACATGAAGCCCATCTCTTCCGGCCCATGCCTGTCCCACTCCAAGAAGGCCATCACAGGCCGCTATACATTCCGCACCCCTTATTCCTAGCGCACTCTGTCGCCTTAAATGACAGGATCCATCCTCCCCTCTAGACCGCCCAGCCACGCTCCCACCAGTGCCTCAACTGAGGGCACTTGTATGTGCAGCCCCCTGCCCCCAATGGCCTTGGCCATCCCAGCATCCTCCACTGCCATCACCCTTACCGCCAGCGCCTGGCCCCCCGCTTTGTTCCCCCAGCGCCCGCAGCACTGAATCCCCATACCAACCGGCCCTAGAATGCTGAAGGCCCCTGCATGACGCCTCTCCAACCACGCACCAGTCCCCTCCCTCCACCACTGATCCTGCGCAAAGTAGTCTATGACCGCATCGGCAGCTCCACGCTCCGTTTCCTGCCGAGCTGTGTGCCCCCATTGGCACATTACTCGTGCCGTTGCCATAAATTTTTGCTACATCTTACATTTTATTTCCTTTCGATACTTTCACACGTGCCACCATTGCCTATGTAACGTTTGTTGTTGCGTTGCAGTGTCTGCCATTTATTGCAGCATTATGCCTCTACTGGTACTTTGTTTGCTGTTGTAACCTGCACACATGTCCTTTCTCCTGCTGTAATGCACCGTTTGCTACTTTTTTTTTGCTGCTCACAATTGTCTATTCCTATTGTGAAGCCTTTGACACCTTTGGGTAAAGTCCACGCTGTATAACAATGCATAAAACGTACCCCACCCACAGGACTGCATCAGCGTCCTAGTGTGTTCTTCATATCACCCGTCCCCACGGCCCTCTGCATAGCGCGCAGTCTTTGCGCCCTGTATAGCGCCTCATCCACCTCCCCCCCCACACCCCCCCCCCAGAACACCCAGTACTAGAACACACTTTCGAGGAAATACCGGTAGTTTAAGCACTTGGAAACTGCGCAGCCTGCATTCTTTTCCAAATGGACCGAACGTAACAATGGTAATACTGCCTGGGCCATAGTTTGCTCTCTCGAGTACAACTCAAGGCCTGACGACAGTGCTATTAACCCCTATGTGCCTCCTGACAACCAAGGTGTCACTAGACCTTCGTATACCTTCGTATACCTGATGTGTTGCCCTTGCCTCCTTTTTATGTCTTCGAAGCAATGCACCACTCAGCACCACCACAGCATCACTCAGCGCAGCCCCAGGTTATAGGTGTCACATTTGCGAAAGTTATAACTATTGGCATTGTAAATGACAAAGCTATTAATTTAGCTATTTTCAAAACCAACACATAAATAAAAAAATTGTCATTTACAAAACTAATAGCTCAAACTTTCCTAATGCGAGACCTATTGCATTGCAAATGCTTGTTATGATTTGTTTAGACCTGTTACTTTCACTTTTAACATGTTTTGGGTTTCAGTTTCTGTGTCTCCAAAATGTATGCACACTCATTTCCTTCCTCATGGCCTGGGGGTTCTCAGCAAAGGGCCACCCTGAGAAGTGCTGCATTCACTTGTTGCATGCCCCCTCCAGTCTTTTGGAGTGGTGCCTTCTCTGTCCAGCACAGCTCTTGAGACGGTGAGCTGTCGAGTCGCCCCCAGCTTTGTAGACTCGGCCAGAAGCAAGGACAGGCACCATGCTGCTTTGTGACTCCCAACATGTGCTCGTTCTGCCTCTTACTCTCCTCCGTTGTCCTTGAAGTTGGGCAGGATATGAACTCTGGATAAGTGGTCTGGAACCTCACCTCTTGAGGTACCGGTGGGCTGTGCAGGGCTAGAGTGGTCCTCAGTAAGTCCTCTTAGAAGTGGTCCTTTCTTCACCGCACTCTGGTGAGTAGCATCCCGGGTGAGTCCTTTGCGGGTCTGACTCTGTTGGTGACCCCCAGCATCTTGGAGTGGCCCAGATACGGTGCTGTCACGGACTGGGGCAGCCTTTCCTTGCGCCTGTCTTGATGGGCCTGTTCAGTGGAGCACTATGACCGCTAGATAGCAGCCTAGTCCTAGTCGGGGCTTGGGGGCGAGCGTGTGATGCGAGTGAGTGGGCGTGCAAAGCTCCCAGGCCCATGGGGTGTGTTTAAACGGTCACAGATGTCTGCCAGGCCCACTGGGTGAGTTTAGACGGCAGTACACGGGCTCAGCTGCCTGCCAGCCCCACTGGGTGACTTTAGACGGAATAAATGGGCACAGCTGTCTGCCAGCGATGGCCCAGTTCTTGGGGTTTGTTGCAGGCCGTATTCTGTTTAGCTGGTTGTTTTCCTGCAGCCATGGTTTGTTGCTAGGCTGCTCTAGATTCCAGCTGCCGCTTTGTCTAACACTGTCCGAACTGAGCACTGCACCACCTTTTGGGGTGAATGGAAACATGACACAAGTGTGTCCGATTTGAAGAGGTGAGCGCTGTGGCTTCAGAGCTCTATAAAAGTGGGAAAGTAAACACTAACGGGTGATAGGGGAACCTTCTGCCACGACCTGCCCTTTCACACTCTGACAATGGAGGGGTTTCAGCCAGCACTCCCTAGGCTGCGTCCACAGCCAGTCGTGGTCGGGACGCAGGTCTTTTCTTTAAAAAAAACAAGCGTTTGAAATACCACAGCAAAAGTATATAGAGATGGGTGATAGGTATTCAATCACTTGCTTGTTGTTTATTTAATTACGTGCAGGGCGTCAGGAGATATCACGAGGCGACTTCCTGGGGGCGATGCTGCAGGCTCTGTCCATGTACAGCGTTTACCTTGCAGGAGCGAGCGAGATAATTGCAAACAGATGGCGCCGCTGCTCGCTCCTGCAAGGTAAACGCCACACATGCACGAGGGCTCATTGGGAACAGTGCAGTACATGCACAAGTTTCCCAAAAAGTCCTGAGTAATTCCAAGAGGTCATCCTCCTAAGCCGCCCTTGCGCGCTGCGTAGGCAACACCTAAAAAAGGAAAAGCATGAAAGTCAGTCTTTTGAATCCTTTGACAGTGTTAAATATAATTTGTTGACATAATCCTGCCTTCAAAGAATTTGAATGCTTTAGCCATTTTTAACAAAGCAAATAAACCACCAGGTAGACATACTGTTTTTAATTTCAGTACTGTGTTTAGATACCAGCATCTATTTATTTTTCTTGCTAACAATTATTTCAATGGGATAAATCATTGCAATGTGACGATCAGTTTAACACTGAGAACCCTACTGTGTAATTTAGGATGTGCCCTTCAGTATGCAGCCATTGATCTGGATCACGTATATATTACAACAAAGGCCAAATGCAATATGGTTGCTGTACTGACACTGCCCTTTAGTTCTACCAGCAACTGTTGGCCACCAATGAAAACACCAAAAATATACTGCATGTGAGAAATCTAAACTTCATTTCTGACCAATGATGCTTGCAGATGTGCACTCCTGAACCAATCTCAAAGCAATTCAACATTCCAAATCCTTAATTCTCCTTATAGTTTTTGTGCAATAATTTGCTGTTAACGGTGCATGCACCATTAAACCCAACCATAAAATGCCCTTCTACTTTAACACTAGGTCGTACCGTGATGCCCTCCCTCTTCTGCACTGCAGCAGTGCAGATAGTTTATGTGCATTTCTTTTGACACCTTCAGTGCATGCATTAACTTGAGAAAATCTTCGAGTTAATGCATGTATTGCCGACAGGTGAGCTTGGAAACACAAAAAGGCATTTACTGCCTTGAGTTACAAAGCTTTGCTGTGAGCAAAACGTCTGTCAACTTCAAGGTTTTTCAACTTAATATATGCTCTGAAGGGACCAAAAAAGTTCACAGACCTCTTTTGCGCCACATTATGATATGGCCTTTGAGTTCTGCTGGCTGTCGTCTGCTCACCATTTCTCCCTCCAAAGCCGCTGGCAGGAACAACCACTGCCTCTCGTTTCTGGCCCCTATTCCTCAGAACTAACATCCTCTCACCATCAAAACCCTGTTTGCTTTATTCTCCATCTGAAAGTCTAACAAAAGCCCTACTTTGTGGATATTTCCATGATTAAGGGTTGTCCATACTATGTCTGCATTCAAGGGACTGCACCTAGAAGCGATATTGTTTGCAGTGTTTGCATTACAAATTCTGTAAATAAAAAAAATAGGTGAAACATAACAGATCCATGTCTGTTATGGTCCGCTTTTGCCATGGAGGGGTTCTGGTATAATAAACCACCAGAATGAAGTATAATTTGTGTGAATAGTTTCAATATTAGAAAAAAATGTTGGTTAATCAGAGGGTGGAGTTTTAGTGCAACAGTTTTTGCCATTTTAAGAAACTTTTCTAGAGAGAACTGAAAACTTTTTCTACTGCCATTTACAGTGATCTCTTAAAAATGAGTCCTGAGGTGCACATATGTACAGGAGACAGAGCTTCAGAACCAGTGTGTTTTGATTATCTAAAGACACTGTTATGCTTGGTGACGAAGAGCTTCAATTATTCTGTGACAGAAGGCTGCCGGTCGGCCATTTCCTCTTCTACCCCAGTTAAGAAGTGCTAGCTCTAATTAATGATCCATGCCTGGCAGGGAGCTCTCTGCCTTCAGTGCATTTGCCATTATGGTTGCACTGAGGGCACAGGTGCGTGCCAAGGTGGCGCCATGCTTTGTTTTTCACCTGCTCGGCATTCATTTTTATGTATTGTCTACCAAATAGCATAAGCTCTCTGGTTGCGAGAGATCTTTTGAGGGCATACCAAAAAGTATAGTGGGATTTCAGCCCGCCCATTGCTTATCATTAGTAACTTTATTGACATGCTTGTGTCTTTGCCTCGTATTCAATGGCTTCCTTTCCTCTTCTTGTGTTTGTCCATGCCCTAAACATAGCCTCTTACCAACTTTTTGATTGGCTGACGTATCATTCTTCTGATCATTACTCAGTCTACTCAGTTTTTGGGAGCTAATGCTTCGGCCTCAGTTAGCTGTTTTGAAGGAAATAAGTTGCGGAACCGAATTTCTGTGACGCCTGTTGCAAAAAACCTGCAGCTTATGAAAACTTTGCTCCTTCATATTATGGAAAATGACTCCTAGCTGTATCATCATTCCTGTGTAATGTGGGTGCTCTTCCCAGTGGCCCGTGCAGCTCACGGCTGCCATTACTGTACACGTTGCATTCACGTTGCTCAAGTTGCATTCGATGCACGGACTCCGCCAGCTCTGGGAAAGTCTCGTCATGTATTATTCATGCGCTTCATCTGCTCCCCGCGCGCCGCGAGAAGCCCGGGCGGAGGCTTCCAGTTCAGACTCATCGCGTGCGTGTTTCCAGCACGTGCTGACGCTCCCGCGCGAATGCTGCTGCTGCTTCCTGGCCCGGTCATTCTGGTTCCTGGGCGGATGTTTGCCCTCGGGGCTGTGATAAGGGGAGAGTGAGGCATGCTGTGGACCTTTCGCGGTGTAATTGCCGGTGCTTGTTGTGCACTTGAATCCGAAAACCTGACGCAGGGATCTAGGAACCAGCAGGTGGTGGGGCAATGGAACATCCCGCAGACACCCGACGCCACGCCCCCCTCCCCCACCCCCCACCGTCTAAAACCACGACATAGATGTTATTAGCAGTATACTGGCTGAATTCCCTTCAGGATGTATTCCACGCGTAATGCACCTGTGACCATGCATACTGCACAGTCTGTACTCAATGCTCGTACAGCACGTACAGCGTGTCTCACGTGCATATGCATAGAGTGGTTAATGCCCATCCACATGTTAGTGCTTTTCGCTGTCCATACAGGACGCATCATACTGTGCTTAACATCGGCGCAGGCTCCAAATAATGGGCCCGGACCGGTTCCCCGGCTGGCTTGCTTGCTTGCTTATTGCCTGTGCAGGCTCATTAATTTATTTATTTAATGCACATACAAGTATAGTGTTCTTAATGCCCGTATAGTACATATTATGTGCTTAATGCCCGTGCACGGTCCATTCGATGCATTAAACCCATTCTCTCTCCCCTTCCCCCGCTCTTCCTCTCTCGACGCATGGCCATGATGGATGCGTGTATTTTGCTGGGGAGGTCGAGGCTCCTTGCTCAGTTAATCATTCCCGGACTCCAGGCCATACAGTTTGCACCAGTAGCGTGGGATTAAAGCATCTCTCCACGGCTCACATAGGTCACATGTAGGGTTGCCAGTTCGCTTCATGTGCCTCGAACAAAGTCTATCCGGCCACAAGTGCAGAGACGTGTGTGCACCGAGGGCCGGCTGTTCGTGCTGACAGTGCCGGGCCTGTGATCAATGCAGTTAGTGCGTGAAGGGAGAGAAGGAGGCATTGGTGCACAAGGACGGTGCACATTGGTGTTTTCAGGGTAAAGGTGTCCTGATAGTGCGCGCCCTGTGTGCAGGTCCTGCGGCCACCGCACAGCACAGGCAGAGCAGGCCTTGGCGCGCACGATCAATAGCCCAGGGTACAGGAAGAATAGCTCACACTGGTAGGTTGTGCAGGTCCGCTGTGCCGATACAGGTGCATAGGCAACCCGTGTCGATAGAACAGGCTGTGTGTGCTCAGGAAGCTCCGGTCCTGTAGGCACAGCAGGAACAGGCCCTTTGTGCCTGCAAGGGTAGGCCCTGTGCTGCAGAACCTGCCCGTGCACCAGTGTGCGCAGCAAGAAAAGGCCTTGTGTGCTGCAGCACAGGCATCATTTATAGTTGTGTGTAGTAAGAATTGGCCCTTTATGTGTCAGACAGAGTAGGGCCCGTGAACAGGTGTGACGTGTGCGCAGCAAGAAGAGGCCCCGTGGGCAGCAGAACAGCCCCCGTGTTCAGGTGTGCGCAGCAAGAATGTGGCCCGTGAGCTGCAGCACAGACCTCATTTATAGGTGTGGGCAGTAAGAAAGGGCCTTTTATGTCGCAGAGTAGGGCCCGTGTACGGGTGTGCGCAGCAAGAATAGACCCAGTGGGCAGCAGAACAGCCCCCGTGTGCACGTGTGCACAGCAAGAATAGACCCCATGTGCTGTAGAACAGGCACCGCGAACAGGTCTTGTATGCAGGTAGAACAGGCCCTGTGTGCGCAGGAAGGACTGACCGAAGGCCGGAGCCTGCTGATTCACCCAGTTACATTATCCATCCTGCTCTCCGCATCCATCACCAGGCGGGCGTCAGTTGCCCTGGAGCCCACCTCTGCTCTAATTGGCTGAAGGTGAAACGCCAGCCCTGGCTCTGAGGTGAGACCAGCGAGTTCAACAGCAACCCTACCCGCTGCCTATTGTCACCTCAGGGACAGGGACAGCTAGCGGTGCCCGCCGTGCTGCAGAAGCCTCTGCCGGAGAGCGGATTCCTGCACGACTTGCTGCACACGTGTAGCCAAAACAGCCATGAAGGTCATCCGATAAGTTTAGCGAGATACCAACCTGAAACGGCCATGCTTTCATGCACACACAACACGGCATTATATGCGTCGAATAACTGCACTCCTTCCGTCACCTTTGCCGTGCAAAGTAATGCTCGGCGCAGGCCGTCCCTTGTTAGAAGTTTCCACCAATCGTTTTTTGAAAGAAACCAGAAAGGTCAGTCGGTTGCTCTTCTGTTGCGGCCATGCATTCTGCACAAACCGGCTAGAACTCTCCTGCTCCGACAGTCGACCCCGGTGAAATAAAGTGACGAGTTACCACCGTGGTCCTCACTATGTAATATTCGAGAGAGGACACAGCCTGTGATGTGTGCTATAAAATAGAAATTATAGTTCATATCACAGGTGCCCATTTCTCGTTGATATACGGTGTCGGCCTCGCATTTAAATCTCACCTCACGGCTTTTTTAATTTCTTTGTCGGATATAGCTTGTAAATTCCCTTTTCATAATTTCCAACGCACGTGATTACAAAAGTGCCCCTCCTCTTTCATGATTCTGCGTTCATGATAGATTTGCGCCCTGATTGCGGCGATAACAAAGGGCGTAGCTTGAGTTGATGCAGGCGCAGCAGGTGGAGTGGCCCCGGGGCCCAGAGGCCTGAGCGACCCGCTGAACCCAGATTATTGCTACAGTTCAAAGAGCAGCCGTGGGTGGGGGGAGGGGCGGACCCTTCCTTGCACAAGAGCACACCATACCCTGACTTCGCCTCTGGCAATGGCTCAATGGAAGTAGGAGGTCCCAATATTCAAGACTGTGAATTGTGTAACCCGTAGAAGCCCTTGAGTAAACTGCGTGCGTGTTTCACATCTGGTGTTCATGGGATGTGGAAGAATTAAGATGTGAAGCAGTGTTGTGTTTTAGGTTTAACAATCATTGGGTTCAGGTATTTTTGATATTTGATCTCTTGTGCTTCTGGCTGGGGTCTGTGTCCCTTTCACAGGTTATCTGATCCGTTTCACCCATCTGATTGTTTTATCCCTGAAGCTGCAGTTTGTTCCCCTCCATGATATGTTGAATATTCATGTCCTCTTTTGGTTGTTGTGCATTTACCTGATTATTGCTCGTATAATGCTCCTTAAAGATAGAACCTGGCGTTTGGTGCGCTTTACACATAATAAATATAAAACAAAGAGATCAATAAACTGGAATTCTTTTTTAATAATAGACAACAGAGTGAGTGTCTGTGAGTCGATAATTGGCTATGAATAAAAGCCTTGATTACTTGCTGGTAATCTTCATTAGGACTGTAGTGAGGAAGAGTAGGACAAGGCGGAATCAATATTAGTGCTTAGTAATTAAGATGCACCTTTATGTCCCTTGCTCTCATCTATGTGTTTATTTATGAAGTGTGCCAGACAGTGCTTAATTTGTAAAATAGGTGCCAGTGCTCTAGTCAGGAGGCCTCTACAGCTTGCACCACCCATTGTCATAGCTGCCAAAACAACTATTAACCATCTCCCCCACCTGCAAGTGCGACAGTTCCGATGATTCCAGGTCCCCAAAGCTAAAGGAATAGCTAGGGAGGTAGATATTAGTCATTTTGCATGTATATTGTATCCGTGAACAACCAATGTTCTGCTCATCTCTAAATCTGATGAGCAGTACCACCATGTGGCAGACTGTTTTAAGTGCGTTGTTGACAATTAGGCACAGGTGCCAAGCACCGGAAACCACCTGCTCAAATTAAGCACTGCCAGAGCATCTCTGAGGCTAGGAGAAGCTGAACTGAAAGAAAGAAAAGACAACAATCGCAAGTCAAGTGGATGAACATCAGGAAATCCTGTTTCCATACCTCAGGTCTAAAATAGGTATTCAATTTGACACTACCAGAAGGACTTCAAATGATTGTTTTTGCTTCTCAACCTGAAGGTAGTGGTGCTGGCCCAGGTGTGGAAAAATGCCACATAATAAGATGTTTGCTCCTAATGGACCCGGGGGAAGGAACAAGGCCCAACACCATTAGCAAATATAGAAAGTGACCATGACCACACACCCACATTCAAAGAGCCATAGGTTTCCTAGACGACAGCAGCATGGGAGGAGGGGGGGGGGGTAGTTTGGGGGTTGGTGGGGGATACCCTATCAGAAGGTAACATGGAGCCACCGATAATAAGCGTAGGACACATATGGAATCATTAAGTTAATTCAATTATACTAAGTAACGTGGGCAATGTAACCCAGCCCGACAACACTGTTGGAATACTAGGAATATTGCAAGCCTTAAAATGTCTAATCACCAACTGATGCAAGAAATGAAAATGCCAATAAAGTTTGTTTAAAAAAAAATTAAAGTACGATTATTGGCATGCAAGAGGTATGAATGCCAGCAGTCAGGAGAGGGAGAGCATTCTAGGGAGCGAAGCAGCGTAGGAGAGAAAATTCAGAACGGAGAGGAGATTTACTGCTTCACACTTGGGGGACACCTCACTGAGACTCCAGGTTAGGATTAACATCAAGGTGTCCAGAAGCTGGAGAGAAAAGGCACAAGACCTTTATACACCACTACCAGATAGTAACAGGCCACACCGAGGAAACCAAAGCAGTCCTGGCAAAAATGTTCAAACCATCCGAATCACTCCTTTTTTTTTTTTAACCATCCATCCATTCTTTCTTCTTCCTCTCTGGTTGTTTTCTCCAAGCCTCCCACTTCCTCCCCCTCTTACTCTCTCTGGAAGGCCCCCCACTATGCTCCGTGCGCCCCCAGCCCTAAAAACCGGCCTCCAAGGGCTCCAATCCATTGGGGAATTGGTCGGTGGAATAAAAGGCTTGTCCACCCCTGTCTGGGGTTCTTGCCCCCACCCCAGGAGAATTCTTGTTCTCACTAGTCAACAGGTGCATGAGACCTGGCAAGAGGCATAGTCACTTGACAGCATGTTTGGGTCATCACACAAGGCTGGCAACCCATCCTTCAGTTAGGAGGTTTCACAGTCACCTGCCTTAGTTATAGGACTTTGTGAGCCCTAAATATTGCTGCATTATACCCTAAGTATACCAGGTGATCTAGCAAGGACCCCTCACATCCTATTTAGTGGGATCATCCTTGCATTGAGAGTTGGGGTCCCCTTGGAATCCCACAGGCCATGACTTGTTCACCGTTGATAGTTCCTTCCACTTTAACTGTACTTTATGACTATATAGGCACACTTTAGGCCCAATGATAGGGGGAATTGAAACACACGTGTCTTACATATTTTACCATTTCTTTTGCAGATGGTCATTTATGCTCAGGTGGATGTGCAGTATGGCTGTATTTTTATATGACGGGTCATGCAGGTCTACTTTGTTTTCTATGGTGGATCCAAATGGCTGTCACCCCATACCTCCAAACAGAGCCCTGACTTATTCACAGTGGAATTAGATTAAGGCTTCTGTATGCAGCTTCCTCATAGTAGCATCACAAGACACTAGAAGACGGTACCTGAGTGCAACAAATGGCCTGAAAATGTAATTTGTGCTAGAATAGGTGGAGCACAGAAATGGCTCATTGTCTTTTTGCTCGGGCTCGAATTTGTTTGCACAAAGACGGCTTGATTCATATGTAAATGTTGCTCATACTCGTAGCAGTTGCATGCAACCTGCCTGAAAAGCTAGGTTATGGGAAAGTGCATGAGAGAAAAAAGAGGAACATGAAAACAGTATTGGAAACCTAGTTGTAAATAAACACCAGCATTTATAGAACTGGGAAATGCTTCACAGACCCTCTCATGTTTTATACTTCAGGCCGGTCCTTTAGGGAAGGTACCTATTTGAAGATATTTCTCTCCTAAAATGTGGGGGGAAGATCCACCCCAATATACTTTGCAAGAGAAAAATCTACAAAATGGATTGTTGCTGGCTCATTATTTTCAGCAGAGTAACATCTTTGGACGTTTTAAATTATTTAGTTAAAAATAAAACTTGTCTGATTGGAAAAGAAGTTTGCAACTTCTCCAGGTACAAAAACCATGAACTACGCCTAATTCTGCAACGGAATAAAACCATGGCCAGTCCACTGATAAAATGAAAAGAAGTTTACGTATTGCCTATTAGAATACTTGAAGTGAAACACAATATATTGATCTGTCCAGGATTGGTTGGACTGTCTGCTTTTTATTGATTCCTTAATGGGTCATGACGATACACGATGCTTTCCCTCCTTTGTATTCCTCCAATGTACTTATAATGTGTCAGAAAGTGGAGAAGCTTGGTGAGTAGTTTTAATGTTGAGTAATGAGGTTAAATAACAAGCATATATGGTGAGTCGTACTGTTACGAAAAAAAATGTCACTAATAAAAGCTAAATCAAAACTGTAGGAGTAATTTGATGGGTTTCAGTCCAAGATGCCGCCCCAAATCCAACCCCCACTGTGGTCTGCATGCAGATCACTCATCCAACGACCATTAACTGCTGGTTTACACTTAAAGCTTTCAGCAGAAACACAAGTAAACCCAGGCATATTTGGTCTCCTGCACCTAAGAGTAGGCTTTGGACATGTATTTTATTACATTTATCCTGTTTTTTTTTACTTTGCAATGATTTTTGTCTCATTTGATAAAATTCATATTAAATTAATAATTTCAGTAATAATATGAATATGCTGCACTGCATCCTGTGCTATTTCTAACCCACATTAGCATCCAACTTCAGAGAATAAATATTCCACTACATTAATGTGACATACGTGGATCACCAAGAAACAAGACATTGAGTAGTCTTGAACTACGTCCTACCTCGCTTGGAGAAACTTTTGCAATCTTCGGAAAACGCTAGTTACTAGCCTTTACTCTAAAAAAGATTCTCCTCCAAGGTGCTCCCCAATCCGTATAGCTTCACAGAACAGGCTCCTCACCCCTTTGTCGTAGGCATTTCCAGTACAATCTTCATGCCCTTCGTCCATCCATCAAATCTCACCTACTAATGATCACATCCTCTGACTACTCCTGTAGAGGCCATTGAAGTCATTTCATACATGTAATTAATCTCTGGAATTGTTTCTCGGACCAGCTCAGCTACATAAACTACCTCACCTTTTGAAAGACCCTTTAATCCTCACAAAAATGCACAGGCAGGTTTGCGAAGGTGATCCATGAAAGACAAGTTGTATCTAGAGGTGATTCCGTTTACAAAGTTCACATTATAAATATGTCATTGACCAATCAAATGCCTTTGGTCCCAGTTACTGAGGAATCAAAATAGATGTTGGTGCCTTGTCCAACCCCTTTGTCTTTACCTTTAGATATATATGTGTAAATCTTTTTTTCTCCTGAAAAATACTAATGTGTGCTGGAGTGTTGCTTTCTGGATGGGCCTAGGTTAGAGCGTAACCCAGATCTTCTGCCTGCCTCTGTGCAAAGCATATGAATGCCAAAAGAGATCACAAAGTTGTCTTTTGCACTGTTCCCCCATGTGGCACCCGTATCCAAATGTCAGTGATGGTGCAGTTGTCATTGTGATTGATCATCACAGAAATTACAGCACTCTTTTTACCTAGAACTGAGATAACGGGCAGCAACTACAGACATGGGCGAGCAGAGCTGGCATTGGAAGTCTGGTATATCATTACATTTTAAGAAAAATATTTGAATTCATTGTGTGTCTGAGTGAGAGTGTAACTGATGATAGTTCGTCTTATATATGTTCATTTAATTATCCTTAATAGTTGAAGAAGCAGCCTTATTATTGGTTGCGTTAGGAAATTCTTGATATTCTTTTCACATGTTTTTGATGCACTTTATATTTATTAAAAATAAAATTTATATTGGGATTTTTTTATGTGATTTTTATGGAGTTTTAGTTTCACATGCATTCTTTCTGAATATTTATATTGTTTTGCTCACAGCCTGTAGTATTATTCAGGATTAATTTTCCATTTGCTGATTCAAAAGCAATGTTTCTACCTTTTAAAAAAAATGCAATAGTACAATACATCATTCAGTATGCGGGCTTTAGATTCAGGTATACAGTCAAAATAATCCTATAACATGTAAGGAATGCCTTTAATTTCTTCGAAAGGGGTGCTTAGTTCATATTTTTCCTTTTAACACTGGGTAATTCAAAAGCATCCTTTTAGCTTTAAAAAAAATACGAGTGATGTGCTATAGTCTCTATGTGTGACTTCAATAACGAAAAAGCCTTTCTTACCTTGCGGGTTCATTTGTACGCGAGCCAGATGGACGAGGAACCTTTCCCCATATGTTTACAGCCTGAACCAGCCCTGATATTTATTGAAATTGTCAATTGAAGCACCCAACAGGATTTTCAGAACATTCAACAGTGAGGAAATGGCTAATCATGTTGGTATAATACACACAGGTAATTCGGACTTCACGTCTGTGCAAACTCTTTTTCCACCTAAATAGGTAGTTCAAATGTGTCTGGAAATGTTAGGGCAGATCTCGCTACCAGATGGTAGATGAATGTAGTGTGAATGGATATTGTTCGTCTACATTCCATCGTGTAATGCCTCTCTGACAAAAAACTGCTGCATCTGACATGTAGACTTCTCTTAAAGGCCAAGTACTGGGTATTCCTAATTTATTTAAAAGAGGTCTGTTAGTGAAACTTTGTATTATATGAGAAACATGCGGTGCATCCTGATTGACAGCCATTTCGATGGATAGAAAATGCACTTTTCGGAACCCCCCAGGTGTCTCATAACTTAAAAGCAGGCACAAATTTGAGATTTTGTATTGGTAAACTCAATGCAGCATCACTGAAGGCCACCTCAATTACTATCTCTAGATCGGGGCTGTCCTTTGTTTCGCCTCGAGGAGTCAATGAAACCATTTAGATGTACGTACATTTAGCATGTAACAATTCCCAAAATCTGTCCTGCTTTCTCTCACGATACCTGGTTGATGAGCCCATAAAAAGGGTGGCACTGGTCCTGGGTTGCTTGTGTTCTGGTTCGTGGAGGACCTTGCCTGGCAATTTAGGCAGGGTTGCTCCCATTAAAGCAGGATCAAGACCGAAGTGCAGTGACTGAGATTAATTCATGCATTCCATCCATTACCTTTTTGTATACCTTTGTGTGCCACCCTAATCGGGATGGGTATGTCCAGACGTGGGTCTCATGCAAAATTGTGTCACTGGAACCAAGCTATACTCGTCTGATGAGTCCATAGCAAGGGCGAAACCGGTCCTGGGGTACTTGTGTTCTAGTCCGGGTAGGACCTTTCCTCGCAGTTCAGGCTGGACCGCTTCCTTTGGAGCATGGTTACGACTGAATTGCAAATGGCTGGGTCCAAACTGAGGTGGCATGATGTGCAAAATAAAAATGAACTGGGCGGTACTGGCAAAGAATGAAACACAGTCTGGGGTTGACAGGTTGGGTGTGACTGCTGTTACCTCCTGTGCTGTAGAGGACTGACAGTGGTGGCAGTGTTAAAAAAAATTGTAAGCGGAGCATGATTTTTTACTTGGCGCCTGCTAGGAGAGCACCTATCAACATCTCCTACTTTTTTCAGTTCTGCGTTAGTCCCTATACACTGGTCCTTTAGTCATCCTGTTGTGAGTCTAATAACAGGTGTGTGGCCATAGATGTGAGGTACAGTGTATGAAGTACGTGTGGCTTGACCACACTGACGTCCATTTTGGATGTGATCACATCAAGTGGTAGCTAAGAAGTGGAAGAGAGAGAGACCCGACTGCCAGTATGAATAGGAGTGTCATTTTCAGACCTTACAGGGATCTTTGTAGTGGGTCAGACTGAAGGGTGTCTAGGAGAGGAGACGGTGGGTCCCATTGAAGTCAGGGAGTTTCCCCCAGTGTCACCCTGGATAGGCGCTTGTCCGGATTAGCAGGTAGGTTAGTGGGACAACCCACATATATTTAGTGCCCTTGTTTTGGGTTTCTCCTGAGAGAAGATTCCCAGCTTCACTACAACCCCCCACTCACCCTTTTGACAAAGATCATGACAATAATATGTGGAGATCACAACGATTCTGAACTGCCCAGAATTAGTTCCAGAACTAAACTATTGGATCACACCATTTGACTTCAACTTAAGTATACCAGAAATGTTCAGTTAGTGTGCCAAGATCTCCTTACCAGTAGGCTGGTGTCCCACACTAATGCTGATCGGGAAATTCCTCTGAGCTCTAAGACTGGAGTAATTATTGTAAACACCCCTTAGCAGGTAAGAGACCAGAACCCCGGCAAAATCTGTTTAGCCTGCCAAGGCATGATGCCAGCATCCAACTACGAATGTGGGAGCTGATTGACTGCTCGGGGGGGGGGGGGGGCACCAGAGGTGCACATGCACACATAAAAGATCCTACTCACAAAAAGCTAGGACTGCAAATGGCTCACTACTGCAAAATGCGGCACAGCCAGCACAAAGCTACAAAGTGGGAGGTCCAGAGCCTGGGTGTCTCTTACCAGTAGTAACCACAACACCTTACTGTGACCAAGGATATCCTAAAACTCAACCAAAGGAAAGTACCACTGGAAAGTGTAGCGCCACAAAATGGATTCTAGATTCTACAAGTGCCAAGGAAAAGTGAAGACCATTTTCAAGAGGGTCACCGCTGTGATCGGGTGTGGGCACCAGTTTTTGTGTGTGTGTGTGTGTGTGTGTAAGAGGGGGGGGGGTTGCAGTTGAGACCAGGAAAGACTCCAGCACCAAGATCCCTGTGACCTCAAAGTCTACCGCCTCCAGTGTAACCTCAACAGACTGGTGCTGCTGCTATACAGAAAGGGTGGGGGAGGGGGCAGCACTCCTTACATGTTTCGTTGTCTAGGTCGCAGTTGAAGCCTCACTGCACGACAGGCCGTGCACTGCACACGGAATGGATCCGTCACACTTTCACTGACAGCAACACGACCGGAATGGCCTGTAAAGAGAATGTACAATTGTACATGGTCAACAGGTACTGTTAACTTGATCCCCAAATGGGAGGGTCGTAATTGTAAGGGAATAATAACAGTGACTGTGTGTGAGCTAAATAGCTGGATCAGTTCACCCTTCTGATATCACTGAATCCCTCCCTCACTGGGCAACGGGCCCAAACATTTTTCCTTCAGAACCTGTCCCTGTAATCCCTTCTGGTTCTTTCTCCCCTTGTTACCAGGGGATGCCCTTTGCCTGTTATGCTTAAGATAGTGCAACAAAGCACTTTTCTTTTGATAACTCCGATCACTGGCTGGACAACCATTTATTAACTGTTAGTTGCTTTTTGTTGCGTTCGGGCTCTTTAACCCCATACCACCTACTAGAGTAAGCCTTGTCCTGCTCACCCACGATCTGCTGGAAGTCGAGGGTTAAATGTTTGGTGCCTGTCTGGAGGTCCAGTTGTATGGTTTAGCCCAGGTCATCGGTGGTATCTGACCCTGAATCTCACAATCAGAGCCCAGTAAGCCTGGCCTGCCCAGGACTCCTGAAAGTTCCCACTACGTGAAGGGCTGCCTAGATTTGACTCCACCTTATGTCTTTTTCATCTATCACCCTATCTCTTTATCATGCTCTTACAGGTTCTTTTTCTTCTTTTCTTTCTGCCTTTGTCACTATTTTCCTATGTTTTACCTCCTCCTTTTATTCCCGTTTCTTTCATTCGTCTCTTTCTCTTGGTCAAAGATTGATGATGAAAAAGAAATCCTGGTCGTCAAAAATGAGTGATATGTTAACCACCTGTGCAAATTAAGCACTGAGAGCATGGGTGGTGGAATTCGTGTGAATTATCTCCTTGTGCACACGTTTTAATTAACTTGCATGTGTGTAAATATTATCGCCACCTACCATAGAATTGATCTCGATTCATGACTTTTCTGGTTATTTCTCCGCTATTTCTTCTTGCTTCCTATATTTATTGATAATGCACTGAAGAGTATAGTCTCCTTATGATGTGCCGGCACTACATTCTTATAACAAGGGAGGTGTGACATCAGAACCGGTGTGTTTATAAGGCAATGATGTCACAGGTCGCCAGCGATCAATGGATGCTGTAGACTGGCTCAGATGGCACCTCCTACACACTGGTGCCCCGCCTCCTCTCACTAATTGAACATGATATGAAAGGCATGTGAGGCTGAGCAGATCTCCCCAGGGACATCTTAAGGATTTTGGGGGCCCCGGGCCAAACCTAATTTGGGGCCCCCTGCTCTGATAAACTCTGAATTTATTGTCTGTTTTCAGCTCATTCCCGCCCTCAGCATCTACCAGCTGATCATTGACAACCTTTGTTGGCCCCCAAACATTTAATGGGACCCCCATTCAGTGCAAGGGCTTTGCATATTTATGAAATAGTGGAGACTTGGGAGCGCCTTTTCACATTGTGCAGGGGGCCACCTCATTGTAGTTTTATGCCACTGTCGAGAACCGTCCAGAACACTTAATGATGGGGCCCCTGGAAAGGTGGGGGCCCTGGGCCAGAGCCCGCTTTGCCCATACCTTAAAACATCTCTGACTCTCCCTTGATTTCTTGCTCCCCGAGGCTGCAAAGGGTGAAATAAACAATTGTAGTAAAGGGAGATCGCTGCTAATGTTGAGAAAGATGCTGCCAGAGATGGCTTTGTTTCCAGCTGCAACGAGACCGTCCAGTGAATCTTTGGGATCTTGGGGCCAGATGTATCAACATTACATTTTGCTGCTCTATTATATCGAATTTTACCGATTCGTTATTGTAGACTCGCAAAATACAATGTATGTAGGAATCTGTTAATATTTTGCGATTCCTACGCATTCCTTGAGTCCCAAATCAGAAATGGCCAATAGGCCCATAGAAATGAATGGGAATTGCATGCGCAATTTGAAGTACCCAATAGGTACGCGCAAATTGCGCCTGCAATTTCAAGGATGCAAGGGTTCTAAAAGGACACCCTCTTGCGCCCGTAAAATGTGCATTTGTGCACCTGTGGCGCACATACATGCCCTTAGAGCCACATGGCACTTTGAAAAATGCAAAAAACATGCATTTTTTTCTAGGAAATCGCAAATTGCCACCAACTTGAAGTTGGTGGAATTTGAGATTTCCTTAAAGCAATATCGCAATTTGCAATGGCTACTAGAATAGCTTTTAGGGAATCGCAAATTGCGATCTTCTAAATGCGTGCGCAAAATAGGGAATCACAAATTGTGCGTTCCTTGTTTTACAAGTGGGTTTTTTCTTCCCTACATTGCACACTACGATTTTGCGATCGCAAACGGTGAAATTCTGCTAATTTCACCGTTTGCGATCGCAATTTGGCTTGATACATCTGGCCCTAAATGTGGAGAAGAAGAAGCTATACTTTGACTGCAGTACACAACTTCCTGTTTTTTTTTTTTTTTATCCGGAATGACACTCTGTAGACACAAGAGCTACTTATAGCTGCCATTCTAATTAGATGTTTCTTTTGGAAAATACTTTCCCATCCTACTTTTCACATCGGGGGAATGTGCTGTCGAAATATATCTACCTCTCTACAGCATTTTTTTTAATTTAAGTTAATTATTTTCTGTCTTTACAAGTGTCCACAGCTACTGAGCCTGAATACTGCATCTGATAGATGTACATAAAGAAATGCTTTATATTTTATTTTTGATAGTTCTCTGTACATGTGCACTTGTTGTATTATCGATGTTCTGTGGTTCTTCCGGTTAGCTGTATAAAGAGTAATTAAGACCTCGTGTAGGATAAATGTTTTGTGGTACTTTTTACCTTTTATGTTCAGTATTTAGGGATTATTGTATTATAGAAGTTTTGTGGTATCTAAACTTATATGTATATTCAGTATTTGAGGATGCATGTATTATTGAAGTTTTGTTGTACTTTGCCATACCTGTAAATGAAGTATTTGAGAATATATGTTTAGTCATTGTCCAGTGGTACTTCTCAGCACCTGTATTTTCAGTTTTCAAGGCTTCATTTATTAGTGTTTTGCGGTACTTCTTCATACATGTATATTCTGTTTTTAAGGATTCATGCATTATTGAAGCTCTGTTGTACTTTTCTATACCTGTATGTTCAGTATTTGAAGAATTCTGTATTATCGATGTTCTGTGGTACTTCTCTGTACCTTTTTATTTTCAGTATTTGAGGATTTGTGTATTATTGACGTTGTGTGGTTTTTATTTTATATATGTACATTCAGTATTTAAAGATCATATATTTAGAATTTTCTGTTATACTTCTCCATACCAGTGTATTCAGTATTTGACAATGTGCGTCTTATCGATGTTCTTTGATGATTCTCCTTCCTGTATATTCAAAATTTGACATTTTGTCATGTGTAGTATAGGTGTTTGTGGTACTTCTCTGTACCTGTCTAGTCAGTACTGAAGAATCCTCTATTATTGATGTTCTGTGGTACGTCTCTGCCGGTATATTCAGGATTTGTGTATTATTATTGTTCTATGGAATATCTTTTTACCTGTAATTTTAGTATTTGAGCATTCATATATGTTGGATGCTCTGTAGTCCTTCTCTTTATCTGTCTATTCAGTATTTAAGAAATCTTGTTTTATTGATGTTCTGTTCTTCCTGTATAGTCAATATTTGAAGAATCCTGTATTATTGATGTTCTGTTGTACTTATTTCGATATATTCAGTATTTTAGCATTCGTGTATTATCGATGTTTTGTGGCATCTGTTTTTATCTGTATATTCAGTATTTTAGGAATCCTGTATTCTTGATGTCCTTTGGTACTTCCCTTTACCTGCATATTCAGTATTTTAAAAACACTTCATTATTGATGTTCTGTGATATTTCTTCTTACCTGTACAATTCAGTATCTGTGGATTCACATATGTTGGATGCTCTGTGGTGCTTCTCTTTACTTGTATATCCAGTATTCGAGGATTTGTGTATATATTGGATGCTTCTCTTTACTTGTATGTTCTATATTTGAAGATTCATATATGTTGGATGCTCTGTGGTTCTTCAATTTACCTGTATGCTAAGTATTTGAGGATTCATATATGTTGGATGTTCTGTGCTAGTTCTCTTTACCTGTATATTGAGTATTTGAGGATTCATGTGTCGTATGGTCTGGGACTACCGACCACCCCCTCCCTGTCCTGTGCACCACCAAATCAACACTTACAGTAATTAGCCATGCAAGGAGTTTCTTTGGCAGGCAGGGGGTCTCACGACCCCCCAGCGTATTTATTAAAATATGAAAACAAATTAAAAATTGTTGAAATAAAACATTATTTACACAATCATTGATATGCAAAATTCTGACATTAGATTTACAACAATGTAGACATGTATGAAAGGGCTAACCTTAACAAATGTCTAATACAGCGTGTTTTCCTGACCGAATCTAACAACGGCAAGGTCGCTAACCGGTGTCGGATCCTTATTATCCAGCTACGCCCTTACGTATGAGTGCGCATGCACGACAGGGCCCGGTTACCGGGAGAGTACGTCCCTCTCCTGGTTACCCCGTACGCTCCGTGAACTCCATTATACCAAAAGGAGGGTCCTTTTACTCTGCGCCGTTTTATGATGTCACTGTGTACGTGCGGGGTGGCTAACAGCCCAAGGAAAGCGTGACTCCCTCCTCCGCACCCTTCCAACCATCCGGACATCCTGCCCTATAAGTTCTAGGAGAGACCATTGGCCCCTCCCCCCGGTGGACCTCATTTGAGAATGGTGCCGCCCCCTAAGAACCTTAAATTGGTGCTCACCGATCATGACCTTACCGCCACAGGCCAGCATAGTTGACCGACTATCTGGCCTCCCCCAAAACTCCTACACTGAAAGGTCATACCTACCTCGCAAAACCCTCTAACCATGCCAAAATATTCATCGTTAGTAACTCATTGCCTGTCTCAGTCAGGTGGACCCCATCCTGTAAGTAGAAATGATCCCCCCAGATGCACCCATGTGGAATACTCTGCTATTGAGGTGTTAGGAACAGTTTCTCTATCTTGTTTTTGATCCTCTTTATCGAGTGATTCAACGCCCTAACAGAGCCCCCCCCCCTCACCTCCCCCTCCACTGCAGCCTAGGTATCAACTGAGACCACACTATGGTGCAGCCCGGGAGCAACTTCGCTAGCCAACCTGCTACCAAGATAATCTCTTCTAACAGGACCCTCCTGCCCAGTTTTACCAAATCGTTTACCACAGGTGTAAGATAACACGTGAGGGCGGTGGGGTGTGTTTGTCGAGTAAGTCTGAAAAGAAGCCCCTAAGCTGATTAAGACGGAGGCCCCCTTTACTATGAAAGAAAATCTTGAAACCTCGTGCTCCGCCCTCCGTCTACATTCGCCTGAAAGGGAAACTGATTTAGCACGTTTAACATATGAATGACCAGCACCCATACTACATGTGTCCTCTTTCTGTCTTCCTGTTTTTGCCGTGATGATGATGGATGCTGTTGATGGCCCGGTACCAGTTTCCGCCCTGCGTCACAGGCTCGAGAAACTGAAAGATAAACAGACAAGGCAGGTGTCAGGGTGATCTAGTTGTACCTTACAACATGTGCAGCCGCACATAACGCTTATAGGCGTTGTGTGCAATCGCAAATAACGCTTATAGGCGTTGGAAGACCATCTCCCAATCCTCTTTACACTGTTGGCATGCAACCCTCTCACTGTTGCTTCAGTGGCCGCACCTATTCGAAATGAATGTGTCCCAAAATCCTTGGGATTCAAACCCGCCTTGCTGATTGCCATTGACAACACTCTTTTGAACTGAAACCTGGTCAATGGGGTACCATCTGCATGTATTACCAATGTTCCCATTGCCGCGTCCACCCGTTGCCTGATGAATGCCTCTACATGTGACACTGGGCAGCACAGATTGGCCCTTGCCCGGTGTAGTACGAGGCTATCCCCCGGGCCTCCTGATCAGTTTTTGATTTCCGTATGGTTACCCACATTGCCTCACCCCTTATCTTAGTGTCGTCAAGCTGGAGACCACCTAACGTGTCCAACTTGTTGCTAGCCACCAGTTCACTTACTCGCAATGCCCCATAAAAGGCCAAGGAAAACGCGGCTTTAAATAGGAGTACCTCCCCTGGGGAGCTACACGTGTCAGACAAGGCATCCAATACTACTGCCAACCACTCCAAACCTATTGGTTGTCTGAAATCGGCGGTGCTTGCTTGTAGGCGAAAGAGACGGCCGCTTTGTGTCTGCTAGCTATCGCCGCTGAGCGCCGCTCTCTGTGCAATGTGTCCATGTAGGAGGTAAAATTCCCTTCCTGCTCCCACTGAACCTCCCAGTCCTGCCCCAAAAACAACAATAAGACATAAACGCCCCTTCGTAGGCTGTCCTGGTGCTGGGTGCTAGGCTGGCTGCCACGAGGTTCTGTAGTTGGGGGCACCAATTTGCCAAAGTGGTGTTGGGAAGTGTGCCGGTGTAGTCTCTGCAGATGGTAGGTGTTCCCTGAATACCTGCATCTTAAGCGAGAGAGTGCGTCGGCTGCGTTATTCAAGACCCCTGGTACATGTTTGCCCTAATCTGTACATTCAACTTCAAGCATCTTAGCACAATCTCCTTCATGAGGCGGAGTATAAACTTACACTGCGCTGCCTGTTGATTGATACATTTCACTACAGTCATGTTGTCTGACCAGAAGATCACATATTGATTGCACAATTGTTCAGGCCAGACCGTTAGTGCAACCCATATTGGAAAGAGTTCCAAAAACCCGATGCTCGCTGTCAAGCCACCTTCCTCCCACCACTCCGGCCAACGCTGTGCTACCCACTTATTGCCAAGTATGGCACCAAACCCCACACTGCCAGCCGCGTCAGTCCATAGACCTAACTCAGCGGACGTAGTGGGGGGGCCGCACCACCGCACTCTGCCATTTGAAATCCTCCAGGAATGCCATCCATTTCCGCATGTCCTGGCGAACCTCAACTGACAGTCTAGTGTGATGGTGTTTGTCATGGCCTGCGCGATTGAGCGGGAAAAGGGGCGTGCCACAGGTATAACTCTTAGTGCAAAATTCAGCTGTCCCACAGTCTGCTGCAGCTGCTGTAACGTGAGTTTCTCTTTAACTAAACATTGCTGTAGGGCTGCTCTGAATTTCGTGATCTTTTCTTTGGGTAACCTGAAACAACCCTCAACCGAGTCCAATTCAATGCCTAAGAATTCCAAGCATGTTGCTGGCCCCACCGTTTTTCCTGGTTCCAGCAGGACCCCAAAAGCCCACATGAGCACGCAAAATTCCTGCAGTGCCCACGCACACTCCTGTGAAACGCTGCCCCCAGCAAAAGAAAGTCATCCAGGTAGTGCATCACATGATGATGCCCTGTTGTCTGCCTCATAACCCATTCCAGGAAAGAACTGAATGTCTCAAAGTAGGCACATGACACGGAGCAACCCATGGGCATACACATATCCATATAGTATTTGCCTTCAAACGAAAAACCTAGCAGGTGTTGATCTAAGGGATGTACTGGCAGCAGTCGGAAAGCTGATTCAATGTCTGATTTCGCCATCTCTCAACATCTCCACTGCCTGGTCAAAAGACGCATACTTTACGTTGCAAATGCCCTCGTCAATCGCATCATTCAATGATGCGTCCCTAGGTGCTGAGAGGTTGTGTATGAGTCTGAATTCGCCCTTTTCTTTCTTTGGGACAACCACGAGGGTTGAGCAAACAAAATTAGGTACAGGGATGTCATTGAAGGGACCCGCTATCCTACCCAGGCGCAGCTCCTTCTCAATTTTTGACGCCACCACAACTGGGTTGTGTCTAACTGACAGCTGGTTCCTACATTCTGGCGTCCCGGTATAACCCCCGCTGGAATCCGGAACCCATGTGAGAAACCTTTCTGCAGCATCCTTGCGGAGGCATGGTCTGGGTACCTGTTCATCCAAGTAATCATAGCCAGCACGTCAATGGGTGAGTGAGCGACCTGCAAGGATACCCCCTATTCCTGTTTCCTTCTCCCCCTGTTTCCTGAGGTGTTACCTTTTGAACGGCATGCTGTTTCTGGGTGGGAAGAGTGGCTGCATATGTAACATGCATGTTTGAATTTGCAAGTGCCCGCTGCCCTGGTGCATGTTCGTCTGTTAAAGTCCCAACACACGCCCTTTCGATCTCCACTGCCTCTGACCTTACCGGCTGCCAAACCCCCTTGCGCTGGCCGAAAGGGCTGCTGGGGCTTGGAGGGAATAGCCTTTGTTCCAGCTTGTGCCCACCCCCGCTGACTGACCGCCTGAAAACTGGCCATACCATGAAATGGAATCTACCTTATCCCAGGATAATGAGTGGTCAATTTCTCTAGCTTTTCTGAAGGCTAGGTTGTATTCTTTCCACCCATCCCCCCCATGTTTGTCACTGAACATTGTAATTCTACTCTGGTAACAAGCCATTTCTGCCTGCAAGTTGGGTGAACCTTCCGCATTGATTGCCATAAATGCAGAAAAGGCTCTAATCCACTTAATCAGTGTCTCCTCCACCCTGAATTTAGCCAATTGAGACCGCCATTCGCTAGGAAACATCCAGTCCTTTTGAGACTTGGCATACTCCATTTCAAAGTTATCAATTAGCAATAAAAATATATTCACATATTTGCCCGCCCAAATCAGATCCTTCACCCCTTGCAAAACATGTTGAGCCAGGCTCTCCCTCCTGGAGGGTATTGTACCTTCGCCTAATACTGGCAAAGCAACCTCCTTACCACTTTCAGTGACTCGTGTTGGTACTAAACTCTTGTCTTTCCCCGCATCGCTGGCTGAACCTGTTGATTGGGGAGAAACTGGTGCGCTTGGCACCCCACCACCACCACCCCTAGCCACCAAGATGTTTGCTTCCATTCTTTGCGCCTCTGCCGAGGGATCAGCCGAGGAGGGCAACATCCCCCCAATCCAGGGGAGTACTGCCGCTATCTGTGCCGCCAGTTCGGGGGGCACCTGACCAACCCCAGAGGTTGCACTGACCGGGGAGGGTGATGCTGTTTCGTGCACCGTGGTCGGCGCCGGGCTTACCCCTGGAACCCCTGTAATTACTGCTGGTACCACTATTGGTGCTAGGTTTGGGGGTGCCGCGGCGTGGCTGGAGCCGTTGCCACCGGTACACTTATCGGGGTTGACGGAGTAGGTGAAGGCACTTCAGGTGATGTGGGCACTCCGGGGACCGTCCCAGGTGACTCCCCTACTACCCGTGACTTGGGGGCCCGCCCATAACTCTTCTTGGCTCTGCCCCGCTTAGGTAACGCATCTAGTTCCCCCTGGGTTGAGGGGGCACTATCACCCGCTTGGGTCTCCCCGATGGCCCTACTTGAATCTCAAACCTCTGACTCCTCTCCGCCACACTCCTCCCCAACTGATCCACTTTCCCTAATTTCCTGTCCATAGCTGACATTCTACGCATCATGCTCTGTAACATGAGCTCCATGCAGGAACTTTTTGCACACCGCCTCCTAGACATTCCCCTTTCACTGTGATTTGAAACCCTACACTGCAACACAATGACACACCAATGGGCACGGTGTGCCTTGTACCTGTACCAGAGTTGGAGGCTCACAGGCTGGCCGTAAGCACCACGCAACTGTGACCGCAACACACCAGCTAGCCTGGGTGCTTGGGCGAGTACACTCTAGCCCGGCGGCCCAACAGAAGCAGTTAAATGCAGGCCTGCCTGTGTCCTTGGATAGCGTCGTCCACCGCGTTGCTCTCCAGCAGCCCCGTCTGCAGCGCCCCCCGCAATGTAGGCCTACGATGAAAAGGAAAGTTACAACACAGAAAATGGCTCCAAATACAATGCGCCTTTACCCTGTAATAAAAAACCATAGTTGAGAAGTACTCTGTAAATCACACACACAGGAAGCCTTCCACGCTGGTCTCCTAACCGTGTACTAACAGCTTTCAAATGCCCCACCTAGAACAATCAAAAAACTTCCTTATGTGCCACACAAACCATTCTTATTTCGTCAGCACCTTTGGGTCCAGGGCTCACAATACCAGCAATTGCCTACAGATAGCACCACATGTTCCCTCCCCTTATTTGGGATCCCAACACTCTTAAAACGAGTGTTTTATAATGGGTATTTGGGTAGCTAAGACCTATGTATGTATGTATGTATGTATGTGTTCTTGTAAAGCGCACTGCTGCCCTGAGGCGTCGTGGCGCTGTAGACCGCTGGGGAACCCGTCCTGGCTATCCCTTTCATTACCGCTTCCGCTCTACCCCACCAGCTTTCGAAGGCCCAATGCATTTTGCAGTATAATTCACCCCCGTTAAAGTGCGATATGAGCACACAACAGAGAATTAGCAGCGTGAGACCATTACACCAATCTGCTCACGGGCCCGCTGAACGAATAATGAGGGACTCGATAGCCTCGTTCGCTAACGTTATTTGCACCCGCTATTGCCGAAAATTCTTCCACAGCCCGGGCCCCCCCCAACTACCACCTGCTGACTTACGAAATCGGAGCACGTCCCAAGTCTCGCAACGCCCCTCCGGAAAACTCTTCCACTGCGCGGGCCCCCCCCCCCCCTTCCAACCAGCACCCGCTGCCTTACGAGATCTGAGCACGTCCCAAATCCTCCAGACGCTCCTAGCTGTCCTGGCCCGCCTCCAGCGTGACACACGTCGACACGCGCCGAGGAAACATCCTGCCCGTCACGATGAAAGTTGTGCGCCGCTCACAACCCCAACACCTGAAAGATCAAGAAAAAGTTATTCTGCCCCTCGCTGAGGGGCGCGGAGCGGGCATGGAGAGCGTGGGGGCGCGCTCTCCAGGCTTTTATCCCAAATGCAACTGGGGGGGGGGCTGACCACACACGCTGGCCCGCCTCCCCTGGCCCCTCCCCTTGACCCGGAAGCACTTCTACTGCTTCCGGGTCAACGGCGGGTCAACGGCGAGGCTAAACCAATTGGTGGTGGGGCGCCCCCGGCCGCATCATCAGGATGCGGCCAAAAAGTGGAGGGGGCACGGCCCACCATCGAGAGTACGGGGGAGGGGGGAAGCCGGGCCCAGCCATACGTGCGAGGGAGCCGAGTGCCCCCCCCCCCCCTTTCCTAATGTTCTGTGGTACTCCTCTTTACCTGTATATTAAGCACTGAAGGAATCCTGTATACTTGATGTCCTGTGGTATTTCTCATTACGTGCATTTTCAGTATTTAAAAAATACTGTAATATAATGTTCTGTGATATTTCTCCTCCCCTATAAAAATCAGTAGTTGAGGTTTCATTTATGTTGGATGCCCCGTGGTCCTTCTCTTTACCTGTATTTTGTATTTGAAGAATCCTGTAGTGTTGATGTTTGCTGGGCGGCATATTGCACAGCGTGAAAAGTGCAGTGTAATTGGATTCCAGGAAGAACCTCTGACTGGCTCTTTGCTGACAGCACAGCACGTACAGGCGCATTAACGGCCCGCTGGGGTATCATAGCGCTGTGGTGTCGGGAGGGTTCTCGTTATTACAGTAATCCCCAGCCAGCGTCATTGAACTTTGATTAATCAGGGCTGAATGCACTGGATGTGAATATTGCGTCTCCAGGCTCATTATCTGGCAGGGCCTGTTTCTATCTCAGTGCAGAACGGGCTGCGGGATGCAGTAAAAGCGCGAGACGGCTGTGGGGAGGGATTCAAAGCGACTGGCGGAGGGATATGGAATGAGCCCTTCTGTGAGGCGGCAGGTGCAGCAAACGAAGCTGGTAATGATTCGCTACAAAGGCCCCCTGAGAAAATGAATGTCCATTTTGCATTTGAGAATTGTATCCGGTTATCTGTCTGGCACCACTGCTGTCACTTTGAGTCTGGCTGTCACCAGAAATGTGGAACCAATTGACCCCCTTCCCTGCTGGGCCTTTTTGAAAACTTCTTTGCGCGTCATCCCTGCTTAGGCCCTAGATTTGGAATCTTAACCCCTTCATACCTTGAGGCCATATATGTCCATAAAGAAATGTCATTTTATTTAACCCCTTTTGCTTTATAGCCGTGTGTTTGTCCTTAATATTATTTTTAGTTGTGCTAGTTTCTGTCAGTTTAATAGCGATACATGTCCGGCGCTCCAGCAGAAGTTAAGATGGTGCATGTCTTTAGAGCAGTTATCCCTTTGGAGGAAGCGGTGGTGGTCTTCAACTGGGATCGCGGGGGAGGTAAGAGGCTCGCCCAAAGCCCATAGAGGCACTGGTGCAAGAGACACTCGACTCGCCCCGGCATTGCAAATGGTGTTCTTTTTAGAGATGGCACAGGTTGGGTGGCACGTGGCAGGAGATTGTGCCATTAGACCAGGATACCAAAAGCTCTTCATCAAGGTGTGTCCCAAAGATGTCTATAGTTTCAAGGTGACTTTACATTTTGAAAGCCCATGCTTCTCCAATGTCATAGGAATTTGAACAAAGTCAGTTGTTTCTTTTCAGTGCACAGCTCCAGTGTGATATAAATAACTGCTTTGCTATTCGTGATTACTTCCTTGTAATACCCGATTTTGTTGTTTTGAGGTCCATCCATCATCCAGGGACTCTTCAGTGTTACTACATACAGTCAACCCCTTCCATCCTGGTTTTAGTCAATACATTATTTTTTCAACATTCACACATAAAAAAATAAATGTCATGGCATAAATCATATATGCAGATACGCTGAGTGTCACGTGCTATTTATTACCATTATTGAGGGAGGGCCATCATGAATCGCGCTCTAGAGTAGTAATAAATTGCATATTATACTCTGTGCTTCAGCATATACTGTATATGTTGGTGTGCACTAGGGATCATGATCTTGACATTACAGAACTGGTTCATGGGACATTTTTGCACATATCTGCTCCCTTAGAGTTATGTGGGAGAAATGTGAGGTACCCGGTGTGCATGTTTCTACCATTCCTGCTCCAGGTCCCTGTTTTGAGCGCACCACTCTAAGGTGGACATATTGGCAAGCCAATGCAGTCTTGTGCAGTCCAAGTTTCTGTGCCCCCGGCTAAATAGGCAAAGGGTCTTGAACAAAAGCCTTCGCCCCTTCTACACTGCCTTGAAAGTACGTGGGACTGAGGCCAAAGAAGGAGAGACGGTCCAATCAGTGAAGGTATCTGTGGCCAAAACAATGGCTGACCAGGCTCGTGGGTGATCATGCAACCAAATCCTAATTGCATAGAATAATGCCCGGCTCTGAAGTCTACAGCCAGGATTAAAAAATAAGGATTTGAAAGTGCAACTACTGGCAAAAGCATGATGTTATCACACCTTGGGTTCCTGAACATCTCCTGGAGGTCATTTAGGGGTCGCCAGGGGCTGCAGCTGCGACCCCTGGCTTGCCCCTTGCTACTCCTGGCACTGCTTTTGTAGCCCCTGGCCTCAGAGGTGGCAAAATCAGTCCGTGGAACACAGGCAGCTGATCCTAATGGAGGCTGGTTGGAGCTCCACTTGCCTGGTGTCAATTTTTTAAATATACAAATAGTGAATAATATTATTCACTATTAATGTAATAGAAAATGGAGTACACTAGTTGGAATATGACCCTATCTGGAAGCTAAGGTAAGTAAAACATACAGTTAAATGTATGTTGTATGCTTACTTGCGGGTGAGAGTGTGTGTATGTGTAAGCATGTGTTGTGTGAGTAAAAGTAAAGTTCAGTTGGCGTGTGATGTCGCTTTTGCTATCCTTGGCATTTTGGTGAAATGATGTCCATGCACCGCAGACCTTCTTTAATGCAGACGGTAAAACATAAACACTTGGGGAAGGTCCAGTAGGAGCCATTCCAGCAACGAGCTTCCTGTCACTTTGTTTTTGTTTAATCTGGGAACACAGATGCCACAAACCTGAGCACCTTTTGAACATTTGGCCTTGCTGTTTCCTGCAATATTAATAACATTTCAAGATGCTCGTGATATCGTCTGTTTACAGCTTGTAAGACATTCCTATCTTTACAAAACTGCCCGCCTCCTACGAGCCAGGCATCGGAGAAAAGTTTGTGTTGGAGCCCCTGGGAGACTTGGTGCCAGCTAGAAGTCTTCCAAAGCATGCAGGGGTTCACTCCTTGGCCTAAGCTGACTTCACGTCTGCCAGATGACTGCTCCCAAGGACTCAGTGCTTTGGACAGGGGCTTTTATTGAACAACCACATGTATTTAGGTAGTTTAGTTCAGTTCATTAAACGTTATTCAATTTTTTTTTAAATCCTAAAGGTTTACATCTCATACAGCAGCAATAAATCTTAAAAGAGTACAACTCTTTGCTGACATACCCCAGAATTCATTATCAAAGATAGCCATCTGGACACATTTAGCCTGATAGACATCTAATAAAAGTTTGGGTGATTTATGCCCGATGTGCCTGTCATTTAACCCAGGTAGTTGTAGAGGACATCCTTATCAGTTTATGATATATGGACTAAACTATTGCATCACAAAAGGTTTTTAAATCAAAGCACCATATGTGCATTTGGTGTTATACAATCATCTGTTTACCCTACACAAAATTAGATTTTTTTTAATTTACTTTTTTAAATGTGAGAAATCCACAAACTATTTATTGTTTCCATGTCCTGGGGATTTAATATAAAATACTTACAAAACCCTTAATGCCTGTGGCCCCTAACTCCCTAGCTTGCCCCTCCACACTCCTTCCGAGTCCTTTTTACAGACCTGCTTTAACCAAGCACTCTTCAATATCTGGGGCACATTCTTGTAATTTAAAGATCCTTTTAGGTTGGCATGAGAGGCTCCGTAATCTGGGATTTTCATGAAGTAACTTCAGAATTGGAAGACAAAGCTCCTTTTTAGTCGGCTGACCAGCAAGAGCAAAAGCACAGGGTAACCCTACTGCATCTGAAACTTATATATACAGGATTTGTAATGCGCATGGCTGCCTCAGCGACAAGGCGTCCCAGCGCAACCACAAACCAACAGAGCGAACAGGGAGACTTACAAGCATGAAAGATTACAGAGTGGGGAACAACCATGTTTTTTGTGATTTCCGAAATGTCAGAAGATTGGGGATCGCTCGAATGCTAACTGGAAGAGAATTCCAAAGTTTGGTTGCCATGAAACCAAACGAGCGACCCCCAGCCCTTGCTTTCCTCACTTGAGGGACACAAACCAAACCATGGTGTGCGGAGCGCAAGATGTGCCTTGGCAAATAGGGATTCAACAGGCCTGATCGCCCAATGGGGGCTTGCTGTCTCATGATTTTGTGCGCAATGCACAGCACCTTAATCTGAATATGGGCTTCGATCGGCAGCCAATGCAGTTTCAGAAGCACACGTGCAACAGATTGAGATCTTGGGAGTCCCACTAGAATGCGAGCTGCTGCGTTTTGGACCCTCTGCAGGCGTTTGATACTTGCCTTGTTGGCACCTAAATATAGGGTGTTGCCGTAGTAAAGCCTCGCAAGAATGGACGCTTGCATGATGGTTTTAATCCATATGGTGTCCAAAGGAAACTTGTAAATGTTGGAGCAGATGTCCTATTTTGCTTGGATATGTAGTCTGCTCCACATAGGTAAGGAACAGCTCTATTTGTTGTCAACGTTTCGACCCAGAGAAGTTAAGTGTTAGTATAAAACATCAAAGACAGACTTCTTCAGGACTTGGAGTCAAATGGAACAGCCTGTGTCGAAAAATATAGGTGTCAATGACAAGATTGAATCTATAGATTAAGGTGCGATACATGTCCACTATTAACGTGGCCTCCCCTGTGGTGAGGGAGCCTCAAAAAGTAGGCATACTCATCCTATTTTCAAAATCTGGTTTCAAAGGTCTTAGAGGGAGGAATGGTCCATTTACTTGTTTTAGGGAAATCAAGTGTCACTCGTGATTCTCCATCTGTGGAACCTGGAGACAATGATTAGACTCCCATGAGTATGTGGCTGGCTTGCCCGTTTCTCAGACATCCAGAACGGATTCTCTGTTGAAAAAATGAAAAGATTAAAAATAGGTTCCGAAAAGGTTTTGGGGACTGCGAAATTGATCATCCAACCCAACCTCTCGGCCACCAAATTTACAAAGCAGTGGTGATATGCGAGTGTAGAGCCTGTCTAGTATTATCCCTCATTTTATGGATTCAGAATAAAAAACCATTTGAATATATATTATTTAATAACCTCCAACGTGAAATCTCGCTGTGTTCTCTGGTACAACAGTGATAAAGTGGAGTTGATGTTCCAATGGTAAATTGCAAATAGATTGCTAGGTTAAGCAAATAGCTGAAAATCAGACTGGATACTAATTGCATAAATATAAATGATGTTCAAAACTTGTGCAGTGTAAGGCATTTCTATTGGGAGCTGCAGCTACAAATCTCCTATGTTCAGTTCTGTATCAAATAACACTCACCGTGAGAGGTGATATAGCACGTCTCACCGCCTGGGGAAATGAATCAACATTCCGGCGTGGGAGGCGTGTATTAAAAATAATATTTTAAATGCATTGTTTATATTTATGCAATTAGTATCCTGTCTGATACTTCTGGGTACTGGTCATCACGAGTTACCTTGCTACATAATGGCTTCACTCAAAATAAAGGTATTTGGTGTCAAACGCTTCATCTTGACAAATCCATACTGATACCAATATCGGATTTGTCCTGACATCCCCTCAGAGGGCACCTTAGAGGTTCCCCTTGAACCCTACTAGTCTCCTATTGTGCTGGCTGACTGGAATCTTCCAGCCTGCCACCTCAGACATGTTGCTGAACCCCTGCTGGTGTATACCTGCGTTCTCTGAGGTCAGAAACAATGCATTTTATGGAGCAATATGTTCACACCTCCTTCAGCAGGATTTCTAGTGTTTTAGCATATCAAGGCCAGGGGCTTCAAAGCCTCTACCGCCTACGATATGCAACCCTGGCTTCCCCAGACCTGGGAGATGCCACCTACTGCACCGTAAAAAGAAAATGGTATAGCAGAATGAAGACAAGCAGTGGGGAACACAAAGTGGGGAAGAATTCTCACCGTTGCTGTTATACTGTGTGTAGGCGGAACAAGAAAAACTCAAGTACAGGAGTACACAGGCTTGAAAGTGGGCATCCTAGGTCACAGACCAAACGTCATTAGTAAAACTTAGGCAGACAGCCTAAAATTAGCTGAAGGCCATTGGAAGATGGCCACTGAGCTCGCCTCCTTGTGGGGTAGGGTTGAGCCCTCTTTCCCCACAAAAACAGTCTGATAATTCAGTTCCCCATCTGATAGAAGGTTCGCTCTCTCCCCTGATTTGCTTCCTTCCTCACCTACCAGTTTCAATAGGACTTACTGGGTTTAGTCTTCTCCAACCTTCATTACATCTGGTGTGGAGTCCCACAAGGTTCTGCCTCTCCTGAAGATCACTTCTGACAACTTACTATACCACGTGTTGTTGGCTACACTGAGCACTGCCACAGATCCAGGTCATAGAAACCAGTCTAGCTGCTGGTTAGCTACAAGAGTGTGCTTCAACTCCCTGGAAGCCAGACTGAACTGTTGTATCTCCGTGCTGCATCAATCCCTCCATCCTCCAAGATGCAAGTGTACAGTTCTGTGAGCCCTGCACTACTGAGATTCCAGAATGCTTTGTAAGAACAGAAATGCATTGCGGAAGTGTAATTTCAATACCAATGTAATCTGCAATACAGTGGTACATTGTGAATACTCTGCGGATGACTCGGTAAGCAAACTGTTAATCTTGCAGGTCAGGGTAAATGTTCCTGCAATAGTTTGGTGCAATGCTAAATAATGGGGCATTGTGCATATATTTAGGGGTTTAAAGTTGTAGAGTAATAAGTGTTGGTATGGTCAATCTGTGGCTGTCTTGTAATGCCTTACATTCCAATATTGCTTTATTTTACGGTATACCATAAAAATAATAACGATTGTACTCTCCTTATAAGTGGCTTCTTAATTACCATATGACCAGTAACCGAAGATAGCGTCATCCTTGGAATTATGAGATCTGTGACATCTATGGTAACTCTGTGGTTCTGTTCATTTACACTTAGATATTTCAGCTGCTGGAAGAAGCCGAAGTCTACAAGTGAAAATCTACAGAGAAATGATAAATTACCTAGGGAATTGAACCTGGGATAACCGATTTCTCCTGGGTTCTCGATTTTCTTTGGGGACCGTCTGGGAACCAGGGAACCACTAGTAATCCCCTTCTGGGTGGTGGTTCGGAAATTCACAATAGACATTCACTGGAGTGTGAAATGGATTGAACAGTCAGATTTTTCAGAAACCGCTACCAGTCCAGGCCTTCAAATCAAGCACGCACAATTGACAACTGTCTGTTAAAGATGGTGACATTGCTGGCACATTCATGTGCTAATATCATTGCTTACCATGGTTCGTCAATAACGTTACTTATTGCACATTGCTTACCTGATTAGAGATGGGTGAGCCGCTTAAGGCTCAAGCCAGAGGGCTGGGTCAGATAGAAGTCCTCTTTGACCCTCGAGCCCAAAGCGAGCCGAGCTTTAATGTGGCTTGTGCCCGTCACTCACAATCTAAAATCATGCATCTAGAATTAAGAACAAAAATTAAATCTTATGTGTTAAAAAGGAGAGAAATAGGGGTATGCACCTGTTACAACGCAATTTTTACTCCGCACTACCACTACAACGCAGGCATTACAACGCATACCGTTACAACGCATTGCGCTGGGGGGCGCTCTAGGATAAGAGGTAAGTTTAATTTACTATCCAACACCTTCCCTAGGGTCCACGGGGACTGGAGTTAGAATAGTAAATTATACTTACCACTATCCAGCACCCCAAAGCGCTATGCGTTGTAGCGGTATGCGTTGTAAATACCGCGTTGTAATGGTATGCGGAGTAAAAGTATGCGTTGTAACGACATACATCCGAAATAGGTAACCATCTAGTTGGTAAATTGCATAAAATTAAAGCAAAAAACCTGGGACCAATCCTGGCTTTCCCAATTGTGTGAACATAGACAATTTTCTTTTTTTAGAGTGTCCTTTTGCTTTGTTATCACATATGAGAGCACCTTCAAATACATGGGTTCAGGGTGAGTACTGTAAAAATAATAATCTGATATATGAAGGTGAAATGCTTCTGCATGTTAAAGAGAAATATATTTTTCTTCAAAGAGACGATCATATTTTCACATGATGTTTGTTGCATGATTTAGATGCCAACTATGTTAAGGGCTTGGCTCGTGCACAGGCTCTTGGCAGTGCTTAGTTTGTAAAAGAAGTTCCGGTGCCCGAGGGTCTGCTCAGAAGTCCAAATTCTGTGACATTGAACGTTGGTGCATTTAATACCAAGACTGGTAGTCTTAAATCCACCTCATGCTCTTCAATTGACTTCTTCAATTGACTACCAGACATTCCTTGCCTGTTGGGACGGAGAAGTCCTCTACATGGCAATGGACGTGCACTCCTGCTCTGAGTGCCTAAATGTACTGATGTCTGGATCCCTAATGCTGATTTCTGTTGTCATTGGCAAACACAGCTCATGTGTGTGTGAGATGACATAGGCCTGTCTCAAGGATTGTGGTCCTGTTGGACTGGGAAGGGTGTCCAAAACCCTACCCTCATAGTGATGGAACTCCAATGCCTTCACCTGGAGTTAAGCACCTACCAAGGATGAAGGATTTGTACTAGGAGCTATGTATCATCTCCTTCCCTCTCCGCCCATATCGAGATGAACCAAAGTCTTACACAGTGAAGAGGAGCCATCGAGAACCTGTGGTTGCTACGAAGGTGTGATTGCATGTGAAGACTGACTGCTGAGTGTATCCTGCTTGAAACCGCGTGCAGCTAACTAGCCTTAATCGACTGCTGCAGCGCCTGTGCAGTGGGCGTTCTCAGGAACGCTGATCGCTCTGATCCTGCGAGGTGCTGGTAAGATTGGTTGTGGGGAACTAACTGCAAATTAGCGCTGCAGTGCTGGAACACTGTTGACTTTAAGAATAGAGTAAAAGTGGACTCTTGAGACTGACTACTAGTGGAGCATACCCTGGCTGGTGCCAGTAGTGAATGGGGAATAACCACTATCACTTATGCGAGGGGGGAGCGGGACAGGAAATCGCCAAGGAAGCACTCAAGCCCTGACCTCAGGAGGATTGTGTACTTGTTTGTGAATGTTGTATTTTTCATTTGTGTGGGTAGTGGTAGTGAGTATTTGTCTGGACAATGATTTTTTGCTGCAGCTGTGCGAATTTTGAGTTGTGAGCCTGTGTTCACTCCCCTTTATCCACACCTTCCCCTTAGGGAGACTTGGATTGCTCAGACTGCGCTTACCCTGAGAGTCATGTGCAGAATAGGTACTTGGCCTGGTTGCTGAGAATCCATTGTAGGTCGGGCTTTGGGGCATTATGAGTAAAAGGCCTCAACCTCCACGGTTTGGCCCAGTAACCCCTACTTGCCCCGTTGCCCTCTGAAAGGAGTTCCAACACTGCCCCTTTATCTAACTTTTGCAGGTTCCTGCTTTCTCCCTTTTTGATGTTTTTTCAGTCTTATCATCTTTCATCTATCCGATTTGTATGTTTGTCCTCTCTTGTTGTCAGTAAATATTGGGTGCCAAAAAATAAGTGCCGGTCCTCCATGATAAGCGCTGGTGGCCCCCACCGGCTCAAATTAAGTACTGGCATAACATTAGTTGGCAAAACCGCCTCTATTCGCCATGTCTACTTGTCTGCCGCTGTGACGTCTATTAATTTGTGGCATTCATCAGCTATCTCCAGAGTAATCTGACTAAGTGTTCTGTTTACCCATACAGTAGCATATTTTCCTTCTTATTACAGTCAGCAAAAAGGTTTAATTTTCAAAATAACATCCTTCATTGCACTGGCGCGGCTACCATTCCTTAAAGGTTCTGCCTCTTCAATAATGCTGGGCGCACCAATTACTTTAGTTGTATACACGTGATGAAGGTCGGAAGATCTTATGCTCCCCCACTCCCCCTTGACTAAGCATATAATCAGAGCCACATGGTGCTGACTTGCATTCACAGGAGTGCTGACGCATAACTAGAGCCCGGCCGCGCAGCTACCGCAAGAGTGCTGACTCACCTTCGCAAGAGTGCTGACTCATATTCGAGTCCTGGAATGCAGTCACCAGGAATATCCTAATTTCAAGATTCACGACCTTGGAATACTGCAGAACCGGCTCATGCTATGTTTATCAAGATAACTGCGCATTAAATTATGTATACTGCGTGTTATACGTGTATTAACAACTGATGACTGAGCCGTGAGCACGTGGTGTTTGGTAACTACACAGTGGTGGAAACACCTTGTCTTCGGCAGGTAAAGGTTACAGGCGTGCACCCGTACAAGCATATCCTAGTCACCAGGCCATAAGTTGGGGGTGGGTGCGTGTCACTCCAGCGGCCCCCTATTTTTGGAATGGTGACCCTTTACCCTGCCCCAGGACCGCTTCTTCTTACATTTGAAAACGCCATATGCCGGCAGCATCCATGTTATTTTGCACTTAAATAGTCCAGAAAGGGTTATGTTTTAATGTGCTGTCTGAGGAACAGAGAACTTCACACCATTAACCCTTTTATAGCTGACTGCAAATGTAAAACACTTTGTGCTTTGAGGCTGGATGAAAAACACCACCAGGAACAAATGTGCATTAACTGCAAATTTGATGTTACAAAAACACATATTTAGTCTGCTCAGTGGAAGTAGCTCAAACATGTCATTACCTAGTTCCACATGTCTGTTTATAAATATCACTGTCAACTATTTTCAAGCTCCATTACTCTTTGATTTGTGGAAAAAATACAAGTTATTTATAAAAAAATATATTTTCACAATTCTCTGCCTTGACCTTTTAAGTGAGGATTATTAAAAGGGCAAAATAATGACTATTTGTGATCTCACTTCCTATGACGTATCTGTTAATTACATATAGTAAATAGTCCTTCCCCACTATTTAACTTAATTCTAGTGCCCTGCTAGGCATGTCTTGTTTACCTGTGATTTTAAAAGATGCAGTACACGTCTGCATAGTATACAAACTCATATACACACAATACATCAGCCGTTTGTACTTCGGTTTGGACAAGCATGTGTACACACTGAAGTGTTAGGAACACAATCGTGGAGTGCAGTTGCCTCGAAACCAACACAGCCTTAACTTCAGAAGACTCAAACATTTTTAAAGCATTACTCACACTTATACATAGAATGTGCACTTAAAAGCTTCACTGATGTCTTTCACTGTGAATGTTATAGTGCAGAAAACCGTGTACGATTCCTATTACCACAGTACGGAATTAGCGCCATTTAAATAAAAAACTACAAATAATTAGAAGTCGGTCCAAAGAAAACAAATTCATCTTCACTGAATTTCTGGTCCTGTATATGCAAACTGTACGCTGTGCGCAACTGTGCAGACATAGGGATGGAGTACATTGTATAGACATTGATTCACCAAAAAAGTGGGTAGCGGAACTGACATCACATGTCAGTGATATCAAATGACCTTTGACCGACATTTACCCTCCACATGTCCGCTTTTCTACCGTCAGTTTTCATCACCTATCTCCTGTTGTTGTCTTTTTTCACCGCCCCCTGTCTTCCCTGTCTCAAACTGCCTTTTTCTCTTCTCTCCTTCTAATGTCTCATGTCTTCCCTTCTCTCATCTGACTTTTGTGTCGGCACGAAGTGCTGATACCGGCGCCCAGCAGCCTGTCTTGCTAGCCTCCCTGTATATATGACGTAGGGAATATTAATGACACTGAGACTTGTATGTAACTTGTTTGGCCCCACCCCGAATCTTCTTTCCATCACATCCGGCCGCGGGCATCCTTTGTTGCTTGCGCTAACTTGGTGTGGCACACACCACTTGAGCAGGGCAACTTCGCCCGCCCCCTCCCCCCACCTTCCCCTTTTACACAGAGCACACGAAACAATCCGTGCCGCTCCTGTTACCTCATAGGAGCGACACTACGTTCCCCCCCAAAATGCAAAAATGGAAAAACACAAAATGTAAACACTTCTACGCAGGCTACAGCATATTGACCCCTGTGAAGCATTGACAAGCACCTTTCGCAATAACCTTGAACGTCCAACATTCACATGGAACAACCCCCCGGTCACAGTCCAGACAAGTGCAATATTAAAATCAAAAATCGAACACACTGGAAACGTCTTACATTAGGTGATAGCTCAGTCGGATAGGCAGCATCAGGTTATTTCTCAAACCATAGTGGGCGTAGGTATCACCCGATACAACAGGAATGTCTGTCGGTCCAGAGACCTCAGTGACGCCACTAGGCCGCTCCTGACATTAATTTTCAGGATAGTCCAGATCATCCAGATCCTCAGCTGGTGCTGCCTCTTCCCTAGAACCTGTTGTCCGCTGAGGATGGAACCTTCTGAAAGCTGAAATGTTCCTGGTGACAGTCTCTAGGTCCCATCGCGCAGTGACGCGGGTGCACCTCTGGTGAACGACAGTCCATGGTTCTTTCTGAAAAGGCAATTGTAATTTGCTGCTGAGGTGTCGATTCTGTACAAGCACCAAGTCTCCAGCCATTAAGTCAGACATTTTTGCCCTTCGCTACCGACTGGCATGTTCATTGGACTTTTGACATCTCCCTTGAACCCTGCTGTCATCAATAGGTTCAGGCTGTCGTCTAGGGTGATGCAGAATGGAATCCACCACTACCCACCCACAGGGAGGTGCCCCGGAGCTCTCCCAGTGGTGCAGTGAGGTGTCTGGCGGTATTCACAAAGGAACGCATAGACTGCAAGTTCAAGAGGTTGTTGGCTCGCACCTGCAATCTGAATCACCTTCAGGGTTCGCATGACCTTTCAGCCTAACCATTCACCTGATGCCACCTTGGGGTGATCTTCTTGTTAGTGATGCCAAGGGACAATAGATTGGTCGCACTTGTCTGCCCCGAAAAGGAGGACCATTATCAGTGTGCAGTTCCTTTATCAGACCATGAGTGGCCATCACTTTCTTCAGCTTAGGGATCACCTCACTAGCACTCAATGATGCTATCACTTCTACCTCCGGATACTTGAAGTAGTCGTCGATCATCACAAATGTAAGAATTCCAGCTGGCAGGCTCCCAAAGTCAAGACTGGTGCACATCCAGGGACCTTGTGGCCTTACTTTGGTGATCACAGGGGCTGGCAGACTGGCTTCTCCGGTAGCCTGGCACCATGTTCAAGACCGGACCACCTTCTCCACATTTTCATCCATCAGGGGGAATCCTTGGTTCACAATCTATTTTTAGTTTTAACCATGCCTAGATGTTCGGCATGGACAAGTTGAATAACTCGGCCTGTGAGGGCAGTAGGAATTACAAGGTGATGTCCTCTCAAAAGGCACCCCGTTGAATCTTCACTCAGCTCTTGTCGAACATGATACAGACTCTCCATGATCCAACGCTCTTCTGGGGTAAGCAACATGCAGTCCTTTTTAGGTCTCATCCTACGCAACGCGCATGTATGTATGTATGTATGTATGTATTGGCATTTATATAGCGCACTACCATGCGTTGCATAGGAGGGGACCTCATGTCATCAACATGCTTTGTGGGCCAAAAACGTGCACGCGTTTCATTGCCAACAATGGCAGCGCGTGCACGTGAAGCGATATGCTTGCGGGAGCGCGCGCGCCAATTATTGACAATTATTGCGCACGCTCCCGCAAGGGAAATGCTCCTTGCTCTCGGCCGCACTCCAGCCCCCACTTGCGCGAGGTGCACGCTTGCTGCCTTTGTCTTCTGGTTCGCATTTCTGTCAACCTATGTGAGGTTCCTCGTCCCCGCCAACCTCTACAGACCCCCTCCTCGTGCCCTTTGTAAGTAAGCACGGCAGAAGAATCCCGGCATGGCAGGCGAGGGAGGCAAAAACTAAGCATGGGCGAATTTTGCGAATCTCGCGTTCGCGAATTTTGCGGATTTGCAAACTCGCAATCCGCAAAATCCGCGAATTCTCGCGAATTTGCAGATTTTTTTTTTGTGTGTTTGCGCGGGTTTCTGCCAGTTCGCGAGGGTTTTGTACAATGTCGCAAATTGCGAACTTACCTGTCGGGTCGCAAGTTTCGCGAACTTGTTGTTTCTACGTGTCCAGCCTGTTTGGGACACTCTTCTTCATCACTGCCACTCTCTGTCACCACTGCCACTCTCTGACTACTCATGCCACCCTCTGGCCCACCCATGCCACCCTCAGTTTCATCACAGCACCCTCTGGTTGTCCAGTCAGTGTACATTATTGTGGCAACGCAAGCACACCTTCCCTGCCTCAAGTGACCTGAATTAATTTGGGGCTGATTAATGTGTCACAGAATATTTTTTTAGCTGGCACCTGCTTCCTTAGTGCTTCCTGATTAGTGATCTTTTGAACTTGCTAAGTGCTTTCATTGTTGCAAAATTAGTTACAACACCTGCCCTGCCCCAACTGACAATAATGAATTAGGGGCTGATTAATGGATTTGAACCTCCAGCCTGGCTCCTGCTTGTCTCCCTTAGCTGTAATTCAGGACCTTTGTGGCATATGTGTAACTATTCTGAGGTTCAGAGCAGGGTCACATAATAGTTGCAACTAGCAACTGAACTCTGGAGGGGCCCCTCAGGAAGCACTACAGGAAATGGCTACTAATGATGAGCCTGAACTTTTGAACCTGGTAAGTAGTTTCAGTTTTGCTAAGATCGTATTTCTGCAATTTTGCACTTATTCGCGGGCGCGAAGTTGTACTGGGAAGCCGCGAACTCACGCGAACAGTGCGAGCAGTGCGAGCAAAATCCGCTGCTCGCGGATTTGCGGATTTTGCGGGAGATTCGCAAATCTCGCGGATTGCGAATTTACCGAAAATCCGCAAAATCCGCGAGCGAAACGGATTTTCCGCCCATGCTTAGCAAAAACCATGGTGTGGCTGCATCATTTACGAATCTGTCAACAATGCTTTGGCAGTGAAAGTAACAGACCTTCCATGCACTAGAGGTCGCTGTGGTCCCGGTAATGCCGATCTACATGATTCTCTATGGGTATCCAGGAGACGAGAGATCGGAGGAAGCGGTGGATTGAGTGTGGATGGAAGAAGAGGCTGAAAGTAAGCGCAGATTGCAGGTTTTCAGTTCCACTGAGACCCTCATGCACAGGTTCTGTAAAAACACCCTTTGTGCATCCCAAGGGATCCTTGAACCTCAGCATAGACAGACACTCACTTTCGCTTCATGTTCACCTTTGGGTGGTGGTCATATTCTTGCTAAGGTACATGGTCACCTGCAGGGCGTGATTACAGCATTGAACCCCCGCTTTGTGTAGTTCCCCTGTGCATGAAACATATGCATCCATTTATACATAAACACCGCTGTAAGAAAGTGCAAGTCTGTTGGCTGAGGCTTGTGTTATTATAACAACATGACACCAGCTCTCTATTGTTCTCTTCAAAAGCCTTCTGATGGGGATGTAAATACTACAACACCCTCACAAGTAACTTTAGAATTAGTTCAAAACCTGCCAAGTCACAGGTTCAGCCTTCTGTCCCCACCGGAGACTCGCCTGCTCTTCCCGGCCTTTCTTCCGGTCAGGGCCTCAACTCACTCTAATAATCATACCTAACTTCTATTAAGTTAATTCACCACTGGAAACACCCAGGATCTGCTGTACGCAACTTCCGGTCAGAATCCAAACGCGGACACCTGCGTCCATCTGCTCTTCTGCATTCAGAGGCTACCTCTGCTCTGTATTTATTGTGATGAATTTAGCATTTTATTAAAAATAGGTATTGAAGTGGAAGGTATGAGAATGTTGAGCAGGACCAATGGTCGATTACACAGCGGATCGCTCGAGCAGTATTGGTTAAAAAAAAAAGTGACAAACAGGGTTCAAAACACCATCTCAAATATGCACGCGCTTGTTTACATTAGCCTGCTTGCGTTCTATTTGTCGTCTCGGTATCCTGGCGCTTTCACTTTCGTACGCTGCAGCTTCTTTTTCTCACTCTGTTTCTGTCTTTCTACGTTCGCTCTTTCTGTCTTTCAACATCTTTCTCAGTTTCCCTTTCTCCCCCGCCTTTCTCTTATTTTCGCTTGCTCTCTTTTCCTCTCTGTTTCGCTATGTCTCCCTCCCCCTCTTTCTTTCTCTCCTTCTCATTACATGAAAGTGAATGGGCCTGCAGTGCCAGTTCGAGGTCCGTCTTTGTGATGGGTTAAATGTGGAGAGATTAGGCGGTAGGGCTGCGGTTGACTACATTAGGCAGCAAGGCAAAACTGTTTGGCTAGTCATTTTATCACAATATTAATGATGCTGGACAAAAGTTTCACCTCGTTAGTACGTTTTTTTTTTAAACTTAATAAGTCGCACCAGATGGTAGATTATGGGGAGAATGTGGCAAACCCATTATACCACCGTCAGGTTAACGGGCTAGTTGTTCCCCTCCCTAGATCTATTTAAGATGGAGAACGGACGGAGGCGCAGCGGACGGGCGCAGCGGACGCGCCAAAGGCAAGCCCGTCTGCGCCCGTCCGCTCCCAGCCGGGACCAGGGGCCAGTGATAATGCCCGTTTGGTCACTTACACCTCGTCTGACCTCCATAAGCTCCAACACAACGGGCCCTTGAATCCTTGTGCTAGGAGAGCAGCCTTGGACTGTGGTATCTCAATTCCCCACAGGCACCCCCCTAGCCCACACGCACCCTGTGCCACCTATCAGTCCCGTGAGCCCCCCAGCCGCCCTCCGGCACCAAGCCCCTGGATACTGATTCTCTTGTGGTGACTTACCTAAATACGCGTTCAATGGTGAAGCACCAACTCGAGATCTTCCAGCTGCTGGAGGCCAACAAGACGGATATCCTTCTTTTATCAGAAACGTGGCTGACAGACGACCCTGCCCCAGATATCCTTTCAGACACCCCGCCAGCCCCCCTCACTGAAACAACCAGATTTTCAGATTTTTTCTAAAGCCCATAAGAGAGCTAGCCTTCCTAATTTCTGGTGGCAGCAGGTTCCACAACTTAGAGGTGCTGTGTTGGAAACTCTGTCCTCCCCAGTGCAAAGTTCGAATCTTTGGCACTGCAAGAAGTTTTGCCCCTGAGGAACGGAGAGATCTGCCTGGCTGGTACCACTGGCTGAATCACTTTACCAGCTGAAACTGTTCACAGGAGATCCTTGGTTTAGCATCCCCTGCACAGTAAGGCTCATCAGCAAGGGGCAGAACAGTGTCTGGGATCTGCAGCAGCGCGGGCTGGCAGGGAGACCCTTTAAAGCTACACAGATAGGTATTTGGGGGTCTTCTAAGGAACCCCCACATTATATGGTATCATGCAACCAACTCTGGAATTGGTGGTGTTGCCTGATTCCAACGTATTTGATATCAAACAGGACTAGGTTCATGGTAGTCGTTATGTAGCTGGACCTCTCAACTTTCCAGTGCCCACTACATACCTGAAAATGGCTGCCCCGCACTTACAAAGCCCAGAGAAGAGAGTCTGAGGTTTGTAGGGGTGCCTCCGCTCGTGCAGGGTTACCAACACACTTGGAACCATGCACCCTGCCCTTGGACTGCAGGACCTACCTTAGGGTTGACTTATAGGTTTAAAGTTCATTGACTGGGATATAAAGGAAACCTTATATCTAAAGTGAAAGGTGCATACACCATTTGACGCAGACTGTGATAGCAGCTCTGCAGACACAGTTTGCATGGACTCCCATGGATGGCATACTACATGCTGCAGCCCATGGGAGACCCCTGATATACCAATGCCCTGGGTGCCTCAGTATCATATACTAAGGGCTTACAGTGGTACCCGAGTATGCCCACTGTAGAAAATATAAAGTACTTACCATCAAATTTAGAAGAGAGCACATTGCCACTGTGGTCCTGGTTAGCAGGATCCCGACGACCGACGGAGGCGACGCATATGAACGTCTTTAGGAAAAGCCAAGGATATAAGTTGATTATGTACAACCATCACTCAAGCTTCTCAGCAAGCCAGAATGTATCAATAGATATGCTTGTAGTGACAGCAAGACCAGTATTGCCTTCGTTTTGTCTACTCTGTACTGTGTTTGTAAACATTTCCTTCTAATAAAATCTTTTGAAATTAAAAAAAAAGAAAGAAAGTCTGTGGAAACGTGTGTGAAGGGACAATTTAAAGTGCAAAATAAATTGCTTAAATGTGAGTGAAGTGAGGGATATGCAAGGAAGTGCATTCAGGGAAGAGTGCAAAGAGGGTGCTTACGAGGAAAGAGGCAGTTGAAGAAGGACGAGATGTGCAGAGAAAAAGGTCATACATATCTAACATAACTGAAGGCCAAAACTCCTTCCACAGGCCTCAGTACTATTGAAATTTCAGAACTGAAACACTTTCAAGGCTAATTATTTATAACAAATCCCTTTTGTTGCTCATTTATCTTAAACAGCTAACAACCATTGACTAAGTCAATCATACTGACAGGTTTTAGGTGTGGGTCAGTTGCTGTGTTATATATCTGGATTCAATTACATCCCAGAGAGAAACCAAAATACAGGTCGGGTAGCACGCTATGGGAAACACAAAACATTATTTTACATGTTCCTTTTTAGCAAGCCTCCTCGTTTTTCATCCCACTTAAAGACCTGTCTTCACATAATTAATTTGCCGCTTTTTACAATTTGCACATTACATTAACTGTTACACATTAATACAGTAAGATACAGGGCAGTTTTTAATGTGTTTAATATTGAAGACTATATGTTCACATAGCTTTATAAGCCTTGTTTTATCACGAAATTAATTTGCTTTAAAATGCACTATTTACCAATCTTTTTTCAATATTTTTCTCTGGAGGAGGACCCAGCCTGGACCCCACGTTTGTCCATTAAGCTTGCTCGGGTCGTTCACTACATAAAAGTTATACCCAACTTTTACCCTCACCCACTTTCCAATGTCACCAGCCGCCCCTGGAAAAGAAGGAAGCTCAAGGCAAGCAGAAGGTCCCATAAATGGTAAGGACTATAAGCAGGGCCACTAGAATTATATGATTCTGCTGTGGTGGCTTTTTTCTGCACAATTATGGATTTGCTGCATTTGCCACATAATCCATCATCTGTTGCATAATCTGCAGGTTTTAACCCAAAAAATGTTTCTAGCTCAAGCAGATAAAAAATATGGCACTGTGTCCATGCACAGTGTATGGTCTTTTTGCATGGGTTAACTAGCCATCTTTCAGTCTCCTATTTCTGCATTTGGGTGGTAAATTGGTACTAATGAGGGGAAATCTTTGCCTCGACGGTGTTACAGTGTGAAAAAATTGCTACAATTATGGAGTAATATCAAAAAATGTGCCACATTATTCTTCATAAATTTGGCTTTTCGTGCTGCATAATTTAGTAAACACTATTGCATTATTCGGTGCTTCCCTGGCGCATAATTTTAGTGGCCCTGCCTATAAGGAATACGATTTGGACAACAGAGAAGTGGAGATTACCGTCAAGTAAACGGGCCACTCCCATTGAGACATGTGGCAGAAGTGATGCCATGGCATTTACTTAATGTTTCGCACCAAAGCAAACTTTATGTGATCCGGCCCATAATGGGAGATTTATTGCTGGTGCTCATTTATTCACACACCAGTAATTACCGCACAAGGTGTACCTCATCCACTCCTCAGTCTGGCACGCACTACGGTTTTATGTCTGTCAGCACAGCTCGGATCCCTTTTTAAGTGTCGAAATGACAGGTTGTAATAATGTTTTCCCATGACCTAAGCGAGAATGATTTTAAGAAACGAAGTTGAATTTTTCTGTTTTGTTTTTCAACTAATTCTCCAATGTTCACACAAGCAAAAATGGCAGTTTGTCCTCTGATTGTTTGAAAGTTCCCAGAATTAGTTTAACATTTTCACTGGTCTTATTTTGAAAACTGCCCTCTGCACAGGTCGTTTATGCAGGGCTTAATGTGTGCCGGAGTTTGCAGGTGGTGGGCACTTGCATTGATTTTTGGGGGCTTGAACTAACTTTTCCTTATCAGACTTTGACCCAGAGCGGAGTGAGAAAGGCATAAAGGAAGAAATATGAGTAACAGATAAATAGGAAAATAGTGCTAGAGAAGAAAGCAGTGTTTAAAAGAGCCGGTAAGAATGACATAAAGAGTGACGAAGGGTAAGTGGTAGAAGAAAGACTTGAGGTGCAATCAAAGCCACCGGGGATTCGGCGGCAGGCTGCTACAAACAAGATGGAGCACCAAGCACGTATTGGGTGAGAGAGGGGCAGCACAGACCAGTGACTCGCTTTTTGTGCGAAAAAGGTCACTTTTATTGAAACAGTTGCTTTTCACATATATTTATCAGAGTTAAAAAACTATGACCTCACTATACGAAGGTCATCTATTTCCCCTTCCCACCACTGCTATGGTCCCACCGCCCCCATACTTAATCCTTCAAGCATCTACCTCCTACCCTGCTGCACTTATGCGATTTTTACCTCTAACATCTCCTTTAAGTTCTGAGTGCATCTATTAACATCTAACTCGCTTAACTTCCTATATGGTAACCTTTAAAGCCCTGCCTCATCCAGGTGTGAGCTTGTTCTCACACTCCCTTTCATCCTGGTTCACTGATTCCGATAACAATAGAATTATCTAAACCCACGCCCCACGCGACAACAATACAACTTGAATTACCCTGGGCATCTGACCCAATCAAAGCATGCCCAGGGCTGCATTGCGGAAGCGCTGTTTGCGCCCCAAAGCCAAATTCCTGGAAGGGATACGTTGGGGCAAAAATCTGCAAATTTAAACCAGCTGCGTGTCACCCACAAAATGGTGGCGAGGGTTGTAAGTTGTGGGTATATATACTAACCCTGGGCAAAGCACTACGCTTGCTTAGTTTGCGAAGTTTGTGCTACTTCACACTACGCGAACTGAATGTAGCCCTGTGCAAACACGCATAGCGTAGCGTAGTGGAGAGGAAACTTTTTGCTTGCTCGCAGTTCACAACGTCAAGTTGGCGACCGCGAGCAAGCAAAATGACATCCTGGCAAGACTTTTTCCTCGTTCGCGATCATCAACCTCAAGTTGCCGATCGCGAGCGTGGAAAATAAACCCCCCGGCGATATTCTCAACTCGGGGAGGTCAGGTTTCTCATTGTGAGTGGTCGCGTATGCTCGCGACCACTCGTAATGAGACACTAAAAGTCTGCATTGAGAAAGCTGCCGCTAGAGTAAAAATCTACTCGAGCGGCAGAAAACTACAGCTCGCACTGTGCAAGATGCCGTTTTCAATGATTGCACAGTGCCAGATGCTTGTCCACACTGTGCAATCATTAAAAACGGCATCCTGCACAGTGAGAACAAGGTACTACATAGTTTGCGTAGTGCTACGCGTAGCTCGCATTGTGCAAAATGCACTTTGCATAGCTACGCGTAGCCCTACTTCGCGAACTACACCCAGGCCTAATATAAACCCTGGAGCTACAACCTAACAGTGCTATAACTCCCTAAAAAAACTGCAGTCCCCTGGACCGCACCAACACCTCCCATTAATCCCAGGGGGCAACCTCCCCCTGGTCGGTTGTCCCCCTGAAACTATTTTCATTTTCAACTAAGTAAACACTGCATGTCCATGCAACTATAAATGACATCAAAGGTCACATCTTAATATTTTTGCCGAGTACTACCTGGCATTGAATTTTACTCGTGCAATACCAGTCACTAGGAACTGCCATTATGAAAAAAGAAAAAATATCCAAATTGTTAATGACCTATTTCTCAGCTTTTAAAAATTCGCACTCTTCAGTACCGAATGATGTGCTTGCTACCTTTACAACTCTGTACAAAATGGATTTTTTAAGCTGAATTACAGCTTTTTAAACTACAATTTATTTTGCGGGAAGTGGTTGTCAGTGGCTTCCTAAGTACCTGCTTATATAGCCATTCCCTCAATTTCAGATGCACCAGGGTGTCTGTAGAATTAATTAATGTCCTTGCATCCTGCCCCTTTTTATATCCTTTCTTCCCTTGGAGTTTAAGGAAGGTATTTTATTGCCTCTGACTCCTCCATCATTATCGCCCAAGGAAAGAGTGGAGGGATTGCCCAGATGGCAATCTTGGCCCAATCTTTGATCCATAGAAGAATTCGAGGTGTGCTTTGTGGGAACCGAAGAGTCTCTGGATTGAAATGGGGGCTGAAAGTTTGGTCACCTCTTTTAGCTGCATTATCTTCCTGGGGCCAGGCTGTGCGTAGTTCAGTAGAACCCCCTCAGAAGTCCCAAAGGTACTGGCCTGTTTATGAGAAATGCTGCTGCAAAGCTTGACTGATGCCGAAGTGGGCTGAGAACCTCTGGGAGTCGGATGTACACCATGGTTAGCGAGTGGGTGACACACGGGTGAGAATCAGTACGCGCTGGGTCCATGACTCTCTCTAGCGCTACTCGAGGTTGTGTGTCAATCTGGATGGACGCGGCGGTTGCACCAGTAAGAGGAGGCTATAGCTTCAAGAAGGTGCAAGGCCTACTCGTCAGTTGTGCCACCAGGGGCCCGGTTTTCCAAAGTGGAAGGTTGCCATCTACACAGGGAGCTTTAATATATTATCCTAGCCATTACAAACTTCAGTTCTTAGAATATATCAGCTGTTAGCAAGGATCCCGCGGTGTCCTTACTTGTTCATACCCATCCTTGAACCCTGAAGGGATTCAGTTAACCCGAATAAAAGTACTCCAATCTTAATCCATTATCAACCAAGTTTGGTTGGTAGAATTCCTGAAGCAGAGTAACTGCAAAAGAGGTTCTGCCAGGTTCAGGGTCAGCAAGCACTGCAGAGGAAAATGTGATTTTGGAATTTTTTTATTCCAGTGATAAAGAGATGATGCATATTATCTAAGCCTCTGTGGAGTGCAGCAATATTTAGCCTCCAGTGCATAAGCGATGTTAAAGATTGACGAAATGATCATTTAAAGGTGTTTCAGCATCCATAGAGGGGAAGTTTCCATGTTTCCCCGCACTGTCCAAGTTCAGACCTGTCCCCTCAAGCACCATACCGAAGGGAGCATTTTCCAACTATCTCATTTTTTCGAGAGCTGACTGAATGCCAATCTCTCCTCCTTGGCTCAGAGATGGCCTGACACCCCCCTCGTGAAGTGAAACACACCCTAGATAGAGGAAGACTCAGAAGTGGAAGGTGGGCGGGTTGGGTTCTGTTTTCTCTCAAGCTACTCCTGGGAGCCTAGCTCTGGCAGAGACCTACCAGTTCCCTAATTTATATATTTGGATCTGTAAATTGCGAAAGGGCTGGAAACAAAGCGTAGTTTTCAAGAAAAAGGGTAGGGCTCTAGGATTTTCTTAGGAACAAAACCAAGGCTGTGTAACTTGATTGCACTGCATGCCTCAGGCGTGCACCACCCACCTCGATCTCACTCCTGGTGTTTGAAACCCAAAATGAACGTTGGTGTGGTAGCAATTCAGTACCGAGGCACAGCTGTGGACAACAGCTGTATTGAGGTGTCCAGTTGGTGTGTATGGAGGCTGATTACCATGTTTAAGTCGGGTCTGGTGGCTTAGTGGACTGATACATTCACCGGGGGCCTGTGTTTTTTTTACCTCATGGTCGCAGGTGGGTACACTCAGCCTTTCATCATTCTGAGGTCGATAAAATGAGTACAATAAACTGTTTTGGATGAACCTTGCCTTTGTACGTGTTCTTGGGAGAAAGGTTCGGATGGCCTACTTGAACATGAGAAATTTGGGAAATTGCAGTTCCTTGCAAAGGGGATGTATACGGTCAAAAAGAAAACAAGAGGATATAACAGTGCAAAATGGACCAGAAAAGGAAGAAATCGAAAATTAAGTTTCAAATAATTGATGCAATTGCAGAGAAGCTGTCGCCACTGGTTTGGGGGCAGATTGGTGCCCCAATATGTGTGGTCGATAAAATGTGTGCCATTGATCTGGGTAACAATAAGCATCTATTATTCAGCACCAAGATACCCTTGGGTGAACGTGTGCTTAACAAACGCACGTTATGAAGAACAGTAGAAACGTGAGGCACTGCAATGTTGGGGATGGTGTAGAAAGAATATTGCGAACGCCAATTACTTGAAGGGTTTAGTGAGCTTCCTCTTAGAAACCCCTAATCCCTGATAGATACTTTCCCTCAGCTGAAACACATGGAAAGGTACAATACTGTTCTTCTCATGTCCAGAATAGCTTGGTGCTTGCGAAAACAAAAACATAATAGGTGCAGGTACTCAAAGCTTTTTTTTAAATAAAGAGGTTGTTGTGGCACTGCTTAATATTGGCCTTGCTGAAAACCAAGTGTTAGAAAGTCATCATTTTGCCCTGTTCACCCCCATCTTTTGCTGAATGATATTGGTGGTAACTGACTCTGACTGTGCCCAGGGCTCTGCTGGCAGACCCAGGCCAGTGCTATGTTTAAAACACAGCACATGTATAGAGTACACTAAGTATTAAGGTACACTTTCAATTGGCCTGACAAATTTATAAGTCCGTAGTAGGTAATAGGGCATGGAGGTTTAGAAGCACAGCAGATTTTATGCACTTTGCACGTGTGCACTGCTGAGGGGTTGTCTGTCATTTGAAATGCAGCCTTGCCATGACATACCCTATAAGTCCCCAGTAGATAATAGGGCACGGGGATTGAAACTACCTACAAGATCCTAGTGTATATTATAGGGCATGGAAGTTTAGAGGCCAGCAGCTTTTGTTGCACATGCACGCGTGCACTGCCGAGTGCCTGAGGTAATTTTCGAAGCAGCTCTGCTTTTAAAGGTAAATTGAGTTCAAACATGACTTTGGTGGTATGGGCACTTAAAAAGTGATAATCTACTGTATTCTCACATATTAGGTATCCTCAGGGTTTCCTAGGGTTGGGAGGGGGGTAATGTAACTATAAGCAGGGGCCTTATAAAAGATGTGTTATGTGCTCTGGTGTGGGACAAACGGACCATTTAATTTCCCCCCATTTTAGATACTTGGCTCCATAGGCTAACATTGCAATATTGTATGTAGTTATGAATGTTTCTAGGAAAGGAGTGAAATATCATCGAAGGACTTAAAAGATTATTTTTGATAAATGCAACAACTTGCCACTGTTTAATTTATCATAACTAGTACAGAAGAGAAGTTACTGAACTTTTCCTTCTGTAAGCCAAAATTCCGCCTTCTTGTGGTCTCTGCTTATTGGACAGCTTAGCATGCTTAGCAAGGCTGCTATGATTAGGAGACAAGTGGTCTGGCAGGAGCAGAGGTTATCTGATGGAGGGAGCCCTGCATTTGGGGAGCATGGTTCCTGGTAAATCAAACTGAGTTCAAAGAGAGAGCAGATCAGTAAGGAATGCAAGGCCCACCTTCCCCCCCACACCCTGTGCCCCAGCATGATGGTAGGTTTATAACAGGAATTTGCAGAGGCCAGGCGGGGGAGAGCTAATGTAAATGAGCTGCACTGTGGTTTGGTTTAGCTATGTCTTAATCCTCTGGAGAGATTTCATCCATGTTCGATTTTGGAATTGCAGTTCTTTGTGGGACAAGAAGATGCCACACGTTAAAGGAAGTTGTCATGCTTTTGGGTGGCACTGAGCATCTCATTGGACAGAGGTGCCCCCTGTTTGCTGCCACAGAATACTCAATAAATATCTGAAACCTGCATAGCCTCTCAGTTATACTGCCCAAAACTACAAAAAAGGAGGACTACCCTGCTGGAATCTGAACTTGAAAGGCCTTGCACTCTGAATGACTGAGCCTGCTGCACAATTTAGTACTACAGCACTGGAGATTATGCCTTGCTTCAAGAAGGAATAAGGAGTGGATTTCCTGCAATCTAACGGTTAACAGAGCTCACCTGCATCATCTCCACCAAGAGCCCCCATCCTGGAGTGTGTCCAGTGGGCGTTTAAGGATTTGGCCAGGTGCATTGTGGGAATAGTGGTACAGAACTTCCTTTCAGAGACCATCCAGGATATTCCAGACCTTTGTATTTGTGTTTTGGACACTTTGCACCTCCCGAAGTTTAGAGAACTTTTGGGAGAAAGCTCCATAAGGTGACCACCCGACCGTGAGAGTCAAGCCAGCCCCCTTCAACTGCGACCCAGCCAGTATTTCAGGGTCATCCTGCTGAAGGCTCCAGACTTTCAGGATTTGACTGGGTCCTCGAGGAAAAGTCAAGCTGGCAAACCCGCTTTGAATCTGGCCTGCTGTGGAAAGGAGAGGACCATTGGAAGATAAAGCTCCAGACAGAAACGTTTTTAAGTGTAAAGGTAAAATTTGGACCGGGGCCTCCCACTTTGAAGACACAACCTGCTCCATTGCAGTTAGCCTGAAACTTTGACTTTGTCCCGTTCAAGCGCAACCAGATGTCCCTAAGTAGCAATATAGGCTTTTAAGCAGTATGAAGTGGTTATTCTTTAAAAATTCATATCTCTGGTTCCCTAAATTGGATGTTTGTCGTTTTGGTGTCTATGCGTTGATAAAAATATATACTATGTTTATAAATTGGTGTGGGATTTTTATTTTGTGTTGTTTCTTACTTATTTGAAGTATTGTTGTTTTTTAAATGCTTTACACTCCAGTCTCCTACGTCTGACGGTTTGTTGTAAGCTACCAAGGGTTGAACTAGAGGCTGTTTTACTGAGACCTTTATTAGACCCTATACCGTGTTAGGGGATGTATTACTAGTGGTAGGTGCACCCTTACCTCTACCAATAACCCACTTTCTAACACCAAGGATGACTAGTCTTGATTACATTTCATGCATCTTTCCTCCGGCACAATGCACTTTCTGTCTCTTTATCTTATGCAAGCTTGTTCTTTTTCCATCTCTCAATTCTCCTTTTGTCACTTTTTTCCTATATGTCTCTTTCACCTTTCTTTTTTCCTCTCCTGCCTTTCTCTTTCTTGCTCTAGGCCAATGCTGATAATCAAAAATAAGTCCTCTTCTCCAAAAATGGATGCTGGTGCCCACTGTCTGCAACCACTGGCACAAATGAAGCATTGCCTGAGAGAAGTGGGTTTTTCGTGGGATTGAAGAGGTTGTTTAGCTTGGAGTGACTGAGATTTTAGGTAGGATCCAGGATTGGTCAGGAATAAGCCTTGCTGGTTTGCTCCCTGAGGGTGGATCTTCTGATAGCATTGTATTGCCCATCCTACCTCCTCTACGGTACACTGTCCCCTGCTGGGCGGAGAGAGTAGGGCAGTAGCAACCTGTGGCGATCCATTTGAAAGATCTTGTGAGAGTTAGCTGGATGTCTTTTGGTATGATCTGGGTTCAGTGCCTCTTCACCTGCTCAAAACTTGTCATCAAGCTTTATAGATGCAAAAGAACAAATCTGGAGATGGGGTGTGATAATGCAGGCGATGGAAAGTGCCCCTTTCTGATTATTTTTTTTAATGCACATCTTGTTTTTTCGGAGATAAACCTCATAAAACATACCTTAAGAAAACATACATCTGATTAACTGCCGGTGTTCGCAAACCTCTAGGTACATGCAGCCTGTCAACAGAATCGAAGACCAGACCCAGCGACAAGAGCGCACTACTTGGATTTGAGTAGGTAAAGCTAGCAGTAAGCATCTGCAGATGCCATAACGATAGGACAGCGAGTAGTAAAACACATAGTACACTCAACAGATGTCCCTTCGAATAATTGTAGTGCATTTTATAATTATGTGGTTATTGATTCAGTTGAGTAACTATGCTGCTCATCATTTCCTAGGGCGAGGTGCAAACGTACATGGGAACACGATTGACACCTGTTAGTGAACACTAGTATGACACCTTATTAGCTCTGAATAAAGCTGTATTAAATTAAATGCTCTTGGATTCAACACATAACCTCACAAACATCTACACTCCACGTTCAGGTGAGAATGTCTTAGCTTGGAATTAGCCACATGGTCAAACCTTGTCTGAATCGTAGCTGTTGTTGTAGTATGGGGTATCTTGATGGCACTGCTCAACAAATAGGCGATGCCAGAGAGGCAGGGTGTTCTTCTATGTACAGTTGATACATTGCTAGTTTTATTTGCTGGACTGACTTTTTTTATCAGACTGATTTATAGAGTCCCGAGCTAAGTAAAATGAGTCACCTCCACTTGTACAATGAAATGTAATTTAATGTTGCTACCTGTCCAATTTTTGCCAATTCTTCACCTCTCAACCGGGTCAGACTGACCTATAGGACAATCAGGCTGTGCCCCATGGGCTGTTCTCACAGATCAGTGAGTGGGCCAGTTTTGTAGTTGTTAGTGGACCTGTTTTATGGTCAGGTGGGCCAGTTTTTACTGTTGATTTCTCTAATATTAAAGGAAGCCTTTCCTGTAGCAAACACAAATGCATGCAGTCGCCCATATTTTGCAAAATACTCATATAGTGTGTCTTCACAAGTTCAAAACTGGCCTGATTTGGAAATATGGGCCACTCTTTTAACTATCTGGTTTTCTAATGGACACCACCTTTATTTTGATGCTGAGGCCTATTTTTCATCTCAGTCCGACTCAACAGGCAACCCAGATGCTAATCTCTTAGCAGTGCAGTTCAGGAAGTGGCTAGTCGGTGCATTAGACACTGTGACTCCTTAAAAACATGTACCTCACATAGACTGACTCCTTCCATAACTTGATATATGGAGGATCAAGATATTGTAAAGAATATAGAATGGAATTGGAAGAAAAAAATGCATACCTTAATGCAGATAAACAGAAATATATTTTAGTAATCAAACCCTACTAAAAGAAGCTCGTACGAAATAAATTTCCCAACGCATCAGCCTAACCACTCACTAATCCAAAGTCTTCATCCAAATAGTTAGATACTTCATAACTTCTAAACTGTGTATCACAACAATTATCCCCTGTACATGGAACTCAGTTCGATAATCCTTGCTTCTTTATTAAAGGCGCCGCCGCCCATTCAGGATCCCAACTTTCCTGCATAACCCTCTACTCTTTTCTGGTTTTCATCTCCTCTAATAGTGCAACAGCCAAAAACAATCAAGTCAATATCTCCTCTGGACCCTTGCCCTGCATACATCCTTAACAAGGTTTTCCACACCGTAAATCATGAACTATCTATAATCATCAATCTCTTTGGTACCGGAATTCGTCCAATAACTGGATAAAAACACCTTGGTCAACCCTCTCTTTTGAAAGCCTGAATGAGACCCTTCTTTTCTTATCAGCTTTCAGCCTATCTCACTCCTCCCCCTTCCTGCTGGAGTGCTTGAATCTGAGTTTAACAAGCAACTCACACACTTCATCAAACTTAACACCATTCTTGACTCGGCTCGCTCAAGCTTGTGCCCCCTACACGGATCTGAGGCTGCTCTTCCTGCACTCACAGACTGTCTTTGTCTTTATCTGGATAAAGAAGGAAAGCACTTCTGATCCTACAGAACCTCAGCTCCGCCTTTGGCACTGTCTCAAATTAAATACTTAGCGACCATTTACTCCAATTAGGCATTCGTGACTTAGCCTTGCTCTGAGTCAGATCCTTTCTCATGAATTTCTCACAATCCATTCAGTTTCCTTCTTTTCACTCCTCATTCACCCAAGCTACACAATTCCAAGTGTGCTGTTCCTCAGGACTTCACTTTGAGCCCACTCTCTTTAATCTATATATGCTTCCACTAGCCTAAATAATTCGATTTTTGGAGTTCTTGGTTATGGCATTTACAGATGACGCCTTGGTTAGCGGTCAGTTTCAAAAGCAACTTTCTTGGGACCTAAACTAAATTTCGGCACTGCGTGAGTCCAACACCCACTTAGATAAACGCTGTTTTATTGAAGCTGAATAGGGAAAAGACTGAAGGCTAATTCACGAAGGTAAACTTACACCTTTATGTAAGTTTATACAAATTCAGTATTCACCAAACTGTATTTTAATGGTAATTTTACAAGTGCAGAGACTTTGCACTTAGGGAGGAGAATTCCGCAAATAAAAAGATAGGTCTGATTCATAAAGGTAAGCATACACATTTGTGTAAGTCTATGCTTTTTCAGGATCCACCAAACTGCATTGTACTACTAAGTTTACAAGTGTGGAGACTCTGCATTCGGGCTGAGAACTTCACACATAAAAAGATAGGCCTGTCCTATCTTTATATTTGCGGAGTTCCCCACCTGACTGCTGAGTCTCCACACTTGTACGCTTACTATTAAAATGCAGTTTGGAGAATACCGAAAAAGTGTTCACTTGCTCAAATGTATACGTTTACCTTTGTGAATTAGGTCCTAAAATATTTATCCTTCACAGTGACCCAATCATCTTGAACTCTGCTTAGTGGCCAATGGGAACTGGGCCCAACACCCTTGACTACTATTTTTGCAGAAAAAATCTAGGAGTTTTTTTGACGCTTCATTTTCATTTAAGAATCATGTCAAGGAAGTCATATCGGCTGTTTTTTTTGTTATAAAGACAATTCTTCCTTCCAATCTGTATCAGCAAGTGGTGCAATCACTTTAATTTCCTGGCTAGATTACTATAACTGATTTCTCATAGACTCTCCCAACTTTATCCTGGAGCGCCTTTAATTAGTTAAAAATTCAGCGGCTCAAGTTATAGTCCATCTTCCGGCAAGAACTCCCATTTCTAATCACTTATACGTTCTTCACTGATTTCCCACTTCTAAATGTGTCCTCTTTGGGACCCTCTGCAAGTACCTTTGTGCTAGTCACAGAGTATCCTTCTTATCTTCAGGATAAGCCAATATCCTACACTCCAAATAAATTGCTGCATTAAAAAATATTTGTCACTCCAACCTTTTCGCATCTCACAAGCTCTCATGGAAGGGTGATCGTTTTCATATCGGTCTATAAAACACTGGAATGCCCTACATTTTTCTTTGCAATATATTCGTGATCATATGATCACTGGTCATCAAATCAAAACCTTTCTTTCCCAATTAGCCATTTATTAATTTGGGAGTTCTAAAAGTTAAATGACGACACCTTTTGGAGTAACAGCGCGCTTAGGGTATTTTTAGATAAGTAAAAATAAAATCGAAGATCATTTTCTAGCTCTGTGCTCCAAGCATCTTGGTGTCTCCTTTTGAGGAAGGGCCTATGGTCAGAGAACCTCTTCCAAATAAATCCAAACTCCTTTTACCTCAGCCCCTGCATAAGGCATGAATATGTGGGGGGCTACAGCCCCTGTGGTTCTTCTTCTTGGATTAAAAACTCTTCACTAGATGATAAAAAGATGCCTTAAGAATTCCGGAGGGTTCACTTAAGGTTCCGTTCCCTGTCTCTGGAACCATTCTTCATTTACAAAGAAAAGTGAAATGAGGATGGAATTCAGACTTTGATGTTGATTGATGCTATAATTACAGTTCCTCACGTGAACTCTGGAACTGGGACTATTCCAGCATTTTACTCATGTAGTGACTTGCTGCTTCTAGCCAGCGTAAGACCTCAAGTATTCAAATTAGTTTCTACTTCACCAGCCCTTAAAGATCATTACCTTGCAGTTCAGCATTGCTTTCGTCCACCTGTCAAATTTTTTGCAGTCGTTAACTTTAAAGATGCATATTTATATGCCCCAATTCATTAGAGTAATTACATTTTTTCAAAGTTTGCTGAGAACCAATGAGGTTCTCCTGCTAATTGTCAGCAGCTGCATCTTCATCAACTGTACTGGCTCCATTGATGAGAGTTCCGCATGAAAAAGTACAGGTTTTTAGGTCTTGCCTAGCGACGCAGCGCATGCGCTACATGCTTGTGAGATCTTTGTCGTGATTTTGCTTCGGAAGCGGGGTGGAAGCTCCACCCATGCTTTCCATTGGTGCGTGTAAACAGTGATCGCTTTTGATTGCTACGGAGGCATGTTTGTTACCTCCCTGTCTCCTGTTTGCCATGCCTGCCCGGACAGGAGATTGTGCACGCGCACGCGTCTCTTTTTAAAATATAAAAATGAGTATTTGAAAAATCTTTATGTTCTCTAATTAAAATCTGATTAAAACATTAGACATTGTAGAATTTCTAAATTGTCACATCTTTGCATATTTACGTAAAACGTATATCAATCAATGACAACTCTGAAGAATATTTTCAATTAGTTGCTTTTACTGTATTTTTGGATCCTGGAGTTTGTTTTTGGCTCTCGCACCAATAAAACCAATCTCATCAGTCCGTGATTGCTACGAACCCCCCCCCCCCGCCTTTGAGGACTAATACTCCCTACAGTTCCTCCGACCAGAGTCCTCCTTTGGTGTCGGCCATAGCGCGCGCCGCCATTTCCAGTACATATATGTAGCCACGTTAAAGTGCTGTTGGCCCCCGTTTGGTATAACCTCAAACATTCTGTTAATATAGAATTCTAACTTGAAGTCTAATAATTTGTTTTAAAACTCCCATTACCTGACATGTGAGCCCTGAAGTAAACATTTGATTTTAATTATAATATTTTTTTTATGAAAGTCAATGTGCGTTATATTCATCTTATCATTTTTGAATTAGTAGAAGGCGTGCATTGATGTTTATATTTTGTTAAATATGTTATTTGAAAGCAGGACATGAGGGGGGAGCAGTAAGGTGGGCACCATTCCAAGATAGCTGCTCTCATGCCAGCTCACATGATGGAGGGGCGGGGCAGCGTGAGCCTGACAGCAGCACCTGGCTTGCTTCCCTCGTCTGTGTCTGGGTCTGCGGACGCTGTCGGCATGCTCCTTCTGTCAGCGGTTAAAAGTTATCCGGGACTTTTACCAGAGCCGTTATGGTGACCAAGAGGGCACTGCTCATCCTGGCCAAAGGAGCCGAGGAGATGGAGACTGTTATCCCGACCAACGTCATGTGGAGGGCCGGCGTAAGTGACTGCAAGGATAAATAAAGGAGAGGGACCTTTTTTTGCAGATTTATATAGCGCTTTTTATGAGCACGAGTTACTTACACAAGGACACATTAATTTTTAGGTCTCGCCTCGAGGGGGGTGGAGAGTTAAGGATTCTTTGGACCCCCTCCATGACACCTACTTGGCTATCAGTGACAAAACATGTTTCGCCTACTTCAGTTACGCATGTTATTTCCCAAACACAACTGCTTCATCGTGAAATGTGTATGGGTTTATGCTGAAAACCCGGCATATTATTCATTCATTTATTTATATTATTTAATTTTGGAGTTTTGAATAGCGCAACTCGTCATTTCGACCACTTCTGACAAGCATTTGCAATACAATAGATCTCGCATTTTAGAAACTTTGACCTATTGCAAATAACAATGCCTTTTATTATTGCAGGTTTTTTAAACACATAAATAAAAGGCATTGTTATTTACAATGCCAATAGCTCAAAATATCGCAATTTCGAGACCTATTGAATTGCAAATGCTTGTTCCTTGAAAGTTTACTCATTTGTGCCCGTTTCTTCTAAAACAAAAGCTGGTGCTTAGCTTTTATGCACATCTGTCCTCGACTTTGGCTTTATCACGTGGGATCGATCTTATCTATAGCCATGTTAAGAGACCTTGCGTTCAGCTGATCTAAATGGGCTGTGGGGCAAATGTGCTCACCAACACAGAGTGACCAAGCTATAGTCTTACCCTCCAGGTGAAGTTTGGTACGCAGTCTAGTTAGTGGTTGCACCTACAGGGGTACATTGCTATATGGCTATCTCTACCGCAGTAGGGGTATGGGCTTTGCTGCAATAAAATCCCTTGCTTGTCAGCTTATATCTAATTCTTCTTGTTATGATAACCGCATTTGCCGACCTGAATGGTATGTGGTGATTCTGGAGTACCAATTTGTACTAGGGCTATGATCACAGAAAGAGGTGGGCTAGTCTTCGAATTGGCAAGCAGGAACACCCATTTTTCTATTTTTTAATTCTTCCTTGCATTTGCTCCTCTCCTCCAGCGCAGTGTTAGTAAGAACTAACTCAACCAGGTAGAAACAACATACCTACATCTGTAGATAATAGAGGTGGTCAAAGTTGGCAGATGTTGCTCACTTGGTTGATCTAGACTGTGAGCACCAGAAAACCTTTTTTTCCCTTGTGGTAGCATATCTTCTGGGGAGATGCCATTGGCGTGTGTGCCTTCCCAGCTGGGTCTTTTTTTTTGTTTTGCACCTTTTCTGTACAGCTAGTGGACATTTGAAATGACGCTGCTTGGATCCTTCCCAACACTTTTGCTCAGATGTGTACCGTATCAGTTTGGGCCTCACAGACAATATATTTTGAGCATAGTTTTGCAGTAACTGTTGTAAATGTTTGCTTTCAATAAAGGAGATGGATGCTTGTAGATGCATCTGTTAGATATTTGTTTTAGCACCAAAGTGTAGTGAGGTACAAATGTTAGCTAGCATATCAGCAAAAAGTAAGGAGTATGACAAAGAAGACCATGACAATGTGTTAATGCCCATAATACTTGCTCATAGTCTTTGTTTCCCCACATAGGCTTGTCAGATGTTTTTGCGGGGCCTGGTGCATAAACGTGATGTGGGGCCCCAGCATGGCCCACCTGACTCTCCTACTGTTTTTGTCAGAGAGATCGTTAACAAGGCATCTAGCGCCACCAGTGTCTACATACTCTGCCTCCTTATTAATGAAGGCATCAGGTTTCCCATCATATACAAATCTATGAATACATTTTGTTGAAGGAGGGTGTGCTCCTTGAAAGCATGGGACTGGGGGAGCCTAATGCCTCCTCTGCCCCAGATTCTGGCAGCCCTTGAACTAAGTCCAGGTCTTCTCACTACAATCTGTGCTTTCTCGTTATTTCTTCAGCTTCTCTCTCCCTGCCCCCCTAAGCCTCTCCCCTCACTCAACCCCCCTCTGGGACTTTAAGTGATTTTCTTACCCTGCGTACGGTGCCTTGGTATATTGCATAGGACATCTTGGTGAGCACATATGGTAGTTCTATCCCAAAGATGAGCAGAAAATCCTTTAAAGAGAACTCAAATATTTGGATCAAAGTAAACGGGGGTTAATATTTGAATTTCAAGTGACTAATGAGTTCCCTGCTTCTCGGATGAAGACTTCCCTTTTTTATTTAAAAATTGTGCCGTGGGAAACCTGGTCTTTGATTGCTGTAGATCACAACCCAATACTACCCTGCGCACGTCCATGCCCACTATTTTTTTTTAACATAGTACTGCTAAAATATTCAAAATTATGAATGTCTATACAAAGCGGTTAAAAACGTAGCATCTTTTAGTACGCCATACTCCTTCGTAGCAGTCGTCATAAGTTGCTGCTCATATCCGCAGTATACGCACTGCGACTTAGAACTTGGAATAATAGTGGACATCGACGTGTGCCATGTAGAGTTTGGATGTGGTGATTTTGCAATGTACCAATAAAGAGCTGTGAATAACACATATGAGGTCTGAAGACAATCAATAGTTGATGAGGCATGCCCAATGCAAGAATTAAAGAGCGTGACATCTACACAAACTCCATTTTTTTCATATGGAAAAGAACACTGAAGAAGGGATCCTGAAGAAGGTGGTTTTGAATTACTTAGTTCACCGAAATGTGTGTTCACCGTGTGTTATACTCCTTGCCAAGACACATTGATGGAAGAATGAGGAGCGGTCTGTTCTTTGTGTAATCATGAGGATTTCTAGTGGGGAAACAAGTAGTGATTGGAGTATATGCTATTGAGTGAGTGGTAAGAATGTGTTATTGGTTGGGGTTTGTGGTTCTGTTTTAATTCATTTTCTATTGAGTTTGATGAAATATTGTATTTTTGATTACACTGAATGTACATATCAGTGAAGCCAATTGTGGTCATTGTCATGACTTTCCTATAAATAATCAAAGTTAATGAGATACATTAAAACAAATTATGGTGGGTTAGTAATGAGTAAAGATTGACTCTCTGTAAATAAATAAGCCAGCAGATTCTGGAGAGTATATTTTGATGCACAGACTTGGGCCCCATGCACACTGTGACACTGGAACCAAGCTGTACCAGGTTGGTGAGCCCATAACTAGGCCAAAACCTGTCCTGTGTTGCTTGTGTTTCTGTTCACCGTGTACCTGGTTTGGCAGTTTGGGCTGGACTGTTCCAAGTGAAGCAGGTCTTTACTGATTTGCATGTAGCTGGCATGGTGTGCAAAACCACGATGGATTGAGATGTGACCCAAAGAAAATACCAGTGGCTTAGATTAATTCAAGCATTCCTCCATCACTTTTTTTGTATATTTTAGGGTGTCGCCCTAAGTGGGACAGGTATGCCCAGATGTGGGTTCAGTACACACCGTGTCACTGGAACCAAGCTGTATTTGGCTGAGCCCATAATTAGAGTGAATCTGATCCTGGGTTACTTGTGTTCCAGTTCAGGAGGACCTGGCTTGGCAGTTCCGGCTGGACTATTCTGACTGGATCAGGGTCAAGACTGATTTGCTTAAGCTGGGTCCAAACTGAGATGACATAGTGTGCAAAAAACAAAAAAAATGAAGGGTTGGGATGCTGCCACGTAACTACCAGAGGCTGGAATTAATTAGTTGGCAGGGTATTGCGCAGACATGGGTGCCTTGCTCACTTTGCCACTGGATTCAGACTAGCCTAGCCAATGAGGGCTGTTAGCCCGAAACCGGTCCCAGGTGCTTTTTCCGGTCCAGGGAAGACATGGCTTGGCAGTTTGTACTGGACTGTTCCCATGAGGCACAGGGTGAAGACTGATTTGCATATAGCTGTGTCTGAACTTGGGTGGCGAAGTGAGCTAAAGAACGATGATGGATTCGACCCAGATCTGTGACTGGGGGTGAGTGTCTGAAAAATGTCAGCGTTCCATCCATCATCTCCTTGTGTTTCCTCTGTTTGCCCTAAGTTGGCAGGGTATGCCCAGACGTGAGTCCCTTGCTCACTTTACCACTAGATTCAGGCTAGCCTGGCTGATGAGGGCTGTTAGCCCGAAACCAGTCCCAGGATGCTTGTTTCCGGTCCAGGGAAGACATGGCTTGGCAGTTCAGGCTGGACTGTTCCCATGAGGCACAGGGTCAGATTGATTTGCATATAGCTGTGTCTGAACTGGGGAGGCGAAGTGAGCTAAAGAACGATGACGTATTCAACCCAGATCTGTGACTCCGGGTGAGTGTCTAAAAAGTTACAGCCCTCCATTTATCATCTCCTTGTGTTTTCTTTGAACAAGCTTTTTAGGCAGAAAGTCAGGCACTTTCAATTGAGAAATATGCAGTGCTTTAAATAAGCCGGTACTGCCTGGTACTGAGTACTGGCCTTTTTTTTCTTTTGAGAGGGAGAGTACTGGCACTTTTCAAGACCGGCATGTCTCAGAAACAAGCAGGTACCCGCACTACCATTTTTCCATTTCAAGCACTGGAAATATTTAGAGCAGCAACGTGAGTTTTACTGTCTACATTTGTGAATCCCTATAGAATTCACTGTGATACTCCTAGTTTGGAGATTTTTGAAGCAAAAGTATTTTCAGCAGTAGTATAGTATAGTCGTAACCGTTGTGCTGCATATGAAGTGCTATTGCGACTGGAAAAGACAGAGGATTGGGTATGCCTAAAAAATAAGGACTGAAGCAAGGAAGTAAACAAATAGGTAATGTTCTAAGTGGTATTTTCATTACTTTGAGTTCTTATTTGCTCAAGTTGTTAAGAAAGTGGCAGGTCGGGTTAGATATCTTGGATATTACAGAACGTTTGGTTGTTAGTAAGGGTCCTGTGTTGAAAGGACATACTCTTATTTACCATAATTGAAAGAGAAAGAGGACTATAGGAAAATAGTCTGTCTTTGGAGCTAAGCTCATCAAATGTTAAGGACCGGAGCGAGGAGGAAATGTAATTGCTGGTAAGTAATTAAACCGTAATTGCCTCTTTGTGTTTCCAAGCTGTGCTGTCTGCAGCACAAGTATACACTATGGTAAGAGAAGCATTTTCTGTAGATGTGAAAAAAGAAATGCACGACCCCGTTCACATTAGCGTGGGATCATGCTAGGGTGGTCTGCATAAAAAGTAATTATTACGGCGCAACGTCCCTGGATAAAATGCACTTCTTTTAGTTCAATAAAATTAAAATGTTTGTGCCCTTGTGAAGTTTTCTGACCACACCGTCAGCCGTTCATGTTTCTCCTCATTACAATCTGACCATCCAGTTTTTAGCGATTTTGAACATCGCAAATTAATTGTTAAAGGGCCGCAATGCCTGCAATTTGCTATAATTGGCTGCAACAAACACAAGCATTTGAAATGCAGTAGGCCTCCAATATGCGGGAATTAGAGCTATTGGCGTTGTAAATGTACTTATATGTTTTGGAGTGGAGTTATGTGATGTTAATAGTATTGTTAATACGTGCAGCAGAACCCGTGGGTATCCTGGCGCTAATTATTTATCCTAAAGTCAAAAGCACAGATGAAATTAGGTATATTCAGCAAAAAGCCAAGTCTTTAAGCCCTTCATGAAAGCTAGGAGATCCGTGGCATTTCTTAAATGGAACGGAAGGGCATTCCAGGCTTTCGCCACACCAACGGCAAAGCTTCTGCCCCCCACAGGTCTTTTTAGGTCTCGCCTGTCGATGCGCATGCGCATCGAGCAAGCGAGACTATAGGGGCTCATCCACTCTTTATCCAACTGCAAGGAATCGTGGCGATTCCTTGCAGTGCCCGTGACTTTTAAGGTCAATGCGCATGCGCATTAAGCTTATGCGCATGCGCATTGACCTTAAAAGTCACGGGCGCGTGCACGTCCGTGTTTGTTTACCCTTGCCTACTCTCTCTCTCCCCTCTCCGCCCCCGTTCCGCCCCCTCCCCTTCCCGCCGTGTCGCATTTCTCCTCCCCCCTCCCCTCTCTTCCGTGTCGCACCTCTCCCCTCTCCGCCCCCTCCCCGCTCCGCCCCCTCCCCTTCCCTCCGTGTCGCATTTGTGACTCTTGAATCCTTCCTCCCCTCCTATCGCTCCTTCAATCCAAACACCCCCCTTCCTTCCCTTCTCTGCCTAATAGTTCTCGTCTCCCATCGGCCGCTTTTCGTTTTTCTCACACATGTTCGCCTCGTCGTTTCACTTCACTCCTATCTTTTCCGTCGTTGTGCTCTTGTTGCTCTTCTCACTCGCAGAAAAAAATGTATTTCAGTGATTGTGAACTTAAATTATGACAATTGAAAAGAAGCACTCGCTAAACTGCCTATGTTTACCCGCTCCGCCCTCTCCCGCCGTGTCGCCAGGGCGCGTGTACTCTGCTTGCACCGCAGACGCAGAACACTGGGCGGTGTTTCAGCTCATCGTCGAGTAAGGCAATGAAATTGGATACTAGATTTGTATCTCTCTCCCATACACACATGCTTGGCACTGTCGCGTTCATGCACTCTCGGGCGCTCCCGCGCTCAGATTCCACTTCAGTCCCAGCCTTTCCGCCTTGCCTGGTGCGCCACTCTGGTTTCTCGGAAATACCCGCCCAAGCATCCGGATGTGACGTCAACGAAAGTGGTAGGTAAAGCGTGGAAAAGTTAATTCTGCTGTCCGTTGCTCATGCACAAAGGAGACATGCATGTATATAAACGTTGTTTTAATATTAGGACCTCTCCCGGTTTTGCTTTTGAGATATTGCATTACTTAATGTTGTTATTCTTATTAAAACCTTCTAAATAACTTACTGGTAACAGGGTTGTTGTGTACACCGATGATCATCGTTCCCCAGTGGCACTTGTCAGTACACGATATTTGTCTCCCCGTTTGCGTCTGTGGTCTGTCTATCTACGTCACCAGTGCCCATGTACACGAACATGTTTCTTACTTCTGTTTGCTATTATTCGGAACGGGTGAGTTCTTTTACTTTTAACACCCCTCTTCTTTGACTTAATCAGGTGTGCGCATGTTGTCACGGGGAGTGTTCTAAAATGTATATAACCGAGACATTCTCCAATATGAAAGATGATATTCGGAGTTGGCGGAGGGGTGTAGTGAAATATTGGAGCGGGCATCGGAGAGGCATGTGCCCGTCAACATAACCGATTATTTTTCATCGTGAGACAAATACAGGTTTTGCATACAACTTCTGCAGTGTTAGTCGAATTTTCAAGGGTGCTTGCGTCGACACCGAAAATGCCTGACTTTCACATCAGACTGTCACCATCAATTTTCCTTTCTCGGAGGCTTTTAATTCTTTCAGCATGTCCATATGGTTTCATAAAGCCCCCAATACAAGGCAAATCCCCTTGGTGTTGTAAGACAAGATTGCTGTTAAAAATGTTTAGGCTTATTCAGCTTCTTCTCACCGCTGAAGTCATGAGGGACTGGGGAAAACAGTGTTTATACTAAGCTTAAATTGATTGGGCAAGTTTAATGCAAGCGGGTCAAAGGTACAACTGCTTAGCTAGTCTCATCAACCACTCGGGTTTCAGCTGGGACTTTACAACGAGGGCCTGGGCCGATAACATCTGGCTGCCAGCGCGTTCACGCCACTCTGTGTTCTGTGATCGAGTAGATATTAATGGCAGGGAGGCGCAGTGCGCCGAAGTCTCACTCTCACTCACCCTCACTCTCACTCACCCTCACTCTCACTCACCCTCACTCTCACTCACCCTCACTCACCCTCACTCACCCTCACTCACCCTCACTCACCCTCACTCACCCTCACTCACCCTCACTCACCCTCACTCACCCTCACTCACACTCACCCTCACTCACACTCACCCTCACTCACCCTCACCCACCCTCAACCCCTCATCCTCACTCACCCTCAACCCTTCACCCTCACTCACCCTCAACCCCTCACCCTCACTCACCCTCACTCACCCTCAACCCCTCACCCTCAACCCCTCACCCTCAACCCCTCACCCTCACTCACCCTCAACCCCTCACCCTCAACCCCTCACCCTCAACCCCTCACCCTCAATCCCTCACCCTCACCCACACTCACCCACACTCACCCTCACTCACCCTCACTCACACTCACTCACACTCACACTCACCCACCCTCACTCACCCTCACTCACCCTCACCCTCACTCACCCTCACTCACCCTCACCCTCACTCACCCTCACTCACACTCACCCTCACCCTCACTCACCCTCACCCTCACTCACCCTCAACCCCTCACTCACCCTCAACCCCTCACCCACCCTCAACCCCTCACCCTCACTCACCCTCAACCCCTCACTCACCCTCACTCACCCTCACCCTCAACCCCTCAGCCTCACCCTCACTCACCCTCAACCCCTCACCCTCACTCACGCTAAAGATTTACAAAAAAACCCATAAACAATTCTAAAAGCACTAACTCTAATGCTGCGAGACCTATTGCATTTCTAATGCTTGTTTTGTATGCGGCACTGAGACAAACTTGGCACCCAGTGAACGAAGTGTCATTTTTGGTATGTACCACTGGAACAATTGTTTTAAATAGTCTGGGCTTGTGCCTTGAAGACCACACAGAGCGATTTAAAATGCACTTGACTCCTTACAGGGAGCCAGTGCAGACTCTTTATTTCCTTGGAGATAGGAGAGAACTTAGATGTGCCTGTGAGAAGTCTAGCAGCTGCATTTTGTAGCAGCTGGAGTTTGTTCATAAAGTTGTGTTGGGTTATCAAATACAAGCTATTGCAAAGGTCCCGCCTTGACAATATTAGTGCTGTGACCACTGTTTGCCGGCTACCCTATGCTAGGAATGGCAAAACTATCATTACTGTTCTAAGCACATAGGCTGCTGTTGATGCCACTGCATTTACTTGCTCCCCAAAGGTAAGTCTCTCATTGACAATAATTCCCAGATTTTTTACCTTCTTAGCAGGTTTTGGGAGAGAACCCAAAAGTTGGTGTCCTTCCCAAACAATAAAACCTCTGTTTTGCCTGAGTTGAGCTTTAAACAATTCTCTGTCATCCATCTTCTAAGTGATTCCATACCGACTTGGAAGTGTTTATCCGTACCCATTTTCTGGGCAGGTAGCAGAGACACCACAATTTGTGTGTCTTCAGCATACGAGGTGGGACCAAACCCAAATGCTCTGATAATGGGGGTGAAGGATGAAACATACACATTGAAAAGAGTCAGATTCAGGGAGGGTAGTCACCCAGAGCAACAATGTATCCTCTGTTTAATAGAAAGGATCTTAACAGATCCCAGTCTTTGGATTGGATCCCACATTCCTATAAATGGTCCATCAAGATGTCATGATGGACCGTGTCAAAGGCCGCGGACAGATCCAGTAGGATCAGGGCCGCCCTACAACCCTGATCCACAGCCTATCTGATCTCCTCCGTTGCCTCAATAAGGGCTGACTTGGTACTATGTCCCTCTCTGAAGCCATACTGGGAGGGGTCCAAGGCTTGTGTTGCAGCCAAAAAGGCACTGAGTTGTGTATTCATGATTTTTTCAATCAATTTAGCTGGAAGCAAAAGACGCGAAATCTGGTGAAAATTATTAGGGTCCTTCGGGTCCAAGTTTCTTTAGAGACCAATTTCCAAAATGTCAGGAAATGCCCTGTTTCAAACATCCTATTAAAAATAGATGACAATGATGAAGCAATCGAACCCGGGCCAGTTTGGCTGCCGCTAAAGGCCATGGATCAAAGGGTGATCCTGACTTGGCTGCTCTAAGAAGCTCATGGACAATATCAGTGGATAGTGGCATGAATTTATCAAACGTAGCAGTTGCTATCCTTGTGTCTTGAATTTTTCCCTTGCCCTATTCAACAAGGCATCACTGGAATTACCAAAAGCTGAGAAGATAGTGTCAACTTTAGCCAGGAAGAACTTGGGGATGTCTTCACACAGTTCCTGACTTGCTTGAACTTTGGCTGGGCTTGAAGCAGCCAGGCTACAGACCGTTCTAAAAAGTTATCTTACCAAGTTTTTTGCTAGATCAATGCGGGCACCATGGAACTTTTGTTTAGCTGAGAAGAGGAGTTGTTTATATTTCCGCAAACTGATTTTATAAAGCTTTGTATCTGTTTCCTCATAACCCTTCCTCCAACTCCGCTCTAGCCGTTTGCAAACAAGCTTGTGATTCCTCAGATCTTCTGTAAACCATGGGGCAGACTGTTGTGATCTTTTAGGAAAGAACATTTTTTCAGGGGCTAATTTTTCGCAGGCTTTTTCTACCCATTTCTTGAATATTGCGGTGGCCTCTTCCACTCCCACAGGTGTCTGGTCGGCTGTTGAGGTGAGAAGCTCCTGCAGGGCAGCACCCTCAATTTTATTCCAGGCTCTGGTTACTAATTGGGCTTTCTAGTGAGGCCCACTTGCGCGTTACGCCGTTAACGTCAACTCGAATTGAACAGCAGTGTGACTCAACCATACGATATGTAGTAGGCCTGTGAACTGTAGGCTGGGATTATTAGAGAAAATACCATCCAGGGTATGGCCTGCCGTGCGGGTTGGGCTGAGTACCTTCTGCCTCAGTTAGTGCTATTCATCATATCGGTCTGTGTCCCTGTATTAGGTTCAGTAGCGGCCTCCAGATAGAAGTTAAAATCTCCCATAATTGTGTAAGTGTCAGTGTGAAGGCCTTCTTCCAACAGGTCTCCGAGTGAATCTAAAAAGGTATTTCTAGCTCCTGGTGGTCTGCACAAGAGCAAACCTTTAAAGGTGTGATGGAAAGATAGGTTGAAATTAAAAGATAAGGCCTCACATGCTACAGACGGGGCAGCCTGAAATGCTGCCTTAATCGAGCTGTGGTAGATCACTGCCAGACCCGCCCCCCCTTCCTAAGTGGTCTATTTAGCGTGTGGCATAAAGTGGAGAGGATGTATGTGGTGTGTAGTGGAATTATGTGGTTTAGTGTGCAGTGGAATTATGTGGATACTAAATATGTGGTATTTAGTGTATTGGAATTATGTGGAGTGATGCGAATGGAAATAATAGACCAACTGATGAAGAGGGCTGTTGTAATCCTCTGTAGGGAAGTATGTTCGCACACAATGTTAGCAAAATCAAAAAAGCCAGATCTAAAAAGTGTGTCTTTATCAAGTACAGACATTTATAGTGCAACAGAAAAAAAACAGTGGGCATTATCAACGAATGATATTAGTCAGCGCAAATGAGACCGAATCAAACTCTCCTCTAGAATGATTTATAACTGACATTGTTATTTGAAATTAAGAAAAATGGAACAAAATTTTCTTTTTTTTTACTTTCTAAAATAAGGGTTGCTTGGCTTTATAGGCACACGTACTGTATTCAAGTGTATTGGAAGTATCTTTAGTGGAATTGTGTGTTATGGAATGTAATTATGTGTAATGATTTTGTGTGTTGTGGAGTGCTGTGTAGTGGAGTTTAGTTATGTTGTGTTCTGTAGAATTGGGTGGTATGCGTGATTATGTGGTGTGTATTGGATGTATGTGGTGGGTTATGTAATTTTTGCTGACTAGGATTTTGTGGTTTGTTGTCGAATTATGTGGTGTGTAAGGGAATTGTGTTGATTTGTGTGGCATGGAACTGTGGTGTGGAGTGAAATTATGTTGATGAAATTTTATGGTGTGGCGTGCTTTTATGTGGATTGTTATGTGATATATTTTGTTATTATGTGGAACTGAATTATGTTGTGCTGAGTAGTATTATGTGGAGTGAATATATGCTGGGTGGTGTTGATTTGTTGGTGAATTGTGCGGTCTTGAATTGTGTGGTATTGTGTGTTAAACTATGCATCCAGGTATGCCATATGGTACCCAGGTGAGTGGAGTAAAAAATAAACTAAACTAGCTCTCCTGTTATTTTTATGAAGTGTATATTTATCCTTAAATAGAAACAGTATGAGTAAAAAACTTGGAACCTCAGGGGGATGCACAAAGGAATATACTTCTTATGAGCGCTGGGATCTATTGCAGCATTAAGAACTAGACAGTATGTAGATACTTTAATTTTAGGTTGATGCATTCAGCAATGTTAACCAGGATAGGCCTTACATTGTTTAATTCCGTTCAGCATTCCCACGCTATTATTTTCACATAAACCCACTAAACTGCTCCCGAGATCCTGCTCTGGCACAGTTTGAAATCGCTATAAAAGTGTTTCTCTGCCTTCTTTCTCTGAACAGAGCCGGGGAATGTTTGCATTCCTTTTAGATAAGAGTAGTTGGGACTCCGGTTTTATTAATGAGGCAATAAAACTCATTTGGGGCCCACCAGTGGGGGGGGGGGGGGGAGCATAGACCACAGACAAAGGAATGGTGTGATAAAGGCTGCTTTATTGGCATCAGGTGCACCCTACAGATTTCCATCCTTGGCCTTTGCCGCACAAAACTATAGCTCACTATATAAACAAATGTCTGACAACCACCAACCCTGAAGCGAATCTCCAACATTGCAACATCATACAAAAACCCATCTGCAACATCCCCCCTACCTACCAACTGTAAAAGACCTCATTGTCACCCACCACCTACCAAAACAGTCCAGGCCTCCTGCAAATACCTCCCTTCCTTAACTAGGAGAAGCGCCACCATGAGCCCCGCACTAGCACCTGTTCCAGCGCCACAACAAACTTCCCCCTGTGACTAACAAAATCACAGTTGCACCATCTTCCAACAAAACCCCTTCAAACCAACCCAAAAATCCACAACTATCCCAAGAAATCCCACTAAAATAGGGAGGGAGGGTGGGAAAAAGCTTGTGCCTCCAACTGCCTAACCGGTTGCCGTGTCACTGCCCACCAAAATGGTGGGCAGTGACACAAAATGTCCGGTCAAATACCCTCCTAGCTTCCAGAGAGGCAGCGGTGGTTCCGCAAAGGGACCCGCCATCCGGCCGTCCCTTACCTCATTAAACAGATTTTCTCGGACAATCGTCTTATGGGCATTCACTGACTTCAGATTGTCCGCCCAGCGCGCAATCTGCGGGCCCTCATAGCCCAGCCGAAACCCCTCCCGAAAACCTATCCTCAACACCGCTGCATCATCCGCCCGCGGATATGCCGCCAGCCAAGGCTCCATCCGCTCCAGCCTAACCGGCGTATGAGCCTTTTCCCAAGGCTCCGCCCCCCCTTGCGCTTCCCCATTCTGCGCTCCTCCCGTCGTGGGCTGCTGCCCCGGCGGGCCACTGACCCCCCAGCAATGCACCACTGGGTGACGCCGCCCACATTTTGAGCACCCGTGCCAGAAACGGCACACTGTACGCCTGCACGCTCCCTCATTGAAATCTCAGCAAGCCCCGACCGAGCCCTGGCCGGGTGACTCACTCTGCTCCCCCTCTACCCCCCCCCCCCCTGGGTGGGGCGGGCCAGAAAGAGGGTGGGCACCAGCGGCAAACCACTAGCCATATAGACTGTGTGCCCAAACTTGGCCCGCCCATCGTCTGCTGGTATAAATCAGAATCCAGTTCCCCCCATTTCGCGTCCGGGTCAGCCGCCATGCGCGCCCGGAACTCCTCATCATAGTGGGACCAAGGGTACCCACCGTACGTCACCTGCGCCCTCTGCACCACGTCCATGTACTTAAACAGCGCTATGGACCGATCCGGGAACTTTTCACAATGGACGCTGGCGCATATTAGGAAGGCCGCCGACCAATTGTCAATCGTCGGGGGCACTTTTGGGCGCCTCGCCAACTCCTGCTCCTCCTCCTTTGACCCTTCTTTGGACGTCAACTCCCTGTGCAACAGCTTCAGGATGTCTATGTTCTCTCCTTTCCAGATCTTTTCCTTTCGAGCTATCGACAGATGCGCCCCCAGCGGCTTCGTCACCCCCATATACGGGAGCTTGTGCACCGGCACCACACAACTCTCCTTACCCCCACTTGTGGCTACCCCTGCCTTCGCGCCGTCCCCCCCCCCCCATCACCCCCAGTGTCCGTCCCCACCGACACCTGCGTGCAGCGCCGCTTGCCCGCACCACTCCCCACTCCGTCTCAAGCCTTACCTGGCGTCAAGGTCGGCATCCGCGCAGGGTTCCGCTGCCTAACCAGTGGAGCTGAGGGGGCCGTCACTCTGGGCGGGCCCTGCTTTGATTGTACCTGTAACACACTGTCAACAAGGTTACTCAATCCCCCCCTCCCGTATCTCCCCATCCTCCCCCACACTAGCATCTTGTAAATCCCGGCCGCCCCCCAGGGGCTCCAGCCGGCTCAACCCCGCCTTCTTTCTACACACCTGCATCAGATCCACATCCTCCCCCCCGCTCCACCACTGCACTCGCACCAAAGTCTGAAGTATGTGCTTTCACCGACACCCCCCTACCCCCGGCGGCCGTCACAACCCTTCGGGGGGGGGCTGGCGGGGACTTATCCCGCCTCCGTCCGCAGTAGTCCCTTGACCTGTCCCGCGGTGGAGCGTGACCACCCGCACAAGGCGGAGCCGGCCCATCCTCGATGGAGCGGAGCACCTCGCAAAATCCTGCCAAGGAAAGAAGGTGGAGTCCAGCATGCCGGGGTCAAAAGGCCCCTCATCTCCCCCCCACATGCCGCCCCTACCCCAACACCGCTGCGCCCCTCGCCCCCAACCCGCCGAGTGACCTCCTCGCCGCGCCGGGTGCCCCGCGCCCCCTGCCCCCACCCCCACCACTGCAGACCCGCTGGCCCCACAACCCCCATCCCCCCAACCCGGCCCCCCACCCCCGTCCATCCAACTCGGCCCGCATCCCCGCGCATCTCCCAGCCCTCCCCCGCCGCACCCCCATCCCCCGCTCTCTCCCTGCGCAGCCCCCCCGGTACCTGACCCCATCCTGCCCCCCTTCCTGCCCCCCTTCGTGTTCCCTCCCCTCCTCGCCCCCTCCCCGCGGCCCCTCGGGGATAGAGACCTGCTCGGGACCACCATGCTCACCCCCTCCCACGAAGACGAGGACCCCCAGTCCAGCTCACTCTCCCGACCCTCCTTTCCCCCCAAACCTCCCCCACCCCCCTCCTCCTCCAGCTCCGACTCTTCCAACAATAGCGCGGTCCCCGCCACCCCAGCATCTCCCCCCTCTCCCTCCAGCTGCCCCTCCCCCTTATCCCCCTGTGGCACCTCTGCATCCCTCACCAGACCCCCACCTCCACCGGCAGCCTCATTCCCTCCCCCCCCCCAGGTCCACACCACTGCCCCCTTCCCCGCTCCCAACATCCAGGACCTGAGTCTCTGTTTCCCCCCCCAGGTGCCCCTCCTGCCCCTTCCGCAAACATGAGCGCCGGTCGAGCTTTCCTCCCTCTGCTCCCCCCAGGCCCCCCGCGTGCCCCGACGCTTCGCGCCACAGCCTCGCCTCCCTCCTTCCCCCGCCCCCCCTCCCGCCGTCAGGAGCCTTCCGCGGCCGAGACCGCGGAGGCTCACACGCCCACACCGCTGCCGCGGCGCCGCTAGCAGCTCGCCGCAGTGGTCTTACCTGGAGGTCGGGCCGCACCACGTCCAAGCGGCCCGCCTCCTCCAGCAGCCGCAACGTCTCCAGCACCCAGGGGTCCCTCAAAGCTGCCATGTTGCCACTCCGTGACCGCAACGCTAGCCAACAATCGCCTCCGCCCACTAAACTCGTGGGCTCACGCACCACCAGGATCTCCCGCCACAACCAGGCACCCTCGTAGAGAGCGCCGCACCGCCGCAAGCCTGTACCACCGAAAAAGCTTGTGTCCCCAACTGCCTAACCGGCTGCTGTGTCACTGCACACCAAAATGGTAGTCAGTGACACAAAATGTCCGGTCAAATACCCTCCCAGCCCAAACAAAGCCCAAAAGACCTCCCCCCAGCCCAAGCAGCCCAAAGAACCTTTTGCTGTTCCCCAGCACCCCTCTCCCCCCTACTCCCCCAAAACTACCCTGGGTGGCAGGCCTCCCGCTGGTCAGCCGCCCCCCCCCCCCCACACCCCCAAATCCCCATTGTTAAGACGCTTCAAGCATTCTTCCATGGAAAGAAGCAAATGTAGCTGCAAAGGGATGCCAGCCAACATTATTCAAGTACTAAAAAAGCGCACTAACCTCCAACCTACTGCAGCTTAGCTGTGACCCATTTCTGAGCCAGCATAGCCCCCTTGCCATGCCCAGGATGGCACATTGGCAGTGTCGGATTCTCTGAAGATCGAGATGGGGATGAGCAGGCAACTAAAATATCTCGGCACACTGCAGGTTGGTTAGTCGATTTAAGTAGCACTTTTACAAACCTGCAACACATCTGAAAAGCACCTGGTGTTTTCTCTTCTTTATTTGGGTGTGGCTTTTATTTGCTTCTAGGGTGAAGCAGACTGACCAGGCTGGTGCCGGTGTGTCTGAAGGACACAAGACCTATGGCAAGCCCAGTCTTGTCAGGTCGGTGCCCCTGAATGTCCGAACACTGAGGCAGAGTCAGCCACATGTCAGGTCGGTGTCCCTGACAACGATCCATGGTGGTGCAGAAGTAATTACTCTTCTGACCTTGTGCAGGTTTGGGTCAGAGTCAGTCACATGCCAGTGTCTCCTATAACCTGGCAGGCAGAGTCAAAGAAAGCCGCACATCAGAATGATGCCCCAGGAAAGCCAGAAGAGATGTTAGATAGAAAGCTACAGTCAGGCTGGGGTCTGAGGGTCTGAGCCTGTGAGGTCATCAGCACTGAGAATGAGACAGTCTCTTGTCAGTGTGGTACCTCATACAGTAAGCGCCTCTAATTGGCCTCCAGGACTGGGGCAGAGCAAGTCTTTTGACTGGACAGTGTCTAAGAAAGGCCGTGAGGCGAGTGAATGAATGAATTCTTTGTTTGGTTACTCAAAACCATTACATTAAAACATAATATGAGGTTATAAAATTACAAAAGTTAAAACCAAAGGAGTTTGTGCTGCCCAGGGGGCGGGCTTGCGGTGGGTGAGGATCATGTTGAGGCGTGAGTCAACAAAGTCTCTATGGTCGGAGGCCCTCCGGGGCCATCAGCAGAGCAGTGTCTCTGAAGGTCTGTTGACGCTGGGACAGAGCCAGTAACAGTCAAAGCATTCTGCTGTTAAAGGCCGGTGATCGAAGTTGATCACACTTCACCGTAGAGAGCTCTGTGGTGTATATTCATGGACTCCTACCATTCCATATAGAGAGGAACAGGTAGGGAGGGCTGTACAGCCATTTTCAGTCGAAAAGCACTCTTCTAGAAAGCTACACAACCAAGAAGCCAAGCTTATCAAAACAAAGTGAAACACAGCTTCCGTAGCAAATTAGGGCACATACTTTAATTCCAGCATCATCATTTTCAAAATAGACCAGGGTAGTGCTACTGCTCACATCAATAACACACACTGAAAACCTAGAAAAAAATTGTCAAAAAGCAGAGAGACTTCAAGCTGCTATGTATAAGTAAAAAGAGAAAGCTACCTGTGCATCCTACGAGCTTGAACCAGTTGAGGTGTCGGTCTGTGGAGAATAAAACCACATTCCGACATCGGATTGGAAGCAGTTAATGTAGCCTCAATGGGCTGGAGAGACGAGCTGCAGGTATTAATCGTGACAGGACAGGTCGATGTGCGGGCAAACATGCTCAGTGATGGCTCAGACAGGAAGGAATTAATACAGATGGAGGCCCCATGACAAAGGGACTGCAGACTGAGAACAACATGGGTTTTTTGCGGGAATTTAGTTGGTCTTTGGAACAAGCAGAAAAGCAAACAGGGTCCTCTCCATTCACCCCCACAGATAAGCATCTTCATTTACCCACGACAGCCATTTAAATAAACAAGTGATGTAAATAGAGCTGAGGCTTGTTTCCGTGAACCAGACAGTGTGAGGAGCTGGATAGGCGAGACTTCGGCAGCACGCAAATTCCAATGACTAGAGCATGCTGTACTCAAGGCTTCTCAATCCGGCTTTCGGGCCGGTTATTCCACTGAGACAGCATTATTAAGAGTTACTGAAAAGCTCTGTCAACTTCTAGATGAAGGACAGACAGTCGCACTTATTCTACTTGACCTCAGTGCGGCATTTGATACCATCTCGCACAAACTCCTAATACACATGCTTAAAAACTCGGGCCTATGCGGCCCGGCACTAGATTGGATCATTTCCATTTTGGAAAATCGTACTTTTCAAATCATGTCAACCACAGCCTGTTTTCCAAAACCTACACCGCGCCGCATGGAGTACCTCAGGGCTCGATCCTCAGTCCACTGCTATTTAACCTTTACGTCAGACCTTTAGCGGATATAGCAGACCAAGCTGGACTAACTCTGTTTACCTACGCAGACGATTCTCAAATCATCTTCTCCCGCTCCAATCCTAACCCCTCGTCATCTCCCATCTCAAACAAGGCCTTAGTAACATCTCCAATTGGATGACCAATAACCACCTGAAATTAAATGGTGAGAAGACCAAGGTCCTCATCCTGGGTAAACAGAAAGACCATTGGAAGTTTTCTCACTGGCCTACTCATACGAGTAACCTCCCTAAACCAACTAACCACGTTCGGAACCTGGGTGTCATTGTTGACGACACACTGTCCATGCACTAACAAACCGTCAAAGGGACTGCACTCTGTTTCACCATTCTAAAATGGCTGATGAAAATCCTGTGTATGTTGCTCGCCCCCATCCAAATGACCGCAGTTCACGCCCTTATTACATCAAGACTTGATTACGGCAACATTCTTTACTTGGGGTCAAACAAAGCCGTAGTCCGTAGACTGCAGCTAATCCAGAATTCTGCTCCCAGGTTGCTTTGCAGAATTCCGAAGACCTCTAGCATTTCTGGATATCTACGTGACCTACATTGGCTCAGGGTAGAGAACCGTATTAAGTTCAAAGCCCTGAGCCATATGTTAAGAATAAAAGCAGGCACAGCTCCCCAATACCTCCAAGCACTAGTATGCCTCTATGTCCCTTCCCGCCACTTAAGATCTGAAACATTGGGCAACTTTTTTGTGCCCAAGGTCAAACTCTCCAGAATGGGAGGGAGATCTTTCTCCTATCCGGGCCCCTCTATTTGGAACACTCTTCCCACCTTCATCCGCAAAGAAACAGATTACATCCGTTTTCGCAGAAACCTTAAGACCTGGCTGTTTGATCAGTAACGATAACTGCAGGACCCGCAAGCTGCCTATGTTCCTTCCTAGTGCCGGGAAACCCTTTTTGGGTAGCTGAGCGCCTTAAAAACTCAATAAATAAAAAAATAATTACCAGAGTCCTTGAAGTGCTGCAGGCTGCACCTGCGACATTGTAAATGTAAATGTAAATGTGTTTCGATTTATATAGCGCACTTTAACCCAGGGGCCTCAAGGCGCTTGCTTAGGGAACCCGTCCTGGTATTCCCCTGTGAGGTACCCTGGCCGGGTATCCACAAGGTGAAAGCCAGGCATCCTGCCGCGAGGGGCCGTAGTGGAGATTAAGCAAGCTATTGCCCAGAGTCGCAGAGTGTGACCCCGTGAGTCGAGTAGGCACCAGAGCGAGAATTGTCGACTCCGTGGAATTTTTGAGCCCGAGACCCGCCGAGGCGGGGAATCGAACCCTGGTCCACGGCCGATTTCAGCTTCTGGGTCTGCCGCCTCTAACCACTGAGCCACGCTTCTCCACTATGTGCTTTTCCACTATTGTGCATTTCTTTAAATGGTCAATCCCTGAATGTTGTTTTTACTGTTATTTTGCAATGGATCCTGGTATGAGTCCCATCTAGTCAAGCAATTATAAGTAGAGCCGAGGGTTGTTTACATGAGGCAGCCAGTGTGAAGAGCCAGGGATGCAGGGCTTCGGCGGGATGCAAATTTCACAAGTAGGCTGCAAAGGCCAGATCAGGAGGAACGGCCATCGCGCGCTGTGCTTGAGGCTTCTCATACCGGAGTGCTGATGAGCTGCTGTGGAGTGCCGTGCTGAGCAAATAAAAGGCATGCAATGTTAAACCATGAAAGCGGGTAGTGAGATATCCCTGTTTTCACTCGAGCTCCAAATGGAAAAGCAAGGGGGCAGCTACGCTGTAAGGAGAGCCTTCCTATTCCTCTGTGAAAATGAGAAAAATGAAGAAATTGTGCACCAAAATTACCCACAGACAGGAGTGTAGGAGTACATGTAACAGTTGGGACACAAATAGACAGGAAAGGAATAGTACATGAAAAAGGAGGGAGCCAGAACCCCAAAAAAGGACAAATACAGCCAATGCTCCAATGAAAAGCCAGATTTTCCGAATGGCCCAGAAAAGAACGAATGAAAAATGATGAGCGTGGTCGAAGCCCACAGAGTAGATACAGCATGTCTCGAAGAGACCGTGCATGCGCTGTCTAGGCGAGACCTAATAAATTGTCTACCCTTGAAGTTTGTTTTCTTTCCTTTTTTCTTGAAAGTAATATCTGCTACTGGCTAAGGGTGCCACAGTCACAGAATGCTTGTGCGTGCCTCCACTGTTGTCAGGGAGCATTTTAAAGAAAAACAAGTATGAAAAAAAAACTATCACCGCAAGGAGACTGTTCACATTTTTTCTTTTGCAGTGCAGAGCAGTCTGTGCCATCCTTTCTCTACACCATCAATTAATCTGTCCCCCTAACAGAGGAGTCTGGGGACAGTTAGAGAATAATTATCAGAGAGGTATGTCCGCCCCCTCTTCACCAACTCACCAGTGGCAAATGCTTTTGAAAAAGGTAAAAAAGGGTGGGCCAGGGCTGGAAGCTATACCAAAAGCAGCTGTAGCAAAGAAAGTTCATAGAAACCACCACACTAACCTGAGCACATTTTGTTTTCTTAAAATGAAGGCCAAAAACTACATTTTTCAGGCTAAATCATTGCTTTAAGTACATAAGTTTAACTTGAATGCTAAAGGTAATCCTCCAGGATGCTGACTTTTCTTGATTCCCATTGTTCATGACGAGCTCAGCTCGTCATGAGTGTATGGAGGTGTACATCATGACGAGCTGAGCTCGTCATGAGCGTCCAAGGGGTTAAATGGCATAGGTAGGTTTTACAGGCCGTTTCACATTACCTCAAGGGGAATTTTACCATTATATTGCAATTTTCTATGTCATAGGACGTTACATCTAAGGTAAGTACATCAGGCAGGTTATCAGTGGAGAAGTGTGGCTCAATGGTTAGAGCGGCAGACCCTGATGCAGAGGTCTAGCCCGGGACCAGAGTTCAATTCCCCGCCTCGGCAGGTCTTGGGCTCAAAATTCCACGGACCTGATAATTCTCGCCTCGGTGCCTATTCCAATCATGGAGTCCCACTCTGCAACTCTGGGCAATAGCTTGCTTAATCTCCACAAAGGCCCCCACAACGCTAAGGATGCCTTGCCTCCACCTTGGGGGTGCCCAGGAGTGGACGCCTCACAGGGAAAGCCAGGATGGGTTCCACAGAGGTATTCGTACAAGCGCCTTGAGACCCTTGCGGGTGAGTAGTGCGCTATACAAGTATCAATTTACATTTACATTTACAATTTTATCAGTACTTTATTTTTCAGTTAGGAATGTTTTAATTGTTAAGTTATTAGAGATGTGCATATGCTCATATATGCATATATATATATATATATATATATATATATATATATATATATATATCCTGGTTGTCGCCTCTAACACACAGGAATCTATTCTCCCAAGAGACGAAGCGTACCCAAAATCGTGCTGAATATTTTTATTTCTGTTACTCGCCCAACACCACCGCCATGACGCGTTTCGGTCCCTCTTGGACCTTGATCACATATATATATATATATATAATATATCCCATAGCTGAGCATTGTAAACAACGTGATCGCCTCTTCCTTGCCGCTCCCGGCGGCGTTTTACAGCGGGACGGCGAGTCCCAAAATATTTCAACACAATGCTGCTCCTTTGTCTTCAAACAGCACGCCGTAGACACAAATGTTGCAAAGCGGTATTTATTTATCGCTTACATCAAGACCGAACGCGTTTCGGGGACAACCCCTTGATCACGAGTAAAGGTGTCTCTGTTTCAGTGCATTAAATAAACAATCACGTGATGAACAAACAAAATGAAAATACTTCAAAGAGTTACAGCACTCTTATTCTGTTTTCTAAAGTGAATTAGAATTATATACAGTGAAGATAACCAAAATCACACTATAATTTTGTCAGAACCACACAACAATGGTATCAAGTTAAATCAGTTTTAAGTGTGAGTGTTTATTCAACAAAACTTTATTGACACTCACTGTAGCTAGGTTCAACTTCACCTATTCAGTGATAAAATTCGAAGCTGTCATGCTTGAACTAATTTAGCCCATGTGGGCTTTATTATAACAATCGATCATAATATGTTTTGTTGCTGACCATACTTTCTTGCAGAATTTTTTTTTAAAAACATACAATTCAATTTTCAAAATTGGAATATAAAATAACCCTAATAATACATAAACAAAAGAAATACTTTTAAATAAATCAATTATAAATGTGCTATGCATCCCAAGTGGGCTTTATATATCTACAACTCTCTTGTAGAATAAATCCAGGCTGTGGGGTTATCTACCAACTAGATGTATCTGTTGCAATTTATCTCAAATAATTGTTTGCAGGCTCTGCTGGTCTTCAAAGCAAGGAATAAGTTTCATATTTTCTTAACTGCTTTCTATTCATTCAAACCTGTGGTCTGAACAAAACAAAATTGTTCATGTCCTATTACTAAAAAATTAATATCAAAGACAAACCTAAACATTTCAAATTTACTGGCTGCGAGGCAACGGACTTTGTCACCATCCTCTGTGGGTTGGTGCTCTACACAATTCTTATACTGTTTGGATTCACACAGTTTATAACTCTTCAATAAGTAACATCGTTGTTCACAATTCTAATTTATCTGAACCCATAATCCTAACAATGAAAGAACACCGATCAAAACTCAATATTTAGACAAAGGTAAACTGCCATACATTTAAAATTTAGTAACGGATACAAAAGCGGAAAATGTAATAATCTCAATCTTTTAGAAACCTTTCACAGTACACCATAAAAAACCTTTCACAGTACATCTTAAAACCTAGTGAAGACTTTCTGAGAGGGATTGAAAGATAGTTGACACTTGAATAGGCATTATGGGCAGTCATCCCAAATGCATTGATAATTCCTCGTCGCAATTATGTCCTTCTGGGGCCATCATTTGATATTGAATAATGAGTCTGGACTCAAGACGTCTTAAATCCTGAGCTCGGTTCCCACCTCTTATATTCACACCGACTGCATCCAAAACGATAAAAGACAATAATCTCTCATCTTGGTTGTGGAAAGTCTGGAAATGCCTGGGCACTGGATACTGTCTGTCACCTTTTCTTATTGCCCTCAGATGTTCTAACATCAGTTTTTTTGCCTTGTGTAGTGTGCTCCCTATATATGTTTTGTTGCAGGGACATTGAAGGGCATACACTACATGATCGGAATTGCAGGATCGGTGTTTTTGAATGATAAAGGGTTTGCATAATGGTGACCGTTTAAATTCCGTGCATTTCTTACTGTACTTACATGCTTTGCAGTTTTGACGTGTGAAAAAGCCCTTAATGTCAGATTTATTTGCGTCAGATGGTTCTAAGGCCCTACATACTGTATCCTTAAGGGATCTTACCTCTCTGTATGTTATCTGAGGATAGGGCTCTATTTGAGGTGCCAGATCTTTATCCGTAGAGAGCACCTGCCAAAACTTCCTCAGACTTTGTCTCACTTGTTTTGCCTGTTGGCTAAAAGTGGTTATGAATCTTATTTTCTGGTGATCTTTTTCGACTGGGCATATATCTTTGATAGCTAGAAGGTCTGATCGTTTTCTATTCTTCACCTCAATTTTCGCTTTTCTAATGGTGGCTTTGGTGTAACCCCTTTCCAGAAATCTTTCTGTCATTAATGTTTGTTCTCTAATATAGCCATCCTCCGTGCTGCAATTGCGCTTTGCGTGGAGGAACTCACCAGGGAGTTACTTTGGATCAGACTTCTAGGGTGGCAACTTCGAAGTCTACATGGGCTAAATTAGTTCAAGGACGACAGCTTCGAATTTTATGACTGAATAGGTTAAGTTGAACCTAGATACAGTGAGTGTCAATAAAGTTTTGTTGAACAAACACTCACACTTAAAACTGATTTAACTTGATACCATTGTTGTGTGGTTCTGACACAATTATAGTGTCCTTTTGGTTATCTTCACTGTATATAATTCTAATTTACTTTAGAAAACAGAAGAATAGAGTGCTGTAACTCTTTGAAGTCTTTTCATTATGTTTGTTCCTCACGTGATTTTTTTATTTAATGCACTGAAATAGACACCTTTACTCGTGATCAAGGGGTTGTCTCCGAAACGCGTTGGGTCTTGACGAAAGCCGATAAATAAATACCGCTTTGCAACATTTGTATCTACGGTGTGCTATTTGAAGACAAAGGAGCAGCATTGTGTTGATATATAGATATATATATATATATATATATATATATATATATATATATATATATATATATACACATATATATACACATATATATATATACACAGTGATACTGGCGTGCTGCTAGAACGCTGGTGGTGCACAGTGAATAGCTGTACCGCTAGCGCTAGAAATGTAGAAGAAAATCTCCCAACCCTCTTCTGATTAAGGAGTCGGCACTCTGTCATGGGTGTTTCTCCCATTTATTGTATTGCTTGCATCAGACACATGAAAAAGCACAAGAGGGACGCGTTTCGGCAGTCACGCTGCCTTTCTCGACCTAAAATACACCATATTGGTGCTTCTTTTAAAGCCCTTACATCATTAACATCAAACTAAAGATGTACTATGCTTGACAGTGATTGGTTGAGCACAGGCTAGTGGGGATGTTACAAACATTTACATCAGTGGATAACCTCATCTTCTCACAGAGAAAAGTCTGCAATCAAGCAAGTCCTATACATTTACTTAAAGGTTTCTTACTGACTGCACATGTGAAAGTTATGCCTCTCAGTTCATTTTATTCACAAAGAGCCCCATCATGCCTCAATTTGTTTCCTGCAAAACCAAGACTGGATTTTTCCTCGTTCTTAATCGGTCAATAGTGACATCCGATTAATGTCTTTTTTTTAAAACCATAAATTCGCATTATTGCCAATACGTACAATATTTATTTAGGCTAGTCGCCCACTTCGTTATTTTACCCACTCCTTTAAAGTACATAATTGTTCCCTGAGCAACCTGCTCTCTGCTCGGAATCGGCTCACACGAGAATATCCAGATTGCCAGATTCACAGTGGCGACTTCATGCCTTTACCATTCTTGTTTCCAGTACAATCCAATCCTGACAAACAGTCGTGGGGTCCCATGATGCCACCGCTTATCAGGCAAGTGCCTTCTGCTGTGCCCAGCTCCATTATTTATATATATATATATATATATATATATATATATATATATATATATATATATATATATATATATATATATATATATATATATATATATACTACTATAATAAAGGAAGAACTTTCAGCCTTTGAGGCGGGGAGGCGGGTAATCTCGGGTACCACAGCGCCAATCCACACACCCAATACACAGTTGGAATTGTCAGGGTGTGTATATGGTTATAGGCTATATAAATTTTAAAAAACAACGTTATTTAAAAATTTTACAGTAAAAAAAAAGTAGTCCCTCTGAAGTAGCGCCTGCCGCGACGTGCGTGCTCACGTCAGGAGCGCGGGGAGGAGCGGTGTCCAGGAGCGCGACGAGGAGCGACGGACATGGCGCGGGGGAGGAGCGGTGATGTGAGGAGAAGTGGACAGGCCAACAGCGGTGCGAGCAGCGGACCGACTGGAGGAGTGGCGGCTGAGGTAAGGGAGCGGCGGACATGGAACGGGGAAGGAGCGGTGACGTGAGGAGCAGCGGACAGGCCAGCGGCGGTGCGAGCAGCGGACAGGCGGGAGGAGCGGCGGCTGAGGTAAGGGGACACATGTCGGGGCAGGCGGAGACTGGCCGGGCGGGGGCCTGGGCTGCTGGACAATGTCGGGGGGGGGGGTCGGGGGTCGGGAAAGCCTGTTGCTCCCGGACAAGGTCGGGACGGGCTTTATATATATATATATATATATATATATATATATCTATATATATATATATATATATATATATATATATATATATATATATATATATAATTAGTGTGAACAAGCTCACTCGCAGAGTGAAACGCGTCATCCTACATTAAACGTCTTCCCTGTTCTCCATTGTTGGATGTATTTTTTACTCGAGGCTATATTGGATTGCTGGGTGCGAGGTGTTTGAGGTCCTGACCTCTGGCTCCGATACAATCACGGAACCTGGAGAGAGAGAGAGAGAGAGAGATATATATATATATATATATATATATATATATATATATATATATATATATATATATATATATATCCATATATCCAAAGTTCTGCCCATAAGCAAAGTCGCGCACTTAAGGAGATTCAGTTGTGAAAGTTTTATTCACCGGATATCGCTACGCGTTTCGACACACCAAGGTGTCTTGATCACAGGATAACCATTCCCCCATATTCAACATGTTAAATACACAATGAGAAAACAAATAATAAACATAGATGAAGTCTGCAACCCTCCATACATTCAAGTCAAAACATTGTCGGCCATATTAGAGTGGAGTCACTAGCAGGAAATAGTGTCTAGAAACATATTATTTGGCCATGCATTCTGTAAATCGACCATGATTCTAGTGATTTAACCAAAAATAACAAAATGCAATGTGAGCTTAGATAATTCTTTAAGTGGAATATTCAACCATATGTATTGAAAACAATCTGACAATTAATCATTGGCCAATAGTGTCTTGGCCGTGATATTAGCATAATGTCTAGAACTGTACCGTAACGGTAAAAGTGTTTACCCAAGTCTATCAAGGATATATAGACAACGGTATTTAGAACAGAAAGCAGAAATTAATATAATAGCGGTCTAGTGCCCTGCTAATACTAAATGTGTGTGAGGGGCTGTATGGGTGAGTGAGTGTGTGTATGGCTTTGTGAGTGAGTGGGTGTGTTTGTGGGATATGGGTTAATAGGGTATGAGAAATGCAGTATAGGTGAGTGATGGGGTATATGAGTGACTATGTGTTAGTGAGTTAATGTGAGAGTGGCTGTATGGGTCAGTGTGTGCTTATGTCAGTGACTGTATAGATGAGTGAGTGAATGTTTGTATATGTATGAGTAAGTAGGTAGGTGTGTGGGTAACTGTATGGTTGAGTAAGTGACTGTGAGTGAGTAGGTGTGTGAGTAGCTCTATGGGTGACTGACTCAGTGTGTCAGTGGCTGTATGGGTGTATTAGTGGATATGTCAGTGGCTGTATTAGTGAGTGAGTGGGTATATGATTGACTGGGTAAGTGAGTGGATTTGTGTGTAGGTCGATGAATCAGTGAGTGGGTGTGTAGGTACTGGTATGGGTTTGTGAATGGTTGTGTGGGAGTGGGTTATGAAAGGTTCTATGGGGTGGGAGTGGGTGTGTTAGAGATTTTGTGGATGATGTCATCAGTGATGTCATTTGAGATATCATCAGTGATGTCACTGACCATGTCATGGGTGATGTATTATGTGAGGTCATATGCGGTGCATTGTGGGGGCACGAGCTATAATTAGCTCAGCTAACTGTAACTGGTGAATTTCACTGGTTTTTCTATGAGTGAAACCTGAGCCTAGCTATAATGTTCCTGTAACCTTTGATTTTTTTTCAGTGAATTTTAAGTTTTTTAAATGCTAATTCCTAACTATAATGTCCCTGTAGCCTTTGTATTTTCAGTGAATTTCTACGTTTGTATAAGTAGTAATGGCGTTTGCAAAGTGGTGGAGAAAGGGGGCGTGGCCTCAATCTCTCTGTGTGAGACTTACTGGAGATAGCAAGAGGGGTTGGGGGTCAGGGTGTTTCCACTCTGCCCCCCTCCTTCTTTTTTTTTTTTTTAAAGCATTTTTTGTGGGACTCTGTTCAACCAAGTCACAAGATGGCTGCCAACACTTACTGGTTGACGTGTTGGCAGACAATTACATTTCAGTAGGTTTTAATAGGCTGTTGGGCTCCCAGATATCTATATTTTTAAACTTAAATTTCTCTGAAACTGCGAAATGAATTTACATCAAATAACAAAAAACACACTTTCTTAACCAACATCTAGCTTTCTGCCAAACTTGCTGTAAGTCTGTTCAGTGGTTCAGGCTATAGTAGTGATCAAAAAATGAAAAATACGCATCGACATAACATGTGAAAAACTTGTTTTGGGACCCCCTTTTGTTTTTGGCCCCTGCTTGATGGATCAACCCTAAAATTTCAACACAGCAGCTGAACCCAAAAGGGGAAGTTTTGTGAAGATTTCGTGAAGATTCAGCAAGCGGCGCCAAAGTTATTGGCAAAACAAAAAATGATTTTTCTATGGAAACTTTGGTCCTAACTGTAACTACCTACTGGCGACCCCCAGTAAGTGGATATCTCCAATCCATTACCTGTTCATGGAGTATTGAACAGGGTCCAACACAACACAGGATGCAATTTTAAACCACAATGTTTTTATTCCAGTGGACAGCCAATGTAACGTGTTTTGGCCGCGGAGGAGCGGCCTTTCCACACATGATGGGCACCATACTTCATTCATATTTATACAGAAAAAACAAAGCATGTGACGCATAGACATAAAGATGTGCGTATTTCTATCTATCTATCTATCTATCTATCTATCTATCTATCTATCTATCTATCTATCTATCTATCTATCTATCGATCTATCGATCTATCTATCTATCGATCTATCTATCTATCGATCTATATATATATATATATATATATATATATATATGTTTACACCTATACAACAAGAAAAGGTGCATTTAGAATTTGAAAATTACTATTTTTCATTCATTTATCATTAATGTTAGAATTTTTATTAATATATATAGGTATATGTTATTAACAAATATAAATATATATATATATATATATAATTTTTTTTTTTTAATCTCACCCAGTCTTTCTCCCGCAGAAAGAAGTTGAGCCGCAACATTACAGTGGAATTTAGCGTTTAATTTCAAAAGTACAACGTTCCCCTTCCTGATGCATTTCGGTCACCGTGGGCTTTCTCAAAGGGAAGGAACAAAGGCATCTGACGATTTCAAAACCGGCACACAGACCAGCTAATTGCTTCTTTATCCAATTTTTTGCCCCCTGGTGGGCGCCGCGATAGGCCAGAATATACCGAGCATGCTGGTATTTGTAGTGTGCTGTGTTGGTTATTAAATTATTTTCCTCTGATGGACGATGCTTTTTTGATTTTAGAAACTTGCTGAGTTTTCCTGTAATATCCTTGCACGCCAATTTTGAGGTTTGTATACTTTTATGTGAAGTTCGGGTTTTAGGGTAGTAAGGGAATTATTTTAGGGTACAAGTATGACTAGTTTTTAGGGGTGATTTTGTATTTTTAGTGTTCAGACATGCATTTTTTTATGAGTGGGAAGACGTTTTTCTCATTACCAAATACTAGGCAAGGAAAAGCAAATCCATTTGTGCCAGTAGAAACAAAATGTTTGGCAAGAGCGAAAAAATAACCCCTTCACTTGTTTTTGGGTGGAGAGGACTCTCAATATAGAAAAAATGACACATGATATATGTGTATCATTAACCAAGTTTGCCTTCATTATCAAAATCCGGACCTAGACAAAACCGGTAGAAAACAATATAGGGATCAACACAGATTGAAATGATTCCTGATAATGCAGAAGCACTGTTTACTTCTACATAGTTCACAGTAATGTTTATTCTAATTAACCTTATCTAATTGTGTTTTTCCTCTGGTCTTAGTGTTTTGGACACCAGGTCATGGTCACTGGGTTTTGACACTGAGCCTCACTGACACTCTTAAACTGAGACTCTAGGACTCTCCTTGGGCTTTCTGAGGCCAGGGCCGGCTTTAGTGCAGGTGGTGCCCAGTGCAACAATCTTTGTTACTGCCCTCCAATGGATTCCTTCACTTCCACCCTGTGATGGTGCCCCACAACTCTCCAAAGCCCCTCTCGCACATACTTAATTTGTTTTCTAGCGTTAATCTTACCATTGTAGTGTCAGAGCACTTTACATCACACACACAATATGGAGAAACAAGGAATCATGCATGTGTAAATCAGTGTGCTTGAAATGTTACATAAGACAAAGAGGACTACAATGCGAAGGGCCATATTGATAGGCAGTATATATTAAGAGTGCTTAGTCTGAACGTAATGGTGAGGATTCTTTACTAATAAGAACTTTTTCCACCCAAATGAACCCTTTTCAGCAACTTTAGGACAATGAAAGGCTGGGAAAAAAAATAATGTTCTAATCTATACCTTGCAGTTTGCCTACAGCTCTTTGATGACCATTTATAGCTCACTGCGCTATATTAGGATTGCAATTTATGAACTGCAAGTAACAAAAAGATCTCTGTGTCAAAATCAGTAACCCACTGACTTATCTACAGGCGCTAGTTTATGATGTGTCAAAACTGCTAATAGACAAAACACTCTCTCTCCAGCAAGTACAATAATCACCAGAGTTATCGTGACATTTTTATTGTCTGGAAATTGCTGGGCACACAAACTCTGCAGCAGGTTAATTAAAAACCATAAATCATTTCAAATCACAGCATCCAGAGGTAGGCACCCAGTGCGGTTGCACTGGTTGCATCACCCAAAGCCGGCCCTGGGAGAGACCCTGCTCGAAGCACCTCAATTACATTTACACAAAGCACACTGTTGATTGGTGTCCACACCTATGCCTTAAGTCAGGGCTGTGAGTACTGACTTCAGCATGCTGTTTGATGTCTGATATTAGTTGTTTTAAACATCTCACATTTCAAGCTGATCAGAGCAGTCACGCACAGGATAGCTTCTTGTTGTGTTCAGTGGTAATGGGACCTCGCTTCGGTGCAGTTGGCCTTGGGGAGCAGAGACCTGCCTATGGTCAGTCCTCTGGGCTGAGGGTCAAGATTCAGTACTGGCATGCTCAACTTTGTACTCCAGTGTATGTATGCAGGACAAGGTAACTGCTTCCTGCCATCCTGGCGACCTCATAGTAAACATGGCGCCACTGTAAGTGTTTACACATTTTGCATCTCCGGAGAGGCAGTGTGTTCCTCTTGTCTGTATGCTGAGAAGAACACAACGATGAGGGGAACTGGGAGCACATCTATAGCATAGAAGCTCCCAAAATGTACATGTACATGTACATAAGTAGAGTATGCAGTTCTTAAAAGAATCAGAAAATTAAACAGATAAAGCAGTAGCTTGGGAGGGGACTGGGCAAGCAAATCGGAGGGGACCTGATTGCTCAGAAGCAAGCGCCTTTCTCACACCCAGATGGGTGTCCTGCTTCATCATCGGGCAGCTTCTTGACGGGCCAGTGCTGCAATGCCCCCCGTCTCCTCGAGGAGGCTCTTTGACCGAGGGTTTTTAAAATGAGATGCCATGATGAAGTGTAAGTAGAGGTGGAGAGTCTGTAGATTGGTGTAAGTGTGTTATTAAACTAACTTAAGAGGACCCTAAAACATTTTTAATACGTGGGACCTCGTGTTATAAATAAAAACAAAGGGAGGCTGTGTTGAAGACCATGATCTCACAAGAAAGCGAGAACGTCAGTCAACATGTTTTGCGCTATTAAAAGTTCCTGTGGATTTGGCCACCTTGTCTGGAAGGACCAAGTAACTTAAACTATCAAGGAATTGGGTTATAGTAATAGTATTTCACAACTATACGCAATCTCAAAAAGCCACCCTTAAAGTGTAGGGTATACCTTATAATATCTAAAATCCAACCCAATTTGAGTAAGTAAATTGCTGCTTGTATGATGGCAGAGACTGCGCTAGCTGTGGAGTAAAAGGCATCCAGCGCATTAGGAAAGCTGAGACCTACCCCTCTCTGCCACCCCAGATCCCCCGGGACTATAAATAGTACAAAACATGTTGACCTAGGTTCTCACTTTCCTGTGAACTGTACCGGATCATTGTCTCCAACACAGCCACCCTTTGATTGTATTTATAACAAGAGGTCCCAGGTATTAAACATTGTTTAGGGTCTCTCCTAGTTATTTTTTATAACACACTTACACCAATCTACTCGCAGTGCACCTTCATTTAATCTTCATCATGGTGTCTTATTTTACAAGACCACCTTCAAAGAGCCCCCACGTTGGGCCCGTTGGGCATTGCAGCACTGGCCCAATGGGGAGCTGCCCGATGATGATGCATGGCACCCATCCGGGTGTGTGAGGGCTCTTGCTTCTGAGCAATCCCATCCCCCTGATTTGCTTGTTCATACCCTTCTGACCTACATGGTTTAATGTATGATAATATCCACTGTTCCTCCAAGCAGTGCCTATAAACCTATACAGGCAGGTGGTGCACTTGCAACATTGGGAATAAAGATTCCTGGTGGTCAGGTACTGTGGGCCGGACAAGCAGGGATAGTTCAAACCTTTTCAGATGCTGCCGCCAGTTACTGCGGGGTTGCTGGATTTTTGTGCAACTGTTAATTTTTTAACAAGCCCCCCTTCCATGTTGCTACTTGTGTCACATTTCTAGGTCTTGTGCATGCCTCTTATCTGCGACATGTAACTGAGTCGACTCATTACAGAGGTGAGAGATTATTGGCCCCGAAACTAACACACCAGTAGTAATCACTACACTGATGTTGCTAAAGGGTAAATCACCGAACTATGCAAAATGAAATTACGGTCCATAAAATACCGTAAGGCAAAATGCTTCAAAAGTCACAAAGATTTGCCACAAAATTTACGTTTTGATGCTGCCTAATTTCCAAATCCATGCCGCCTTATCTTGGGGAGGCTTTTCAGTGAGACCGTGCTGCCTCTGTTTATTTGCTTCATGTGTTAGATCTCTTGAAAGTAGCGCTGAGTAGAGTATTGTATTCTCCTAAACCTGTTGCCTCCGGCTCGCCCTGGGAGCGGGAAGAAGGGATTGTAATGATGCAATGTTATGGGCCCTGGGCCCTCATGTTAGGCGCAGCAATGATGGACACCGACACCAGGGATGAGTGGTAGGAAAAGGTCGCAAGCACGTGCGCTCGGCCTCTTTTATTGGCAGCGTCATGTGACACCATGACGTCTGTGGTGGGTGGGTGTAGAGTATGTTACATCACACTGGAACACTAGAACGTGTCCACGCTAAGACACTACAGGGATGTCTCCGAGTCTGCCTGCCTGTGGTAGGAGAGTGTTAATTGCTCGTTTCCTGTGCCCCATTGATTAAGCTGTCAGTTTGTGGCGGACTGAGGCCTGTGATGCGCTCTACTGCAGCCTCCGGCCTGCACTCTCGTCAGTCGGTCCCGCTCTCAGGACACCAGCCTATGTTTGGGAGCCTAGCTTCATTAGGGGGGTTTAGAGTGTTCCATCCCCCTAATAAATGTATTATTTAGCAAATAGTTGGGTACAGGAACTTGCAGTCTGGTATGGTAAGGTGGTTGTTGGATTTTACCTGGGCTTTTTAAAGACTTATTCAGAGAAATAAACTCACACACTCTTCTGTTTGGATGGTTTTAAAACTTAAGTGTTTTACAAAATACTGTGGGCCATATTATCAAGAACAGCGATAACATTAACGCCGCTTCAGCGGCAGGAAACTGCTGCTAAAGCGGCGATAAGGGGGCTTGATAATCTGCCCTTGTGAATTCTCATAGAAGGCAAGGTTCTGGTGTGAACCTGGGCTGCCCATTATCGCCGCTTTAGCGGCAGTTTCCTGCCGCTAAAGCGGAGATAATGTTATCGCTGTTCTTGATAATATGGCCCTGTGTTTTTAGTACCCCTCACAAGCCGCACTCCTTTCCCTTTCCATTGGCCTGTAAGCCCCCCCCATGCACTGCTTTGCATATAATAGTTATCATGATATGCTGGAGTGATTGGCTGAAGCTCTCACCGCCCCCCAGTCTTACTGACCAAGCTACGCCGCTGCATACGTTTGCGTTGACCATTGCATGTCAGGCTGCTTTGACATTACAAGCACTGTCCGAAGGGCGCAGTGGCCCTGTGACCTCTGCACTGCGCAAATAATGCACACAGAAGCTGAGCATTGTATTGTATGGCATTGTAATTATCTATTTTTAGTGCCTCATATCCCGTTACTAGGAGCTATAGCACATCTCCTTCAACTAATAGTCCTCACTGTAAAGTGCACCTAACTTTTCGTTCCCACTTCTTAAAAATGCACCCCTGCTCCTCCACGTGCAGTTATGCAATTCCGCAGCCTCAAGGATGGATTTCCCGCAGTTGCCATGTAATCAGCCATCTGCTGCATAATTGGCACATTTCAAAAACAACAAGCATTGGTGCAGCTAATAGTTCTGTCGTCGGCAAACTGTGCGATGGCAATTTTTTTATTTTTATTGGAAGGATACACAACAAAAATAAAAAATAAAACTTCAATGAAACTGCCATATATGCTTGAAATAACAATTTTAAATTTAAAAAACACTGACTGGCGTGGCCATTTCACTAGTTATATTTTTTTAAATAACAAGCATTCCAGTTGTTCCATGCATTTTAAAATAATTGTTATTTATTAAGAAAAATAGAATAAATCACAACATAACCAAGCATTCGAAATGCATCCAACTACCGTGTTACTTAAACCCTTTATAATTTTTTTAATAAATCGCCATCTAACTGGCCACCCAAAGCGCCCGCAGTATTTAAGTAGTAGGTATTTAAAGTTAATATGCGGGCTTAGGAAAATAACAAGGACATTTTAAACAAGATTCGTTACTGAAGACAAAGGAACTATTTTTAAGCAGAAGTGTATAATACGCACATGCTTTGCGCAGTCTCCAAACTGAAGGAAGCCAATAGGTAAAGTGGGCTGACCCATTGTTCAATGCTGGATATAGCATGGTGGGTGGAACCAAACTGTGCTTGTCAATTTGACAAACCACTGGATAAAGACCTCTGAAAACCCCTCAACATTTTTTATAATATCTCGGATGTTTTAAAAAAAAAATATTCTGATGCATGGGTAAAGCTGCCTCAAAGGTCAGACCTAAAAAATGTTTTATTCTAGCGCAAGTAGATCAAAAGTTACTGAAAATTACACTACATGTTGGGTTGTGCAGTGGTTGTCCCAGTACAAAGGGTATCTGGCCATCTTTTAGTTGCTGATCAGGTAAAACCTTGGCCAAGACGGTATTAATGCCTTAAAGTTACAAAATAGTTTAATAAGTGTGACACAAAATGTGCCGCCTTATACACAATAATTTGCCTCTTTTTGCCAGATAATGTACCCTGCCACATAATTTGCTCTTGAATTGCTTCAAATTCCAGTGGCCTACAGCCTATGTAGCAACTCTGAGGAGTGGGGTGGAGGTAGCAAGCAGGACCATCAATCCGCAGTTCATATGATCTTCGGTTAAAGGTAGAATTGTGCATTTCTACCGTCAGGTTGTGAATAGAATCGTAGCATTGATGCATCACAGATGACTTTCATCTGATTGGAGTTTTAGCTGTTTGAATAGAGGGATCCAGTAGGCAAGAGACCTTTCTTGTGCAGCATGAAGATGCCTTCGCACTGCGTTTTTTGCGGTTGCCGATCTTAACACATTAGTCAGCTTCAATAGGAAAGTATTAGTTGAGACTTTCAGGCCCTGGAAATGTTCATCCTTACCAGGTCTATCAAGTTGTGTAGCTCTATTTTTATTTTTTTTTCTCCGTATGATATACAATGCAGTTGGTAATATTGATATCCTGTTCACAACTTTAGATTGTTAAACATTCACCACCTCTAATCCCACAACATATGAAGAAATCTGCTTTATGAGAAACATCTTGGGCAATAGAGAGAGACATCACTTTTCATCTTGTATAGAGCTGTTAAGGTTGGCCAGGCCCGATTTTATAGTATTAACTCTAATATGTATTCCTCACACTCCTTGTGACTGTGTATAAGAGGATAAAGTCATTTACTTCAGATAACTTCTTCCACATGGTTGTCTACCATACATTCACGAGTTTATCTACATTTGATGACCAACTGCAGCCAACAAGTTCTGTAGTGAGATGATGGGACAGCGCCGCGGCCAAGGTCTACTAATGCACAAAATAAATACGTTTGTTGGGCCCAGCCATGTCTGTCTCATGTGTCCGATTCTGTCTGACCTACTTAAAACTCCACATCCTTTGAGCCTTACATGTGTCTTGATGAATCCCATACTAGCCCATGAGCAGCTAATCACACTTTAGGCAGCATTTGTAGGGGGTCTCTAATTTGATGACTTTAGAAGAAACATTTAACGCCGCCTCCTCCGATGGCAATCAGTTGCATATTGCACTAGTTCCCTCTTCCAATCCCCTTCTCTCCAAATTATCCGCACACTTGCCTTGTCGCAGCCAGTCGTTATGTCTCCGGCTCAACCTTCTGCTTTTTAATGCACATTCCCTGTCCAACTTTGCATGCCTGGGTGTCTCCATCTTAAATACATTTTTTTTTCATTTTTATGAGTCACATATTTTTTGCTGCGCTGGCAGGGCATGTCTTGAGTGCCAGGTGTGAATTGAAGAAACAGGGCAGAGGAAATGAGGAAGATAGAGGGTGAGTGGGTTTGATATTCTGGACTCCATAAGCCAAGCAGAAGAGGTGGGTGGTCGGCACTGGACTCCATAAGCCAAGCAGAAGAGGTGGGTGGTCGGCACTGGACTCCATAAGCCAAGCAGAAGAGGCGGGTGGTCGGCACTGGACTCCATAAGCCAAGCAGAAGAGGTGGGTGGTCGGCACTGGACTCCATAAGCCAAGCAGAAGAGGTGGGTGGTCGGCACTGACTCCATAAGCCAAGCAGAAGAGGTGGGTGGTCGGCACTGGACTCCATAAGCCAAGCAGAAGAGGTGGGTGGTCGGCACTGGACTCCATAAGCCAAGCAGAAGAGGTGGGTGGCCGGCACTCTTACTGACATCACGTGGTGAAGTTCGGAGTGCATCCGCTGTAGGAAGGAGTTCTGGAAAGAGGAGCCGGGATTGTGGTGGACTGTCCAAAAGCTGTTGTCAAGGGCAAGCGCAAAGTTAAAGACTGACCTCAGATCTCTGCTTGACTGATGCTTCTGAAACACCTTTGCAGCGAGGGTCTGCATTTTTTACTACACGAAGAGTGAACAATAAATGCATTCTTAGATCAGTGGGGGTCGAGCAATGCTTGCCAGTGTATGAGTAAGGTGCCCGCCTGCATTTCAGTAAAATGTGCAATTATAAAAGTCTTGAGAACCCTCTCTCCACATTGCTGCTGTATTTCAAATGTAAGGAGATCGGAAACTGCTGAGAAGGGGGTGAAAACCTCTCGTTCGCCCCTTTCTCACTTCTGTATCCAGTAATTGCTCAGTTGAATATCATATCCTGAACAGAGGCCAGCGGGTCATGCACGTGAGCACCTTACTCCTATGCACTTTAAACAATATGAATCGCAACTGCAGTGAGTCAACACCATTCAGCAGGACTAAAATACCACAGTGCAGCTCCAAGGACTGTCAGAACATTATTGCTGCATTCTGGGAGATGTATGACTTTACCACAGCGTCTCGTGGTGTTTGATTTAAAAGCATCTGTGTCTTGTAGAATGCGAACCGTTCACCTGTGATCAAGACATCATGCCGAAACGTGTCAGGACTATGTGCGAGCAGCCACTTCCACTGTGAATAAATGCTTGGTGGTTTTCTGGAACTAGACCTGAGGGGAAGGGAGGTGTGTGCATGAGCGTGTGTTTGTTTCTGCCCCAAAAAATGAAAGTCCAAATCCCCTAGTGAAATGAGAACGGCTAGAAAAGCCACACAGACATAGCATACCCCACTCGGGGCCCAGAGACACAGCGGCCTGCCGTCCCTGCCCCGGGTTCACTTACTTCAAATGTATGTTCACTGCACACGCTCTTCTTCCTCTTAGCTACAAGAAGCCTTGATGGTAGAATTGCCAAATCGGTGCATGTGGGCAGGGCTCCATGTTTCCAGTTCTCGCCTTTTTCAAATCATTTTATCAAGTGACTGACGACCACATGCACTAAGCCCAAGATGCAAATAGAGGTGGGGGGGGGGTGTAAAAGGTGAGCCCATATTAGTATCGATGCCCGGGCTGCTGGCGCAAGACGCCTCTTAGTTCCCATTCTGAATTATTACCAAATAGAGAGACGGGCGCTGGAGGCAGGAATCAAGAACAGAGTTTATTACTCATGAGGAGAGCCTGTCATTTCGGACACGAAACACAGTGTCTTTCGGGAGGTGCTCTAACAAGTGAGCTGAGACATCGTCTTTTATACCTTACAAAACACTTGGCATTACAATCACGACATTGTGAAACAAGGAAAAGACATCCCCATAATCCTCGTGTCAATCCTACCCCACATATGTTTACAATAGGGACCCTTGAACTGTCGATAAGAGTAGGGGCAATCACGCAGCTGAGTGTTCCGCTGATTATTAGGATGTGTGCGCCTGATCGTATCCCAAGGGGTGGGGAAGCCAGGATCAATAGTGGGTTCTTTGAAGAGGAGTGACTCCATACAATAAGGGGCAGTAAGCAGTATCTTCCGGCTTAGGCGATGGCCTCGGACATGTGTGGACAGTCCATCGCGGAGGGAGGGTTTACTAACAGAGGGGTTATTCATAAAAGGAAAGGAGGTGTTGGTCAGGCGCGGCCGTGACTCTCAAGGACAGGGTCTTGCAGAAGAGGAAGGTTTATGACTTGTCCATGTGAGGGAGGAGGGGGGAGCCAGGGTGCGCACAGGGACAGAGTCGCACAGAGAGAGAGGTCTTATGACCCGTACATGAGAGAACGGGGGGGGGGCAGTCAGATACAGCCGGGGGGGGTTATGTCAGCTGAGGCGAGGGATGCTTCTTTGAGAGGAAATGGGGAGGGGGCTTTGCGTGTGTCAAGCAGGAGGGTTGCCTTTCATAGCAGGGTCGCGCAGAGGGAGAGGGTTCCATGGTCTATGCATGTGAGAGGGGGTTAAAATACGCGCAGGAGGGGAGCCGGGGATTCCAATGAGCGGGCAAAAGGCCAAGGTGCCTAAAAATGGCTGTCATGTACATAAGGGTACGGGCTTTTAATGGCAGAGTGGTGCGGTTAACGTACAGGGAAGGGAATGGGAAAAAGCAAATGAACGCTGCTTATGTACATCACTTTTCCTAATTTTCCACAGTCGCCGCTTTTTACATAACAGAGTTCATTTTCCTATTCTCCCTAGTTAATGAACGTACATATAAACATGTGTGGTTGATGAATTGGCATTTGTCAATACTAACATATGGCAGATAATCATGGACAGTTGATGTGATTGGCAGAATGCAGCACATAGGAAATTGCATTTTGTTGAGTTCCTAACATTTAAACGCACTACATAGCATAAATGCTTCTGACTTTCTTAAAAAAAAATGTGACCAATGAATATTTTGATCAAATAGTCGAGGTAGGAATCCAGTTCAATACACAAGATCTCTTCGTCCCAGTGTCTTTTTAGCAGTGAGCCATCACTGGTAGGCTCTCGTCCGTATCTTTTCGTTGGCGCTGTTGAGCACCGGCGGTGGAGCTATAGGTCCAGCTCTGATCTATCCTTACGCGTTGCAGGGTGCGGTCAGTCCTCTGCTGTTAGACCACAGTCCTGTTCCCTAACCAATCCTTTTGGTGGTGTCTTATGCTCGGCACCTACATTTCCGTGGCAACACCCTCTTCCCACCTGAATGCTGCTCTTCCTTTTGGCAAAAAGTCACGTGGAAGAGAGGGTGTGTGGTTCAAATAGTCGATAGGAGAGAGGGCGGAGTGGTGTCAGATTCCCTGGGACACACTAAAGGGACCAAGGGAGCAAAGGAGCAAAGGATAACAAGCAAGCAGGCCCATCAATCGGGCCAAAAAGGGGGACGGAGACTTCAGGCACACGTGGGTTAGCAGACGGAGGGCTTCAGAGCAGCCCGTCAGGTTTCGTTGTCCACGTCTGAAATTGCTGTCTCGTCCTGTATCTTGTTGCTCTGCAGCTCCACCTTTGGTCGAGGTCACATGTGTCTCAAGATCTGCCGCCAGGCTGTGCGTCACGTCCGCCCCTTCTCCTCCGGTGATCATATATCTTTGAATAGGTACAAAACAAGCTTTAGAGAACTGGCAGGAGAAGACATTTATGCATGTGAATTCCTCCCTCAATCCTACGGACTTGGGAGATACGTTCATCGGTCACAGTCAGAGGTTTATTACCAAGCAGTGCATATGTCGGCATTCCTACTGGGTTCATGCCAAGCTTATTCATAGTCTATTCACGACACAAAAATAGAGAGAAATCAGACTCCTATCAACTGCGCATTTCATCAGATTCAACCTTCCGGAATCTCCAGCGGAGACTTGTCTTTCAAACCTGGGCCTTTATTCAGTCTAACATTTCCCTTCAAGGCTGGCTAACCCTCTCAAACAGGGCGGGGGCGCTATCGTCGGGAGTCAGGGTAAAACAGGCTTTTCTCGAGGGACGACAGTTACTCATGGTCATCATGTATATATCGGGGACAGCAGCTGGGGTCAATCAAGTGGGGTGGGGATGCTACGGGCATTCGCGCTTGGGTGCAAAGGGGGTGGGGCAATCTGGGCGTTGGGGGTCAATCTAGGCGTTGGCGCTCGTCTCTAACGAACTGAAAAATAAGGTGCCATTGACATATAGTTCCCCTATATAAGACCAGATTCGGGGACCGTAGTCGTCTTACCTGTCCTTTCTTTCTTAGCCAATTCGAGTTCATACATTTTGCAGAAATGAGAGGTAGTAATATGGCAAATTACAATCATTTTAGTTTCTGTCAATTTCGCTGAACACCTTTGTGTTCAATAAGTATCCAATCAGACTGGTGCCAGCGAGGCACAATTTTACCATAAAAAGGAAGATGGAACAGGGGGACTCTCGTAGAGAGTGAGAGTCATCCGCAACCCAAACGAGCCATTCGGTACACGTATGACATGTAGGGAGAGAGAGAGAGAGAGAGAGAGAGAGATAGATAGAGGGGGAGAGAGAGAGAGAGAGACGTGTACGAAAATAGGTCATTTAGTGCGCTCACAACACAGAACAGCAGGGGTCAGGTAACACGGAAACACAAAACAGAGGGAAGACATAAATCCCTACACTACACATACACAAACACAAACAAGGGGGGACAGTACGTGTTTTACATAAAAAGAAAAATTCATGACAAAACATAGAACAGTTGTTGGCCAAAAAAGATCTTTCTGCATGCTGCGCATCTTTAGTATCCTGTTTACCTACGTGCTGAGCTCTTTTTACCTTTCCTCCTTTTCCTCTCGTTTGCTATTTTTGCGAGCGCTCTCAATTGCCAATACTTACACCTCGGTCAGCCGGTCAGAAATTAACCTGGTCGGGCTATTGCCCATGGTTGGATCTTGAACCACTTTTGAGTTTCTTCTTTTGGTGGGAAGTTCTCCAGGTTGAGAGGTAACGTGCTAATTCGAGTCAATTTCCGTCATACAGTACCCGTCAAGTTTCTCTGTCAGTCCATCCTCCCAGTCGCTACGTTCTAAAGAGGAACAGTCATCTCTAAGTCTAGCATAAGTACTATGCTCAAATCCCCTCCTTCCCTTTCCGTCGGTTGTTCGATCGTCACTCCTTCATACTTCAGTCGACGTTCCGACGTGACCTGCAGAAGGGAGGAGAAGGAAGGGTGTGGGGGCAACATTCAAAATACATCAACTTGCATAAATCCGAAAATGTTTTTACCTACCACATACTTGACCTATCTCCACGGGCCGCATTCTCTACCATCTCGGCGTTTAAGCCCAGAGGGATCAGTAGCGTCAGATAGATAATCATTGATGGTCCTCGTATCCACATGAATCACACGATCGTGGCCTTATAGGTCGTGTGCAAGGGTGGCGGTCAGGTGGTATTTCTGTGGTATCGCTCAAAAGGCGTCTAAAAACACTTTTCCGGCTGTCTGTGATACATAGTGTAGCTGCTAGATATCGGGCCTTTTCACCCTTCAACCTTAATAAAGCTGCTTATTTTTCGCTTATTTAGAGACAGTAGTAACACATTAAAAAAACTCATTAATGCAACTGCTACAATTCATACTTCCTTTTTCGAAATACCTTTAATTAACAATGTTGGCGCACAAATACGAGCCTACAACCCAGTGGGCCGGCCACGGAGCAGACTGGAACTGTGCATAAGCGGAACGAGGTCGGTGATCATTTATTTCAGAAAAGTGCGGCAGTGCAATAAAATCATATTGAACTTTCCTACACTTCAAGCATTATGCATGTCAATAATTCAATTTTTCAAGAATTTTATCTCATTGTCCAACTATTACTCAAGACCTAATATTTACCAATTCATTGTCCAAATGCTCAATCAGTTCTTATTTCATACCAATTCATTTCTTCCCAAACGTAATTAGTACCCACTCTAATCAGCTCATTGTCCCAACACATAATCGTTATCTATCTTATATCGCTTTTCTTTCCGAACACATAATCAATATCCATTTTATCTACTTTCATTGTCCAAAACTGCATACACATCTCGGAGCATCGAGGTTTGAGCGATCAAGGTGAACAAGGAGTTTGAAAGTTTCATTTTGTATCAACGCCATTTTGTGCGAGGTCAGGCAGGTCCCAATATGGCCAGAATGTCTCCAATGACTCGTGGTTGGACCAGAACCTCTTTTGTCAGTTCAAAAAGTTTATCGCAATGGGGTAACAGATAGGCGTGGGCGGAAAATCCGTTCCGCTCGCGGATTTTGCGGATTTTCGGGAAATCCGCAATCCGCGAGATTTGCGAATTTCCCGCAAAATCCGCAAATCCGCGAGCAGCGGATTTTGCTCGCACTGCTCGCACTGTTCGCGTGAGTTCGCGCCCCGCGAATAAGTGCAAAATTGCAGAAATACGATCTTAGCAAAACTGAAAGTAACTACTTACCAGGTTCAAAAGTTCAGGCTCATCATTAGTAGCCATTTCCTGGAGTGCTTCCTGAGGGGCCCCTCCAGAGTTCAGTTGCCAGTTGAAACTAGTATGTGACCCTGCTCTGAACCTCAGAATAGTTACACATATGCCACAAAGGTCCTGAATTACAGCTAAGGGAGACAAGCAGGAGCCAGGCTGGAAGTTAAAATCCATTAATCAGCCCCTAATTCATTATTGTCAGTTGGGGCAGGGCAGGTGTTGTAACTAATTTTGCAACAATGAAAGCACTTAGCAAGTGCAAAAGATCACTAATCAGGGCGCACTAAGGAAGCAGGTGCCAGCTAAAAAAATATTCTGTGACACATGAATCAGCCCCAAATTAATTCAGGTCACTTGAGGCAGGGAAGGTGTGCTTTGCTTTGCCGAAAATAATGTACACTGGACAACCAGAGGGTGTGGTGATGAAACAGAGGGTGGCATGGGTGGGCCAGAGGGTGGCATGAGTAGTCAGAGAGTGGCAGTGGTGACAGAGAGTGGCAGTGATGAAGAAGAGTGTCCCAAACAGGCTGGACACGTAGAAACAACAAGTTCGCGAAACTTGCGACCCAACAGGTAAGTTCGCAATTTGCGAAAGTGTACAAAACCCTCGCGAACTGGCAGAAACACGGGCGAACACAAAAAAAAAAAAAATCCGCAAATTCGCGGGAATTCGCGGATTTTGCGGATTGCGAATCCGCAAATCCGCAAAATTCGCGAACGCGAGATCCGCAAAATTCGCTCATGCTTAGTAACAGACTAGCAGCATAAACCATCAGTCAAAAAGTGGGGAGGGCGGCAATGTTCTTTCCTACCGGGTCACTCTGATGTTCCACCGGAACTGAACAAATCTGTATCCTTGCTGGATTTTAGTCATTTCCAAACTGAGGCTGGCGCCAGCAGGAGTGCGCCGATGTCGCTGTTCCCGGCGAGGGGGACGGGGGCGCCCATGTGGAGGGGTCGGGGCCCCCCGGCTCTCATAGAATCTTCAAAGTTGAGGAGAGAAGGTACAGGACGTGTGCCCGTCCCGGGCAAAGGACCGCTTTTTCATATGGACCCTCTTTAAGCAGGAGCGTTGGGGTGTCGCTGGAAGCCTCCACCTGGAGGGAGGTGGGGGAGGCTCGTTCGCGCCACCTCCCCCTTCCAGCGACCCCGCGCCGTTCTCCGGCTCCAGCGCTTCGGTACGGCCGTGCCAGGCAATGAAGATGGGGGGGGGGGTCGGTGGCTGAGGCAAGACATCCCCCCCTTTTGACATGTGGCGGGACTACCTGTAACTCTCAGGCGCTGCCATGTGGCGGGACTACCTGCAACTTTCAGGTGCTACCATGTGGCGGGACTACCTGCAACTGTCAGGCGCCGGGTGCAGTTGCAGCCATTATTGCGCAAAGAAGCGCCGCCGTCCTCGCCTTGGCTTCGGCCTTCGATGAGAGCCGGATCAGGTGAGAGAGGGGGGGGGGGTCGGTGGCCGAGGCAAGACATCCCCCCCCCCGTGGCCTGCAGGGCAGCAGAAGAGGGAAGAGATAATTGCGATTTGCGGGCCGTCCGCCCCACAGCCTCCCCTTCCGACTGCGGCCAGCCGAGCCCTGCACGCATCGAGGCCTCGCCTTCCGGATGGGCGTAACCGCGGACCTGTTGCACTTCGGGAGCTTCCGGAATGGGGGTAGGTACCTATTGGTTTGTTCCTATTTCATGTGACCGTTATTTGGGCGTGGTGGGCAATGAGGCAGACATGTTTGGAGCAGGAGTAGGCAGCGGAACCTTGCTACCTCGTGGCTGCCTTGCTGTTTATATTTCTTATTACGAAGTGCTTCTAATGTTTCTTATTTTTAGTGAAGTCTAAAGCTCATCAGGGGGTTACTGACTTAGCCCGATTTCTTTTTATTTTTCCTTCTTTTCCTTAGCGTGTTTCGAGCTAAAGTTTCTGTTAATAGGGTACGGTGATCACTTCATGTTTTATATGTCCTTTTCATTAGGGGTACTCCTGGACGGACCAGATGAGTTACCTCCAATAAATGGTCCGGGGTGGAACTAGATTATTAATCAGAGGGGAACACATACCCCTTCGTTAGGGTATCATCCTGGACGGACCAAATGATGTACCCCCACTTACTAGGGTAGCCTCCTGGACGGACCAGATGGGTCACTTCCAATAAATGGCCAACAAGTGGGGGCATGTGTCCTCCATTAGGGTAGCCTCCTGGACGGACCAGGTGAGCTACCCCCCAAATAATAGTCAATCAGTGGGGAGTGGGTAGGACTGACGAATCATAAAGGGGCATAACCTACCCTTTACTATTTGCAAAGACTAGACAGAATATTTCTATTCCACGTTGTTTGCAAACAGAAAATACCTCAAACAAACAATTCCTTGGACAACAATGTCCAGTCAATCAATCAATCAGTGGGGATAAAAACAGGCATGACGGATTACAACGGGGACAAACGTCTGCATTACCTGCCCTTCGCTATCTGCAAAGGAAGACAGAATATTTCTATTCGTCTCTGTTTGTGGACAGGGAAGATCTCAAAGAGCAACAATCGATTATTAATCGATATCAAACAATCAGTGGGGAGAAAGGTAGGCATGACGGATTACAACGGGGACAAAGGTCTGCATTACCTACCCTTCTCTATCTGCAAAGAGAGACGAACGTTCCTATTCGCCGCTGTTTGCAAACAGAGAATGTCTCGTTCTCAAGAAGAGAACCAATATTTCAAGTAGCATCCAAAGCTAAATGAACCAATAACAACAATATCAGTATTCAAATACCGATTCCAATACAATCAATCAATCAATCAGATGGATAAAACCATCCTACCAATCAGGCGCAAAACGCCCTACTTAATCTTACCCGGACCGGACCATGCGGACAGTTCTTCGTCTTCCTCCTCCAGCGCCCGATTGTTCTCTTACTCCATGCAGCATTCCTGTGGGATTCCAGTCAGGACAATAGGTCACTCGAGAGAGGTCCGTTCAGAATCGGTGAAGTTCATTCAATCGGCAGCTGGACGAGGGCCCTCTCAAGGCAGGTATACTCCAATCATTTAGATGTTCACCTCATCGTCTGGATCTCTCTTACTGGACCTTATGTCACTGATGGACCCCGCGTTGGGACGCCAATTGTAAAAGGTGAGCCCATATTAGTATCGATGCCCGGGCTGCTGGCGCAAGACGCCTCTTAGTTCCCATTCTGAATAATTACCAAATAGAGAGACGGGCGCTGGCAGCAGGAATCAAGAACAGAGTTTATTACTCATGAGGAGAGCCTGTCATTTCGGACACAAAACACAGTGTCTTTCGGGAGGTGCTCTAACAAGTGAGCTGAGACATCGTCTTTTATACCTTACAAAACACTTGGCATTACAATCACGACATTGTGAAACAAGGAAAAGACATCCCCATAATCCTCGTGTCAATCCTACCCCACATATGTTTACAATAGGGACCCTTGAACTGTCGATAAGAGTAGGGGCAATCACGCAGCTGAGTGTTCCGCTGATTATTAGGATGTGTGCGCCTGATCGTATCCCAAGGGGTGGGGAAGCCAGGATCAATAGTGGGTTCTTTGAAGAGGAGTGACTCCATACAATAAGGGGCAGTAAACAGTATCTTCCGGCTTAGGCGATGGCCTCGGACATGTGTGGACAGTCCATCGCGGAGGGAGGGTTTACTAACAGAGGGGTTATTCATAAAAGGAAAGGAGGTGTTGGTCAGGCGCGGCCGTGACTCTCAAGGACAGGGTCTTGCAGAAGAGGAAGGTTTATGACTTGTCCATGTGAGGGAGGAGGGGGGAGCCAGGGTGCGCACAGGGACAGAGTCGCACAGAGAGAGAGGTCTTATGACCGGGCATGAGAGAACGGGGGGGCAGTCAGATACAGCCGGGGGGGGGTTATGTCAGCTGAGGCGAGGGATGCTTCTTTGAGAGGAAATGGGGAGGGGGCTTTGCGTGTGTCAAGCAGGAGGGTTGCCTTTCATAGCAGGGTCGCGCAGAGGGAGAGGGTTTCATGGTCTATGCATGTGAGAGGGGGTTAAAATACGCGCAGGAGGGGAGCCGGGGATTCCAATGAGCGGGCAAAAGGCCAAGGTGCCTAAAAATGGCTGTCATGTACATAAGGGTACGGGCTTTTAATGGCAGAGTGGTGCGGTTAACGTACAGGGAAGGGAATTGGAAAAAGCAAATGAACGCTGCTTATGTACATCACTTTTCCTAATTTTCCACAGGGGGGGCTGAACCTTTAATCAGTAGGCAGAGTGGAGCTGCAGGGGCTCTTAGAAGGGGTGAAACAACTGCAAGGCTTAATTAACATTCAAATGGTCTTTTAAAGACCTGTGAAACGTTCGGGTGCAGCTCTGTGTGTGCCCAGGATCTGTCTCATCCCAGGCTGCCACACACAATGAGGGGGGGGGGGGACCTGCAGCCCGGTGAGTCCAATGGGTGTTCCGCGCCTGGTGTGCACCAACAAAATAGGGAGCGCCAGAGCTCAGCTAAGATCTGGTTTGGCTCTAAGAGCCCATGTACGAGCCAGGCAAGCCATGAAAAGGTTTGGCATGTTGAACGTGAGACCGACATAATATAAAGAACCAATACCCTCTTCAAAGTTCAAACTGGTATATTTTTATCAGATGATATCACTGCAAAGACAGACATTTATTAAATGTGAACTTAGAAACATTTATTTATTTATTTATGCATTTGTAGAGCGCCTGAATCAGCCCGAAGGGGTATCTCCGCGCTTTTGAATCCGTTGTGGTGTTGTGTTGACAGACAAGGACGATACTGCATTATGGTAGGGTAATTACTAGGCCTGAGTAAAAAGATATGTTTTTAATTTCTTTCGAAAAGAAAGAAGATTGGTGGTATGTCTCAACTGTGCAGGCAGGGAATTCCACAGAACTGGGCCTTTGAGAGAGAGAGAGAGCCCGGCCTCCTTGTCTGGCTCTCTTCACTTTTGGCACCTGCAGCATCTGGGAATTACTGGAACGCAAGACGCGGCCGGGTGTGTACAGTACAAATATATCTTTTAGATATTTAGGTCCTGATCCATAAATGCACTTGTGCATTATACAACATGTTTTAAAATTGACACGTTGTCTCACTGGAAGCCAGTGGAGATGAGAAAGAAGGGGACGTGATGGGGTGCATGGTTGGGCGTTCACGATGAGTCTTGCTGCAGTATTTTGTATCACCTGCAGTTTATCCATTTGTTCCTGATTGGCCGAAATGAGAAGTCCGTTGCAGTAGTCCATCCTGTTGATGACTAATGTCTGTACCAACGTCTTCCTGTGGGTGTCAGGCAGGAAGGGAAAGATACGTCGAAGCAGCCCAATTACCCGGAAGCAAGTTCCAGTGACTTGGTTGACGTGATCTTTCAGTATCAATGCTTGGTCCAGACGCACTCCCAGATTTTTAATGGTCTGCTTTGGGGCGGGAACCGGTCCCAACTCCAGGGGCCACCAATCTGGGGACCATAGTAGAGTGGCCCCTCCAAACAACATGACTTCGGTTTTAGTCACGTTGCATTGGAGAAAGTTCTGGGCCATCCAATCCGCTACAGCTCTCATCCCGTCTGCAAAGGACTGCATTATTGTCGGCGTAAGGGTTTGAAACATTAATGGTTGACATTGCTAATAGTGAACTAAGAGGCAAGTTGGTAGACATGTAAATCCTAAATGTGGCTCAGATAAATCAAACATAAGATGTGATTTTACAGTACACATCCTGAACTCGAGTATTTACAAGTGCTCTCATATCTAATATAAAAGAAATTGAGGGTCTGTGAAATAAAGTATTTGCCTACTATCACACAATATGGAGAAGCCGATACTTATTCCAGGTTGCCGGGTTTCACATTTTGAAATTCACCCACCAGACGTCTATCTCACTCTCTTTCTCTCCTGCTTTACATTAAAGGTCACTGTTATGTCTTTTATTGTTGGCGCACGACGAGAAAAACCAAAGAAAGACACTGAAGACCCGACTGAGGGCTCCGAGACCCCACTGCCAAGACAGGAATGCATTTGTTTGGGGGGAATTACACCCCAATCCCCCCTAATGCTACATTCCTGGTAATGTATAAACAAAAATATCCCTTTAGCTGCCTCTCACATTACCCACAGCCCTCTACCACTGGTGTTCACCCCAGAAGCAAGACACAAGAAGCAGGGGTACAAATACTCACCAAAGCGGGCCCTTTTCTTGCTTCAAAGCTGGTGTTAAGGTTGAGAGCAGTGCCTAACCAAAAGGGAACTGGCCCATGTAGGTAAAGTAGTACCAATAAGGGGATATGGTAACATCTGCTATTTACAGTGCTTACAAATGCCACAGGTGCAGTATGTGATACTATATGGAGTGCAGATTATTATTATGAAGAATGAATGAAGTCAGAAGTGGAGATGAGACGGGTGAGGGAGAGATTATGTTCCTCCTTCATTCTGACCTCCTTTCAGAGAACTAATCCGTAAAAAAATCTCTTTATGGTTTTTAAGTGTACAAAGACACAAGCACAGTGGCACGAGGGCATCACGTTAGCACAGGTTGGTTAAGCTACATAATAGTGCTGAGACACACAATAAGACACACAGGCGTCCCTGTTACATCATCCGGAGTGCGAGGCTGGAAGAGTACTGAATTGTAGTGAGTATTTTGGTATTGTGCGCATTAGTGTTGTTCGTGGTGCGTATCCACGTAGTGGATGGCAGAAGAGTGAAGGACATAGTGTATATGGTTTACAGTAATTCAATACTTTTCTTGGTTTGAAGAAACCGACGTGGAGTCCAGCCAGGAACGACAGAGAAGCCGCCCCTAGTCATGCACTATTTACTGGCAGTCAGGGTAAAATGTAGGAGGATTTCATCCATGAGTGACAGAGGTGTGACTGTCAGAGAGAAGACACAAGGTCATGGTAAGGCTCTTGAGAGAATATCCAGGAGTAAGAGAGGAGTGACTCAGTCATGCATTGATGACCGGCCCTAAATAGTGCATCCTGGAGAGACCCAGGGTAACACAAGGCCCTGCACTTGACCAATGCAGTGATAAGTGCATCCGGGAGAGATGGAGGGTAACCCAAGGCCCTGCACTTGACCAATGCAGTGATAAGTGCATCCAAGAGAGACAGAGGGTAACACCAGGCCAGGCACCTGACCAATGCAGTGATAAGCGCATCCGGGAGAGACGGAGTTTAACCCAAGGCCCTGCACTTGACCAATGCAGTGATAAGTGCATCCTGAAGAGACCCAGGGTAACCCAAGGCCCTGCACCTGACCAATGCAGTGATAAGTGCATTCGGGAGAGACGGACGGTAACCCATGGCCCTGCACCTGACCAATGCAGTGATAAGTGCATCCGGGAGAGACGGAGGATAACCCAAGGCCCTGCACCCGACCAATGCAGTGATAAGTGCATTCGGGAGAGACGGACGGTAACCCATGGCCCTGCACCTGACCAATGCAGTGATAAGTGCATCCGGGGGAGACGGAGGGTAACCCAAGGCCCTGCACCCGACCAATGCAGTGATAAGTGCATCCAGAGGAGACAGAGGGTAACCCAAGGCCCTGCACCTGACAAATGCAGTGATAAGTGCATTCGGGAGAGACGGACGGTAACCCATGGCCCTGCACCTGACCAATGCAGTGATAAGTGCATCCGGGAGAGACGGAGGGTAACCCAAGGCCCTGCACCCGACCAATGCAGTGATAAGTGCATCCTGAAGAGACCCAGGGTAACCCAAGGCCCTGCACCCGACCAATGCAGTGATAAGTGCATCCGGGAGAGACGGAGGGTAACCCAAGGCCCTGCACCTGACCAATGCAGTGATAAGTGCATCCTGAAGAGACCCAGGGTAACCCAAGGCCCTGCACCCGACCAATGCAGTGATAAGTGCATCCGGGAGAGACGGAGGGTAACCCAAGGCCCTGCACCTGACCAATGCAGTGATAAGTGCATCCTGAAGAGACCCAGGGTAACCCAAGGCCCTGCACCCGACCAATGCAGTGATAAGTGCATCCGGGAGAGACGGAGGGTAACCCAAGGCCCTGCACCCGACCAATGCAGTGATAAGTGCATCCGGGAGAGACGGAGGGTAACCCAAGGCCCTGCACCTGACCAATGCAGTGATAAGTGCATCCGGGAGAGACGGAGGGTAACCCAAGGCCCTGCACCCGACCAATGCAGTGATAAGTGCATCCGGGAGAGACGGAGGGTAACCCAAGGCCCTGCACCTGACCAATGCAGTGATAGGTGCATCCGGGAGAGAAGGAGGGTAACCCAAGGCCCTGCACCTGACCAATGCAGTGATAGGTGCATCCGGGAGAGACGGAGGGTAACCCAAGGCCCTGCACCTGACCAATGCAGTGATAGGTGCGTCCGGGAGAGAAGGAGGGTAACCCAAGGCCCTGCACCTGACCAATGCAGTGATAGGTGCATCCGGGAGAGACGGAGGGTAACCCATGGCCCTGCACCTGACCAATGCAGTGATAAGTGCATCCGGGAGAGACGGAGGGTAACCCAAGGCCCTGCACCCGACCAATGCAGTGATAAGTGCATCCGGGAGAGACGGAGGGTAACCCAAGGCCCTGCACCCGACCAATGCAGTGATAAGTGCATCCGGGAGAGACGGAGGGTAACCCAAGGCCCTGCACCTGACCAATGCAGTGATAAGTGCATCCGGGAGAGACGGAGGGTAACCCAAGGCCCTGCACCCGACCAATGCAGTGATAAGTGCATCCGGGAGAGACGGAGGGTAACCCAAGGCCCTGCACCCGACCAATGCAGTGATAAGTGCATCAGGGAGAGACCCAGGGTAACCCAAGGCCAGGCACCTGACCAATGCAGTGATAGGTGCATCCGGGAGAGACGGAGGGTAACCCAAGGCCCTGCACCCGACCAATGCAGTGATAAGTGCATCCGGGAGAGACGGAGGGTAACCCAAGGCCCTGCACCCGACCAATGCAGTGATAAGTGCATCCGGGAGAGACGGAGGGTAACCCAAGGCCCTGCACCTGACCAATGCAGTGATAGGTGCATCCGGGAGAGACGGAGGGTAACCCAAGGCCCTGCACCTGACCAATGCAGTGATAAGTGCATCCGGGAGAGACCAAGGGTAACCCAAGGCCCTGCACCTGACCAATGCAGTGATAAGTGCATCCGGGAGAGACGGAGGGTAACCCAAGGCCCTGCACCTGACCAATGCAGTGATAGGTGCATCCGGGAGAGAAGGAGGGTAACCCAAGGCCCTGCACCTGACCAATGCAGTGATAAGTGCATCCGGGAGAGACCAAGGGTAACCCAAGGCCCTGCACCTGACCAATGCAGTGATAGGTGCATCCGGGAGAGACGGAGGGTAACCCAAGGCCCTGCACCCGACCAATGCAGTGATAGGTGCATCCGGGAGAGAAGGAGGGTAACCCAAGGCCCTGCACCTGACCAATGCAGTGATAAGTGCATCCGGGAGAGACCAAGGGTAACCCAAGGCCCTGCACCTGACCAATGCAGTGATAGGTGCATCCGGGAGAGACCAAGGGTAACCCAAGGCCCTGCACCTGACCAATGCAGTGATAGGTGCATCCGGGAGAGACGGAGGGTAACCCAAGGCCCTGCACCTGACCAATGCAGTGATAAGTGCATCCGGGAGAGACCAAGGGTAACCCAAGGCCCTGCACCTGACCAATGCAGTGATAGGTGCATCCGGGAGAGACGGAGGGTAACCCAAGGCCAACTACTATACCATATTTTACATGAAACCTCCACGATCACAATCCTGATGAGGCTTAAAAAAGCTTCTCTCTAGATTCTTAAACAAGTAGAGACATCTTGTTGTAGTAAGCACTTAGTAAACGTCAATACTATTCATGATTATCAAAATACCAGTGGTGGTGTCTGTGTATCGTTAATATACATGTGAAAGTTGGATCCAGCAGGCTGAATGAGGTTGGCCAAAGGCTCAACATAGATGGTAAAGATGCTGAGGGAGAGTGACACGAAATCCCAGCTACTCCATAAGTCAGTTCTTTTTGATGGTAGGGAAAAAGTGCAAGAAGATGGTTTGGTTCCTTCAGATAGAAAAGAAAAGTTGTTCACTTATTAAGCAGATTCCTGAACATAAAAGATTAGTTTTATAAACTGTGTCACATATGACCGTGGGATCAAAAAGCTGACAGCACCAGTGTTATGCACCATTTTCAGGTCCTCATGTGGTGCTACCAGGAGTGACTCCAATCCTCCAACCTGGTCCGAAGCCTACATGTAAAGGAGCCTGTTCTGCTGCTGGCTATGCTGCTCCTCTTCTGTGTACATGAGAGAAGCATGAGCTCTGCTCTCTGTCATGTACCTGTTCTATTTGTGTAACTGGAGATAGCACTGCTGCTGCCTCTGCTATGACTGGTCTATACTAGGGAATCTTGCAGCGCTGCTTGCTGCCCTGTGTGTGTTGTGTGCTTGGGAAGACTTCATTTCTGCCGTTTGTACTGTGCCTGTACGTGGTGTATAAATAACTTTGTACTGCAAAACATGGGCAGGACAAAGTTTTTCTTCGGCGCCTGTCATCAGCGCTGCTGAAAGCTGGGGTCAATGAAAAACCAAGGTTGGCTCGTCTTGCCTCCACCTCATGCCTCTTTCTTCAACCACTCCGCTTCCTCTAACTTTGTCTCACTGTTGTAGGATCCTTCTCATACCTGCCATCTCCCTTTGTCACCGCTCTCCTGTCTTTTTCTCTCTTGATCCGCGTCAAAGTCTGATAATAAAAATTAGTGCTTGTCCCCAAACATGAGCACTGGCACAAATTAAGCACTGGAGATGAAAGTTTTCACTGCTTCTTTCGAAGATACCTAAAAGGATACAGAAGGGGCCACAACACACTGGTAGGAGCTCACTTTATTCTCTCTTCCAGCTCTGACGTCCGTGCAGCAACTGACATAGGAATCCCTCGAAAAACCCCACCCTGAGTTCCACGCAGGGGGAATACATAGCATGTTCCCAACCCGCATTCCACACCTCCCCAGCACATCCCAACATGTCTGCTTGGCTCCACATACAAAAGAAACCAAAAATACTATAAGGAATAAGAGCTAAATAACAAAATACATTCTAGATACATTGAGGCAAAATGTACTAAGCTATAGGCTAATACATGTCATAATCCTTAAACTTCACAGGGCCTGACTTCACCCTCCCAGAAATTCTTGAGACCCCATTTTGCTACCTAGATGCTCATCTCTAGATTCTAGCACCAATGAGTCAGATTGAAACCTCATTTTGCTACTCACATACTCCGGTCTGGATTCTCGCACTACTGAGATAAAACCTTAATTCCACGTTTTACCACCACCACATTTTCTGTCACACGGATGGGTGCAAAAAAATGTGACAATCCTTTGCGAACAAAACCAGGTTTGTGGATTCTCACCCAGTCTCCATCTGAACCACCAAGTGCTGTGTCAATCTCTCACAGTGCTATATTTTCTTTGTACAGCCGCTCTGACATCCATCCCTCCTGACATCCTTACAACATCCACAGTTTTTCTCGACATCCACTCCTTCTTCAATTTTGTTCCAGCAATACTGCCTCTCAAAAATATAAAAGGGGACACCCCTGTACTAATATGAGGAGTTGTCCTCATAGCCCATAGCATGTCATCAGTCGCTTCTTTCCAATGCAGCCCATTGATAAGTGCAAGCTTAAAATGATCTTTGAAGACACGATTCACTCTTAACAAGAGCATTACTGCAGGGATGGTACAAGCATGTTAAAATATGCTTTATGCCTACTTTACCCAGGAAGGTCTTCATTTCCCTGGATACCAGTTGAGTACCATTGTCAGTCACTAAATCTTCAGGGAATTCTTCTCTCAAGAACGCTTCCTTGTAGAATGTAGTAACTGTTTGAGAATTCATGCTGTCCATGAACTTAAATTCTGGCCCTTTAGTCACGTAGTCCATCAAAACCAAAGCATACCAGGGTGTGCTACCTGCAACTCCAAAAGGTCCAGACACATCAAATGCAACTTTAGACCATGGTGTGTTTTTCACTACTACATGATTGACAGGGGAAGGGAAGGGCATGTCACTTGCAACTTATCACTAAGAACACACATGAAACACTCGCGGATATAATGCTCAATAGATTTGTCCACCCCGGCCACTAAAAATCCTCCCTTACGCTACGCTTCATGGCACGAATTACAAGATGATCTTCATGGACCAAATCCAGGACCTTTTCACATAGGATGCCAGAAACGATCAAATCAAATCAAATCAATACGTCTGGGGTATCTTTGCTAACGGGACTAAACTTTATCAAGAAAATTTGCCACATCCTGAAGTTCTTTGTAATTCACCACAGCTTCCAACCACTCTTGCTCAGATAATGCCCCCTTTATGGCTTAATCAACAGAACTCAGAACACACACCATTTCAAATTCATCTGACAATTTGTCACCATCTCCCACTAGTGACAATCTAGACAGACAGTCCGCTACAAAATTCCTGGCCCCTGTTATATTATCTAATCTGTACTGGAATTCTTGCAAACTGTATTACCATTTAGCTATGCATGGGGTAGTCCTTCCACTGCCTTTAGTGGTAAACCGATCCACCAACTTTTTGTGATCCATCCTTCGAATGAATATGTTAGCCCACAATAATGTTTTGAATTGTTGTACACCTCACAATAAAGCTAAAGCCAATTTCTATTGTTGAATATGTGAATTCAGTCCCCCTGCAAGTCCTGGAAGTGAAAGCAATGGTTTACTCGTTGCCCCTTTTTTTGCATCAGCACTGCACCAAGCCCAACATTACAAGCATTGGTGAAGATGACACACGTCATTGATGTCAAAGGGTTTGAGAGGGCGCTCACTCACAATTTTTTTTTTATTAATCAACTCAAAGTTTGTCTCACATTCGTCATCTCACACATACCTTGCAGTCTATTTAAGGAGTTTGTGCAAACACATAGTTCTATCCGCATAGGTGCTAACGAATTTGACAAAGTATTCTACCACGCCAAGAAATTAGCAATGTTGCTTCTTGTCTTTGTGTTTAGGTGCACCTTGGATGGCTTCCAGAATCTTCATATTGGGCTCAACTCCTCTACCTGACACATGGTGACCCAAATAATCCACAACTTCCTGGGAAAATGAGCATTTTTCTCTCTTCAACGTTAACCCGCTAGCCGTAATGATATCCAAAACATTCCTCACTCTCGTGTCCTGCTCAGTCTCCATTTCACCAAACACCAAGATGTCATCTTGGAAAAACCTGACCCCTTTGGTGTTTTTGAATAAGTTGTTCATTAAATGTTGTAATGATATGCCTCTTCAGGTGTAACGAATGATGTGAGGTGTCTGGAACTCTACTCAGCTTAACCTAGTGGTAGGCTGAGGATATATCCAGAGATGTAAACACACGAGCACCACCCAAAGTCGTGGCATTTCGTTCAGGAAGGGAAGAGGTTGGTGATCCACCCAAATATTAGAATTTAGATCCCTCAAATCTACGCAAAGCCTTAAAAACTTTTCAACTTTAACTTCTAGGGCAATGGGAGCCAACCATTCAGACCCCTCAATGGGCTTGATTACCCCCCCATGGAACACAATTTGTTAAATTCAAGCTTCAGCCCATCACGCAAGCCTAACAGAACTTTGTACACTTTGTGCGTCACCACTGGTGCATTGTCCTTAAGCACTATGCAATGCTGGAAACTCAGGATATACCATGACCCAGTAGTCCTCCCTCCAATGAGAAAACTAGCCGGGATTGGAGATGTTCCTCACATGTTTTGTAACACTACCCTCAACCACTCCTTGTCTAATTATTACCATACATGGACGATTGGGGTCCAAAATAATACTAAGATCCCCTTGTTCACCCCAATGTAACAAATTTTCCCCATCTTTGACTATATAGACGTTTCCACAGCAAATTTCTCGTCAAACTATAAATTGGCATCACATTTTCCCAACACCTCTTCTCTTTTGCCCCCATATTAAAAAATCTTAATAGAATATTGCTGCAGTTGCACATCCCTCAACTTGCTAAACTTCATGTTTATCCGCCTGAATGGGGAACCAGAATCCGCTGTCTCAAAACTACACAAAGTACTGGCACTAGCTCCCTTAGTGGTTTGCTTATTGTGTTTCAAATTGAGCAGTTTTAATTCATTAGCCTTACCACCCTAGTTTATCTCTTTCATACACAACTGTGAGTGCTCAATGCTTCTGACCAGAGTTAGAGTTGTCTCTAAATTGGGGTCCTCAGTAGAGAAAAGCTTCTGCAGAACTTTTTTGTTGCTGTTTTTTTCAATCAACTGATCTCTGATGATCTTGTCTCTGAATTCTCTATAGTTGCATTTGGCAGTAGTAGCTATAAAATCACCAATAGATTTCCCCGGAGTGGAGTTTGAGAGCATTGAACAAATCTACGACGCTCTAAAACTATATTTGTCTTGTGTTTAAACCCTTTATCCAAAGTCTTGATGATAGATGCATAATCATCAACCACCATAGTGGAATCCGCATCTTCTCCATTGCCCCCTGAGGACACAAACTACTTCCAAAGGCAAGGATTTTAGTATGCACCTTCCCTCAGAAACCAAATTGTATATCAGAAGAGAATTATCACTTTTTGAGGTGAAGGTACCCCCATCAATCGCTACAAAATACGCTTCGAAGGTCTCCTTCTACTGTTGCCAGTTCAGTTCAGTGGAGGAGTGTCAGATACTTGAAGGAAAGGTGCTGCCGCTAATATTCTCTCCATGAGGAGACTATGTGTGTGAGTTTCTGCCATTACGCATGTTAATGATACACAAATTCTAATCAGACCAAAGGCAAATTAATGCAAAAGAGGAATTCACAATATCGAATTAAGTGTACATTAAAGTGTGCCTGTCACCGGTTGTTGATGCAGGCCCCTGCATTAATTGTGGCAACTGTACCTAAAGGTGTATCTATTACTGATGTAGTGTAGGCCTTGTATGCTCATGTATGTCTTTTAAATTGAAGAGAAAATGTAGATATGCCAGTCATTGAAGTTCCTGCAGACTTCCTCCCACATAATTTATTGAAACTCACACTACCTGTCCCAATCCAAGAGGGCCACCACACTGCACGCATGGAGTGTGTATTTGTACAGGAAATTGGGCATGTTTTACGGCTAGACATGTCCCAAGGCAACCAATTTGTCAGGAGGCTATGGCGCTTGCACAGGCGTAGTGCTGACCCACACATGTGTTTCTGCTGTTGGAAGGGCACAATCCTGTCTCGTGGTCCTGTAATGTGCTCGCCCACCTAAGGGCCACAAATTCAGTGAAAACTGCCCAACAAGTGTGATGGCAGGAACACTTGACAGCTGCCCAGACTCCGGAATGCAGCTCTGTCCTAAAAAGCAGCGGTGACATGAAGGCCAGTGAGTTGATGAGCGCAAAGAATCAACGGGGCATCTGAACTGGAAATAGTCGCTAGTGAAAAGATGAAGAAGAGACCCAAAATGCACTGGTAGAAGCTCACTTTATTACCTCTTTCAGCTCTGACGTCACAGCAGTGAAGGAGACGGATGGACATGTTCTAGATTGGGTCTAGAACCTCGAGTCAATGGTACTTTTTCCTCATCGAGAAAGCGTAGAGGGGAGAAAAATCGTTAGTAATGCCAATCAATCCAAATGTGGTTCTCTAAAGCCATTAAGAATCACAGACTACCGAATAAAGTTAGTTAATTTATTACAAAGCGAGGAACAACTGAATATACAGACACCTCAAGACGAGGGTGTATAAATACATTGGTACTAATACAAAGCCAACTCTACGAATAAAGTTAAGGCAATGCAGCATACACAAGACAATTCAAGAATCGGGATGAGAAATTCCCCTGCATCGAAGGTTCATGGGAATAAAGCAATAATCTATCCCTACACTAGCACTGATGTGACATCCGAAATAGAGCGCTTTATGGGTGGGATCAGCTAAGGTGTCAGCGTGTGGAGTCTTCCTTAGAAGTCTCTCCACTTCTATTGGGTCGAATAGCATGAATCTACTGAGACAGAGCTTGTTCTAAGATGCTCTCTCTCCATAGGCAGAGAAGAAGTGGGCTCTTTCCCTACTTACAATATTCCCAATATTTCTGGTATCTTCCAAAGATGCAGTTTGGATCATGCCATCCAATCAGGCCACATTCTCATGGGCATTTTTCCATGGGACGACGATTTAGCATCATGACCTTGATTATCAGGCCTTCTCCGGTGAGAAAGTACAACAGTTCTTCTTATTGGCGTTAGCTCCCAATTTATTCTCTTCTATCTTGTCTAACTCCTAAAACAAATAAATTATTCTAGCTAACATGGGCACTTCTTTCACCTGCAACATAAATATGAGAAAGAACAGAATCTAACATGCACATGGAATTCAACCATTGTTTTCTAATGCAAGAGATTCCAGGCATGGGCGTAGAAAGTGTGGGGGACGCAGGAGACATATCACCCCTCCCCCCCCCCCCCCCAGATGTTGGAGTGGGAGGGACACAGGGGACAAGGTTTGGGGGGAACGAGGAGACAAAAGCATTTCTCTGCTCCCTTCTTTGATTCACAGGGCCTTTAGCACGTAAAAGTGCTACCAATATTGGCCCTGCAGGCAGAGCCAGTCTGTGCTAAGATAGCCCCTGGGTGTGGGCTGAGAGAAATCTGGCACCCTTGCAGATGGTAGTGAATTGAATGAGGCAGCAGGGGACCCTTTTTTGTTCACTGGTCAGTACCTGGATGAGCAGGGACTGGCCCCTGAACACAAACATCCCGGACTTCCTCCAGCTCACCTAAATCACCAATAGCTTAGCTACCCAGGCAGACGATGGGTTTGATGATATGTGCCAGCAGGGGTCAGAGGTTGAAGGGAGGCTAAGAAAGGGGGCTAACTTGGTGTTAAAATCAATCATGTGTCCTATGATAACGAAGTACTAAAACCACTGTAAACTGGCAGATCATACAGAAACGAACAGGCAGAGACCAGGATAAGGCTCGAGCAAGAGGAGAAGGGTGTTGCTGTTGGCATAACCATAATGCACACAGCTCCATGAGCCCCTCAGAAAATTGCCGCCCAGGACCAGCTCACCCACGCTAAAGGTCGGCCCTGACTGCAGATGACCGATGACCTGCCTCCAGTTACCTGTGACTAATCTGATAGTCACAGAGGCCACCCACCCCCTACACTTTTATTGCCCTGCAACCCTCTAGGAACTGTTTATCATCTCAGCCGCAGCTGCCTGCAGTCTGCACCAGTGGCGAGTCCTCCGCTAAGGCGGAAGAGCGTCGACCCACTGACACAAAGGAAAAATAAACTGATAACCACTGTTATCATTTTATTTTTCCTACTACTTCAGTAGCTCTCTGGCGGGGTAGGGCAGGGCTGGCGGAGTAGGGAGAGGAGTGGTTTTCACTCCTGAAGTGCGCAGGACTGCTTGGCCGGCCCTCTCTGGCCGCCCCAGGCAGTCCTGCGCACTTTGCATGTCCCCCACCAGACTACATTACACAGCCTGGTGAGGAACATACAAACCAATCACAACGTTGCAATGCAGCATTGTGATTGAATATGGGGATGCTGGGAGGATGGGTGCTTCCTGCTTCTGGCCTGCAATGCTGGAAGATGTCGAGGGACAAGTAAAGTAAGGAGATTTGGGAAAATACAGTATTTGCCTGGGTCCTTCGTCACACATGCAGCGAGCATCCTCAAAACACACACACTCACACACACATACACACACACACACGCACGCACGCACAAACGCACACATGCACACACTCACACATGCACAAGGTTGTCCCTGTCCTCCCCACCCCCCCACCCCCCAAAATGTTGTGTCTCCTACGCCCCTACTTCCAGGGAAAATGCATTTCAGGCCTAAAATATTCAGCTAACATAAGTAAAATGAGCATGAAGTTTATGAAGTTACTTAAAAATTAATACATATTCAGTTAATATTTTCATCCACCTATAAAATGACACGATTAAGAAACACATTTAATAATAAAACGATTGTCAGTTGCACAACACTAGTGCTTTCTGTTAGTGTTCTCTGTGGTTTACATTTGATTTTCTACAGAATTCTTCACTCAGGATAACACGACAAAGATTACATGTGGATGCAGTCTACGTCTGTGATTATAATGCACCCCTACAAAGTCAATTGGATTTTGCGCTACATCAGCAACTGCCATAAGAACCCCTTGATAAAACCCACCCTGAGTTCCATGCAGCAAACATATTGCACGTTACCACCCCGCATTCCAAACCTCCCCAGCACATCCCAACAACACCTTTTCTGTCCTTTTGTGACACAATAAAGCAAGCAGTCGTTTGAACGTGTCTCAGACTGATGTTTGAATAGTAATATGCCTCTTCTGGCTGACAGTTAACTGGAAAGTTTAAAAAAAAAACTATTTCGGAACCTCACTCTATTAGGGTTCTACTTGCCTTTGACTGTGTAGCCAGCATACTATAATGTTCTAAGAACTTTTTTTTAACTATTATGCATGAGTTTTTATTTCCAGTACAGGATTCCATACTGTATAGAAATGTGCACAATTGGACGATGTGGGCCTAGGTTCTTGGACAAATGGGTAGTTGAATAAATAAAAGCAGAACAGCGAGTAACTAAATGATTCACTCTGGTCTGTCCCCGACTGCCTGGTGAGCCCTTGGCAATAACATACCTTCTGCAGTCAATAGTGTCTGTGTGCGGGGAGATTGGAACTGAGCCGGTGACATCGCATTCTTACAACAATGGAGGGGGCTGCAGTTTGTGGTTTGAACAACACACAACATGAGGCTCGACAGTCTTTGCCCTTATAGCAAACCATAAACGAGGCCCTTGACCTGCTCTGTTTCTGAAGACTTCTCCAACACACTCCTCTAAAGAAGATAAAGATTGGAAGATGATTTAGTATACAAGATTATGCCAATTAATGGCTGCATTTTCAAATGCCCACTCAGATGAAGGAGAACAGTTTACTGCGGGGTAATCGCATTAAGCGACTGTTCGCAATGAATTTCACTCCCTAGATGTAACCAGAAATAAGTTCACTCTCAAGTCTAATGTTTGGAGGCTTATGGTATTAATTCGACTGACTGATTTTATTCTGCATTTTAACACTTTCTCCACAAATTGGAGTAGTTTCCCTTCCCCACCCACATCTATAGCAGGCCCTTAATATCCAGTGTGTTCTCGAATGCGCAACATCTCAATGTAGGAGCTTCATGTACTCTTTAGGGCAGGGCTGATGCACGATGCAGAATAAACATATAACTATATAGAGAGTACAAATTTAAGATGAACACCCTCATTATGAGTTTGACGATAATTATATGTGCGGTAACTACTCTTACAGCACATATCGCAATTATACGTTTTGTAATAAAAATCTCCCACCCAACAAATTGGTTGATAGAAAAATGCCTAGTAAATACCGGAACATGCAGAGTAAGCTCCTAAATCTGCATGTTATTCCCATTTTAGAGGATTAACTTGTGGTAGGCATTGTAACATACCCCACGGTATTATCATGTGTCAGGTGCGATAGATATTGCACCTACCACCGGGCCAGTTATAATGAGCGCCTAGGTGTCCTGTTGTTAACAGAGGTTTCCGTGTGAAGACCTGGAGGGGTAGTGCCGAACACCTTCGCCTATACAGTCCTGCACCTGCATTGCATATCTGAAGTCTTAATGGAGATGCTACCAAATGGAAGAATAGTGCATCCAGAATAGGAAAAATAGCACCTGGAGTATCCAGGCCTCTTTTAGGCTTTGTGATCAGCCTCATCAGGTCTTGGATAATGTTGTCCAAGGTACTGTGGTATACTGGATGCAGAGCAGTTCCTGTGTGCCAAGAAATAACGAGACACTGAACATAGTGCTGCCAACCAGCCGACAAAAAGTGACTAAGTTTGCCTGCAACTTATAGCTGTGACAGCAACCTCAGTGTTAGGATGCCCTGCAAACAGCACAATGCAATGTTTTATTTGGTCTTGCCGGCAACAGTGAATGCACTCTTGCTTGCTAAAGATAATGTATACAACAAGGGCTTGTAACCTGCCCATTGCTTACAATGTGCTTGCTTCATTGCCACTCAAATTGTTACTCCTTTTTGCTGTGTTCTAATTGGCTGGTGCGTGCTGGCTTCACTTTCTCTCATTTTGACTGGAACATGGATCAGTTAATGATTGCTTAAGTTTAATTGCTATCCTTCAGCTGATTGTGCTGTGATTAAGGTACTACTTTAGTTTTTTTGTCCTTGCTATCCATGTTGAACCTCTTGCCATTTATAGCTATGCTTTACTATGCCACACACACTTCAAAGAAGCCTGTTTCTCCTTTGAAATGGATCTTAATAGTGACAAAAGATGTTATCTGTTGTTATTGTGCAACATATACAGATATTATCTGCTTACAAATGTATTTTCAATAAGCTATGGGTGCAATTCCTTTTTTTTATGTGATAGGATTTTTTGCCAAATGTTATCTTTTTTTTTTCTTTTTCATGCATGACGAGATTAACTGATTTGCTCGGAAAACAGAGGTGTTGTGCAAAGATCTAATAGCATTTGCAAAGCCAATAGGTTTAGCCTTTGAAACTGTTGGCTCTGCCATTGCCTTTTGTTCATGCTGTACTGCATGGGCTTTGCCGACTTTTGCAATAATTTATAGCCATGTTGTATTGCAGCGTGGCTGCTGTGCAGCATGACTAAAAAAAGACTGATTCACCCAGTGGTAATGCATTTTTTTTTCAAAGCGCATTAAACTTGGCTTCATCATAGCGCTTATTAAAATTGGTTGTAGCCACACTTCAAAGCATCGTGCTGCTGTACAACATGGCTACTAAGTATTGCAAACGTCAATATGTCTCATAGGAGAGACCTATTTGCTTTGCCAGTGCTTGTCATTGGATGGGGGAAACTTAACGTACGCATTCCACACGCTTTGGTCACTTTGCCTCTCAAACTAAACATCCGCCCAAAAAAATCAACCTACACATGATGGCCATATAGTCCTTCCTTCTGTCCAGACGAACCTTACTTGCTGTAATGACATCAAAGTCAGATTGTTAACCTGGCAATGGTTGGCGCAGTCCACCAAGGGCCAGGACTGACCTCATTATTGTCACTTCATTTCCCTTTAACCAGAAACCTTAAAGCTGGCAAAAAATCGAAATCTGGTGACACTTTCGGAACAGGTTCTTTCTGTCTGTGACAGCCAGACATCTCAACACTGGGGCATTTTTTAAGGTCTCCATCCCCTGTCCACACTCTCACCTAAAATATGCCTTACTGTGTCATAGCGTAACCAGCAATCACTCCAAAAAGGTGAGTGTGTGACCCTGTACCTCATGGGGTCCTTCGTCAGCCGGTCGTATGATAGGAGAGCCCTAGAATAGTAGGAAAACTAGGGACAAACAAGGGAGAGGGGAGAGGCGAGAGAGGCAAAAGGCATGTCACTGTATTAAAAAATTGACTTCTCGCCACACAATGAATGCTGGAAAAATAAAGGTGATCTAGGAGTATGATAAAATACTGGTTATTCAATCTGGTCATTCAAAGATAAGGGCTCATGTGGGGTTGGTGTTCTTGAGCTCCCCAGCTACCACAACACAGTTATCGCCACCTCACTCGTTATGATTGTAGAACTACTGTGGCTACATTCCTATTGTAAAGGAATGGGTGATGTGAACCTTCGGGTACAACCTTAACCCAGGGGCTGCTCCTCTGTTATGGTGCTGAAAAGGAGCAAATAAAAAATAAATTGATAAAATCATTTTATTTTTGACTTGCTCGGCAGAGTCCGCTGAGTCTAAGGTGGGGCTCGGCCATGCTCTGGGTCAGCAGCAGCCAAGCCCAGGGAGGAGTCATCGGAGGTGCCCTGTAAGTGCGCATGTTGTTTTGGCCATCCCTCTTACGATGGCCAAACCGACATGCGCACTGACATTTCTCCAATCCAGCTGTCTTGCACATCAGGGTGGGAGAAAAGGTATAGGCTCCCTGTCCCTAAATGGGGGGCTTTTCAGCTCATTCAGACCAATCCTGGCACTTCTTTCATGCGTAAGAGCAGCGTCTGGATTGGGTGGGGAGGGGAGCAGAGGAGCATCGAGGCTCCTGGAGCAGAGAAGTATCGAGGGGGCATCTGGGAGTGGCAGGTAAGTTGTTTTTTCTCTATTTTCCCCTGCCCCACCCCCCCGCTGCCCCGCCAAGGTTAAGTGGCATCAGCCACCACTACCTTAACCTCTTCAAAGTGTTTATGAGTGAATGAAGGAAAAATGTGCATAGCGCTATTACCCCCAAAAGGGCGTCCTGGCGGTTCCAGTACTTTAATGCTGCACCTTTCGTGAGTTGGAAGAGCAGTGTGCTGTCCCTTTGTTTCACTTCTAGAAGTTCCTCCAGTGCCATGGCAGACACAATCATTGTCTCCTTCCTTTATGGTCCGTTTGCTTCCCCTATGTATTCCTTGCAGCCTGGCTTCTATCCCACCTCTCCCCACCTGAAAGCTGGTATCCACAGACCCAGTTGCCATGACAAAGTATTATACCTAAGTTGGCAATAATCATTGATTCATCCAGCCTGGCAAAGGTGACCCAGGCAGGAATCTTTGCATCAGCCCACTTAGCACCGAGCTCAAGGCTCTCTGGGGGAGGAGGCAGGGGTGCTCCTGCCAAGAGAAGTTTGAAAACCTTCTAAAGCAAAGCCCATTTTTTAAGTAAGATGCCTAGACGGCAGGGGGGTTACTATCAGCTCTATGGGGGAACTGATGTAGTGCTAACCTGCTCCAGTGGCCTGGAGCATTATTTCTCAATGGCAACAAATCATTCTTGTGCTAATGAGGAAACTGTATTTTTGATCCACCCACTGGGCGAAAAGCACAAGCTGCATGTGTGCCACAGGCGAAACAGTGCCTCTCTGGTGTGATGTACTCACTGGAACAAACAAGGTGTGCCTCTTTAATGAGCTGCACTATAGACTGCTATTGCAGTACCCATTGGACAATATGAGGGACATGGGCGCAAGTGACCTCACACACCATTTGACCTTCAATTACACACTCATAAACACACACACACAAACACTCATAAACACACTCCCCCACAAGCATACACATAACATACATTTAAAACATGTTTTTACTTGGATCATCTGACGGTCATATTCCAGGTAATTGTACTCCATTTTTATTACACTAATAGTGAGTAAAATAATATTATTTACTATTAGTGTTATTTAAAAAAAATTACAAAAACAAGGAAAGTGCAGCCCCAATGGATGTCCAAAAGGCAAACTACCTGTGTGTGCTTGTCACTGATTTTTCACCTCTGGGGCCAGGGGTCGCAGCTCCGAACCCTAAATGACATCCATGCAACGGGCTCCAGCGGTGCTACTTTTTCTTCATCTCGCACCAGGCGCTGCCGCTGACAGTATTTGAAATAATCATAAAATCAGTGGCGGCTTCTCGTTATGGCGGAGGAGCGTCCCACCACTGCTAAAAGCAGCAAATGCTAAATAAAATGATAATATAACTATTTCATTATCATTTATTTTTCACTCACTGGACCGAGTCGGCTGAGTCCACTGAATTTAGGGAGGGGCGGGGCCATGCTCTACGTCAGCAGCAGCCAGACCCCGGGAGGAGGAGTGGTATGTGCACTGTAAATGCGCATGTCGGTTTGGCCGTCCATCTTAGGACCCTTCCAAGCTGGGTGGGAGAAAGGTTTCAGGCTCTCTGTCCCTAACTGAGCAGCCTTTCAGCTTGATCAGACCAATCCCGGCACTTGTCTCATGCGTGAGAGCAGCATCTAGATTGGGTGGCGAGGGGAGCAGAGAAGCACAGGCAGAGTAACATCGAGGAGGCATCCTGCAGCGGCAGGTAAATTCTTATTTTTAATTCTTATTGGTTCTTCCCCTTCTCCCCCACCGCGCTGCCTCACAAGGTTTGGTAGCAGCAGCCGCCACTGCAATTCTCTCAATGCTCATTTATTCTGACCTATACCAGCAACGTTTCCACCACAGACTTCCACATTCCTCTGTCAAGTAGTCTCTCTGCTGCAATTCCTAAAAATCCCATTCCGTCTGACGTCCCACATCCCTCCCTCGGTCTCTAAAGTTCTCAAACTGTAGATTTTTTTCTCCGATTAGGGCCTTTCCTCTGAACACCGGAACTTCTCTGCACACAATTCCTAATAAACTGTCTTACCTAACGCTCTACAAGTCAGTTGCACAAACGCAGAACGTCTACGATCACTATCTACATCTGATATACATGGCCATGCGTCATTAAGATCTTGCAGGCAGAGGATAAATTAATCCTGCACGTGCAAGTGCACATGCGAAGACTGGAGATCCACCGAGCACTTTACCCAGTTCAGCCTCCAGAACCAACCACTTCCTCGGGGCAAATTGAATAGCACTTGCAGGTGGGATCTCAGCCCTGGATCCGTGCTTTAACAGCAGAAACAATGAACACAGAAGCTCCTAGGATCTGCTGTATGGGGTACACGCATGCAAGGCATTGAATGTTTTGTGTCTTTTTGAAGGGTGAGTAGTGCATGGTTATTTAAACACCAAGCACATTGGCTGGGGAATGATGCAGTGATCTGTCCACCGCCTAGCTCCAAAGCCACTCTTGACCCAGACATCAGTCATATTCCAGGCACAGAATTCCGTGAACTCGCAGCTGGTTGAATAAACCACTTTTAACTCTGGAGCGATTACCTTAGTGGCTATTTAGGTAGGGTTTGGAAGCGAACCTACAGTCAATGGATTCATCAAAACCTTTGTAGGTGGTTGGCTGATGATTAGAAAAGATCCTCCTTCATCAACTCCAAGAACATGGGAATAAAATATCAGTCCTCAATAACTACCATCTCATACCTATTCATTGTGACTTATTCGAGAAGGCCATCTCCACCCAGGGTCAGGGTTGACTTCAGGTGGTTGTTTTTTAGGTCGAAGGCCTAAAAGGCTGCGCTTGCGCAGTCTTAGGCCGGAGATTTAATGAGTTTGAGTAGCGGCGAAGGTCCCGCCTCCGTGCCCCCTCTCTCCTTCATTGGCTGGCTTCCTAAACGGAGGCCAGCCATTGGAGGAGAGATGCGTCACTCCAAAGAAGCCCCGTCTTTTTCGGATTTGGGGGCGTCATTTTTGCTGTTCTTTAGACAGTGACGTCGCCCGTCACTCAGAACAGCAAAATACGCCCCCAATTCCGAAAAAAAATCTGAAGCTTGTGGCCGCCATTTTAAGTCTTCTTGTGATGAGGTAGGCTGCTGTCCTCGTTTCCCGCTGTCTTTTTCCCGCCCCCCCTCCCGCTGTCCGTCTCTGTTTCCGCCCTCCTCCCGCTGAATCGGTCGGCCGTTGTTTTCTTTCCCTGCCTGGTCTTTTTCCCGCCCCCCTCCCACTGTCCGTGTTTGTTCCCGCCCTCCTCCCGCTGATTAGGTCGGCCGCTGTGCTGTTGTATTCTTTTTCCCACCCCCCTCCCGCTGTCTGTCTTTCTTCCCGCCCCCCTCCCGCTAAATAAATCATTCAGTGGTAGCCGTCTTTTTTGCCGCCCCCTCCCGCTGTCTGGTTCCCGCCGTCTTTTTTCCCGCCCCCTCCCGCTGGTCCTGTCCCGCCCGCACAGGATCTCATCGCAACTGGTATCTTGAACGCCCACCATAATTGCAGGACGCTGAGGTGTGCGTGCTCAGGACTCGGGAGACGGAGGGAACAGACCGGAGCACTCCTGAGGAACGAGGACGAGCCAAATGAGGAACAAGGACGTGAAGCAGATGAGCTCATCGAGGAGCGAGGACGAGAAGCAGACGAGGCACCCCAATGACGTGCGGAGAGAGCCGGTGTTGAGCAGGAGGAGTGGACGGAAGAGTGGTGGTCACTCCCGGAGGACGTTGTAACGCCGCCGAAGCTCAGGAGAATTGCGGCCCCCGTGGTATGTCGTCCTGCTCTGCCCCCCCCCTTCCCTCCCCCCGCAGCTCCGTCGTCCTGCTCTGCCCCCCCCTTCCCTCCCCCCGCAGCTCCGTCGTCCTGCTCTGCCCCCCTTCCCTCCGCCCGCAGCTCCGTCGTCCTGCTCTGCCCCACCCCCCCTTCACTCCCCCCGCAGCTCCGTCGTCCTGCTCTGCCCCCCGTCGTCCTGCTCTGCATCGAGGGTAGTGGTGGCCCATCTGTAATTGGACCCATCATATGGCCCCTGGATGGGTCACCATACCCCCCCCCCCCCCCCCCTCGAGTTTCAGTCTCGAGGCTGCAGGCCAGCTTTAATGAAACACAAACTGCCACCCAAACCCTACCCGCCAAACGACCCCACCACCTCCCGATGCAAAATTCAGTCACCCTCTTAGAAATGATGGCCAAAGGGCCAGTTACATTTTTTACAGGAACAAAATATGTTAAATAGAAACGTAACTAGACGCTTCAGACACCAGTGACCACGGTCAGAGGGCAGCTAGAAACCCCCGGCGCTGCTCCCGTGGCAGTTCAATACACACCCAAACCATTATGGCAGTAGGGAAACCTGTTTGAATTGGTCAGCCTGGCAGCCCCGGGGGATAGGGTCATGACCCTCAGGTGTGTCAGGCATGCCCGAGTCTTATTTGTGAAGGGGGTCGCGGGCGGCCTCCCCATGGTGCCAGCTTCGATCTGTGCATTCAGATTGGAAGTGTAAAAGAACGCTTACTTGCATAGCGCTTCAGGTCTAAATTAAGACCTTTTTTTTCCAAAGCGCTGCTGTTTTGCCCAGAGAGAGATCTGTGAGGTAATTTGCTCAGGATCACCCAATGTGTCAAATGGGCGAGCTGGGTTTAGCACCAGGTCCGTACCCACCTCCCCGAGCGATGATACACCGTGGAAACCATCCTTTTCTAATCCTGGAAGAGGGTGTGAGGTTGAAATACATCCCGGTGGTCTGTGGGTATTTATGCCCCTTTCACTCTGGGTGAATTGGCAGATTCATGGCGCGCGCACAAAGCCCTGTGTTGGGCCGGTGGGGGAGGGGGGCACCTGCTTGGCTGCTCCCAGAAGCGCCGCAGTGTGAACTCCAAGTGCCGCTCCCGCACCCCGCTCTGGGCTCCCACGTGAAAGAAACGGCCCGCCAGGCCCCCGGTTAGAGATGGGTCAGTGCCTGCCTCCCTCGGGTCTTCCCAGCCTCCCCAGCGTGCAGATGCCAGATAGGATCTCAGTCCCCTGCAGTTTCCTCGGTTGACGACGAAAACAAGAGCCGCTTCCTCTGCTCTGGCGCGGGCACGGGCAGTCAGATAAGTTTTCTTTACATTTATTTTTTAACCCCCGCGCGAGTCTCCCCCTTCCCCCCCCCCACCCCCGCGAGTATTGTGTGGGTGAAATTAAGCCCTTGATTGAAAAAAAATGTTCTTGGGTCTGCTTTTGCTTACGCACATTAAACGCAGATATAAATATGTTTTAACCTTCCTATTGGTTTCTGAAAGAGAGATCGCCTAATGTACAGTTTAGATGTATTGGATTGTTTTGAATGGTTATCTGTAGTCTTCAGATCTCAAATGTATTCAGCGTTGTTTTTGCCTCTTTGCTTATAAAGCAGCCAAACAATTGTCTGCCACACTTTAAACAGCTTTTTGGAATCCATGACCAGTGTTGGTATGTAGATTCAGTGATTTCACGTACAACCAAGGGGTCGCCCACAGTCAGACTACAGCCAAGTTAACTGAATTGTTTACAGTGAGACCAGCATCTGATTAGTGTGCTAATCAAACCACAGTCTCTATTACTAGAGTACTTTTAGGTTACAAGGTGATGGACCGGATCGACTCCTCTTTCCTTCCCTATGATACCTGCACTTTTTAATTTGTTATACCTTCAGTTTAATACATGCTCCAATATATGATCTATATGAAAGAAAAAGGTGATGAAATGAAAGGAATCCCATGCATTGCACTTGATACATTTTTAGAAGTTTAGAAGTTATTTTGAAACCTATTCATGTGCTATTGGCAATGTAAATGACAATGTCATTTATTTGTTTTGTAGGTGGCTCTATGTGTGGGTGGCTCTGTCTGTGTGAGGGTGGCTCTGTGTAGGGTATAGCTATTGGCATTGTAAATGACAATGCCATTTATTTAACGATTAAGCTATTGGCAATGTAAATGACAATGCCATTTATTGATGATTTAAAAAAAAAAAGAAAAGAAATGTCATAAGCAGTGCCAAAAGCTCTACCTTTAATGATGCCGAGACCATTGCATTGTAAATGCTTGTTAATACCATACACTCTGCTTTAGGGCAGATCAGGAACAGTGTCCTTCCTCTTCAGTCCGGTTTACTGTTTACAACACGTAATGGGCTGTAGATCAGCTCTAGATCTGGTGGACTTCCCACTAGACGTCAGTGGAATGGATTAGGGAGTGCTGAAGTGGATTCTGCAGCACCTTCAAGGGATAATATAACAATTATGCAATAGGGGTCCTTATTGCTGAAAGGGTGGGGTGCCCCCAGGTGCCATCTGTGAATGAGCCCTTTTTCGGAGCTTCTTTATAGTATGTATGTCTAAGACAGTGTATATGCTCTTCTGCAAACAGTTTGCAAACAGTCTTCAGTGCTAGCAATATGCGGATGTCACCAATATTCATATCACATACTATGGGAACACAGAGAAGGCCATCGGGATCATAACAACTTCATCAGAGTTCCAGGCTGGCTGGAGTCGCGTTGATTGATGCTCAGTCTAGCTGGCATAGAACGGATTAGTGCAAGACCGTAGAGTTTTCTTAAAAAGGGTGATGTGGTGCATGAGTTGCTACTAGCTGTGTGGTCCACTCCTGTAGACCCTTGTCAAAACCTGCAACTCCTTTTCACCAGTAACTGAGAAATATTAAAGGGTTTCTCTTCTCTTCTGGCGACTCTGGACCTAGAGCCATTCGGTCATGCCATTGTATCGGCCGTCTTGGAATGCCCAATAGGAGAAATAGTCAAGCCCTTGGAAATTTACAGAATTGGTGGACCAAATTACTTCTCAGGGTCGATGAAACTGTGCATCAAAGACTCACAAATTAAACTCAATATTATTAGATTAAAGGCACGGTATGTGAACATTCGATGATAATATTTAATCTTTTTAAATTTGTGCACATGCAGGCATCGATAGGTAAAGGATCCCAAAACTGCTGAAAATGCTGAGTTTTTCCAAGGACAGAGATTCTTCCATAGTCCATTTCATTGCTTTCTATAAAGAAAACTATACACATTGAGCAGATCTTAGGTAAAATACAATTCATCACCAGATAATGCCGCTCTTTTGTTAAGTGTGGCTTTCATCTCACACAGAGAAATGATTTATGTAAAAGATGGTCTGTGTTGCACTTGGTAGCATCCTCCTGCATGTTGATATATATTGTTTCGGCTCCATCTGTTGCTATTTTATAGAAAAATAAACATTTTCCTCTTGCTTTTTGGTGTAGGAATTTATATGGGTCATTACTGGTTGATTTAGGTGTTTACAAGAGACTTGAAATCTGCAGGATTTTGCAACTGTTACTTTCACAAGAGTTAATGTTGCATAGGACAATAATCTGTGCATTAATGTAACGAACCATAATTAATTACAACACTGCAAAAAAGGAATGTGGTAATCAATATGCTGTATGTTTTAAATATACCCCACACTTTAAATGAGGACCTCTGTCTTACCATTTCAACAAGTCAGCAATCTGTTTGCATCAAATGTACTACTTGGTCAATCCAGATACAGAAAGTAATCTGTAGGACTGTACGACTGATGTGTATCGGCGGAAGTCCTGTTGTGGATCGAGCTATCTCTGTCTGCTACGATACCTGGACCAGGAGCTCATTTAAGATACAATGGTTCTCCTTGGGGTACACAGTCTGGTATGTACTGCTACTCTCCTGGCAAGGTTTGTTATCTATCTTCGGGATGCTGCTTTTAGAGGAGGGTGATCTGTACTAAATGCCTCCGAGTACCACACTACGGTATGCTGAGATCCAGGGTATGTGCTCTGTACCGGTTCATGGTAAACTCATATTGTATTAGAACAAAATGCTGCTAGAGTAGACTGTGCCAGAAGTAATGCTACATAGTGCCCACAGGAGACGAAAATATTCAAAAGAAGATATGCTCTTGTGCGTTATGTTTTCGTTAGAAGATCAGCTACGCCAGTGAATAATAATGACTACTTCGTCTTCCTGCAGTCTCTTTTGGATATTCCAATATTACCCTATAGAAGAATCTGAGCTTTTCTCAAAACCTACTTTCCAACTAGTTTGTTCCTGGAATCCGTCATTGGTAGAAGTTCGTCCTGTTCTAGGATATTCTTCCCATGTACTGCGCTGGAATCTCTTCATCCTCTTCAGCATTGCAGTCATTAATATCATGTGTCTCTGCTCACATGAGATATTTCAATCAAGCGCCTTGAGAAGCAATTGGCATTTTCAGGTCGCGTCGTCTTTCTACTCAAGTGTACCCCTGAAAGGAGAGACCCCACTATTTCCCTGATCTGGTTCTCCCACATTTGCACATGTAAATACCTATGCTGATATTCATACATAAGCCGGTGACTGCTCTGTAATCAATTCGTGTAACATTATCCCCTCCGTACTTACCGCTTTGACTTCTTCCGATGAATTGAAATGTTGCAAATAAAGAAAGAGGACCAAGAATTTAAGTTCCTTCAAGTGTTGCGCTGAAGCAATCCAAGCATGAGGCTTAGATTTAGTCTGGGGCATGAAACCTCATTTGAATGCCTTGTGGGGTTTAAGAACCTACCAGTTCCTTACAAATGTATGATTTCAGTGTCAAGGCCAGGGGAATACTTACGCAGGAGAGGCTTGCAACCACTCGGCGCCCGCACTTTTGTTGCAGCAGACACAGACAGGACCATGTGGCGAACTGGCCAAAGCCTAAACAGTGGTGAAGGGGTTTAGGTGTTGGACACCGTGGAGGAGGGATAGTAAAGGGACACCTGGAAATAGATCCTGTTGAAGATGAAGACCAATTAGATCAGTGCCACTTAGTGCGTCAGAGCCTCTTTAAGACAGGTGAGTTTCAGTATAGTCCAATTCCATACCTGTGGCATTGGACCTCAAAGATCGACAGCGGGGACATACATCTCTGCAATGTTTACAGTGTGATGAGAGAAGGAGGACTGGCATTGTTCTGGCTTATCTTGAACTTGGCCGCTTTTTCTGGTCTGTAAAAGATGGATGGTCAAGTTATACTTACGCACCTTAACATACACAATAATCAAGTATCATTTCTTACAATAAGTAGACAAGAATCCCAATCATTTGAAATTTCGAAGGCATACCTCATTACATCTTTTCATTGCGTACACCGCGTGTCTTGGAGTCTTATAAATCAAGTTCAACTTCCTCTCTCTCTTAATCTCTTGCACATTTCTTGCTATTTCTCACAATGTACTTTTAAACCTTGGATAAGCTCCCTTTAATTTGCGTTCTCTGCATAACAAAAGGTTTTTGGGGTTTTCGCTGTTGTTCTCGGGTTAATCTTACGGATAAAATGTTCTCTTTTCCCGCTTGCTGGGTGCAGCTGCTTTCTGTGAAGAAGACTCGACAATTGAAGGTTGGCGTGAGGAGTGGCTTCCTCTCATGGATGCGCCTCACCCAAACTGCTCCTGATCCCACAAGACCACACGGGATCCTAGATGCCAGCCGGGGCCCGTGTAGCAGGGCAGAGCTTAACAAAGAATCCTCCCGTTCCTCCATAGTGTTTTAACCTACACCCTGGCCTAAAGCAAAGGCACCACCGTGGGAGTTGTCTTTGCTTGCAGGTAGTTTCTGACAATGTTCAAACATTATTACATGGAGTCAGTGGTGGATTCTGCACAATGTTGTGACGTAAGGGACGCATTCCCTCATACACAGCAGTGTCACCATAGTCCAACCTTGGGGTCGAGTTTGTGGTCCTCACTTGCAGCCACAGATGGCTTTGTGGGTTGACTTTGAAAAAGGGGGCTGTTGAAAGTCTGATAGGGGCATGGTACTATCACCATTCCTCTCCAGCAGAAAGCGACAGTTAATCAACAATGTGTACATAGACCAGAGTGTTACTATTATTGAAGGGTGCCCCCGGCTTCCAGACCTAAAATAAGAGAAGAGAGAGAACTTGGAAGGCTTATAATATTCACAAGCCATATTGGAACTGTTAGGAAATGCAGAAGTGTGTCCTTAATGTTGTATCCTAAGGACAGGGATGCCACCAAATGTACCTGCAGCATTACTGCTGTGTTCCAAAGGGCTGTATGGGAGAGGCTCGTCCCTTTCCTTTCATGGAGTTCTATGGTGGGTGGAGTTAGCTGACTATGTGGGGGTCTCCTCTGCCACAGCTGGCTGGAGAATGGTCAAGTGGGGCTAGATAATGCGGCCGCATGGATATGGGGCAATGCAACTGTGCAGTACTTACTTTAGGAACGAGTGTCAGACAGGCAGAATGCACATCTAAGAATTAACAATGTTTAATAAAGGAAAAACCAAGTATTTCTTTCAGCATATCACTAGTTGGAGTCGTCCGAGATAAAAAAGAAGAGGACGAAAACATTGTGGGATTGGGAAAAATCCAAGTTTTTTTTTTTATGTGGGAAATCTAAGAGGCAAGGGGTGACAGAGATGTAAAACTTGGATAAGGAGGTTACTGCAGCTGTGGCCTAATCAGAAGAGCAGTATCTATAGACATTCTGATGTCCCAATCTATAGTAAGGAGGGTTGTTGGGCGATGCCGTTTATTTATCGAAATTGAATAGCTTGTATTTGATCGCAGTATGTGTTTTTTGGGAACTAACATGTCGATTCCTGTGGGCAAAAGAACTGCATTTCAAAATCTAATTAAACTTGTATCATTTATCATTCGGGGAACATGTTGCTGATGTTGCTTCCTTGACGCCCAGGGGCGGTTCCTGCTTTTGCAGTTACTTCCTGATTCATGTTTGGACATTTCATCACCTATATTTTATATATAGCATTTTTGGCATTAGCAATATTGCTATCTGACTCTGAGCCTATATGGGTTCCAGAGCCTGAGCAATAGCACCTCTTCATGAAACTGTAATATCTGTCGAGCTCTGTTGCCTGTGGCCTGATGAACCATGAGAATATTTCATAAATGTCCTCTCTGAACCGGTGGAGTTTTACACATTTAAAACTCGTGCTGTGAAGTACATTTTAGTTAGACGTGCTCAATGGCTTTCCTTCCTCTTGTCGTTTTGCTCCCCCGTAGCATAGCTTCTTTGCCAACCTTGTATCTGGATAATATGTAACCTTTCACTACTTTCAGTACTCCATGGGAGTGTATGTGTATTCTTGCTCGCTCCCTCGTGTGTTGCCTCCCCTCTTAAACACCCAATCTGCATGTTCCATTTGGCTCCCCCACCCAATCTTATCTGATGCTTCCATCACCAGGCTTTTTATTTTGTTATTTTTTTTATTTTGACCCTCCAGCTTCTCTGTTGCTCCCCTCCACTCCCACTGCATTATAAAACAAGCATTGGCATAGCCAATATGTCTTACCTTTGGGACCTTATAAGTGTTTATGCATGCAGCACAGAATCCTGGGTGCCACAACATCTACTGCTACTTCTTGTGGGCTTGGTGAAAGCCCACAGAGTGAATACAGCATGCGGTACCTAGGCTCTACCTAACAAATAACTTTGGGGATGCCTGGCTGTAAAGGGACCTGCGTGACTCATAATCTACTGCACACAGTGAAGTGATGGAAGAAGAAGATGTGATCAGGAGTATCCACAACAGCAGCATCTGCCTCGTAGCAGCCCAAGGAAGGAGGGAGAAGGTCAGCCTCTTTATCTACACACCCAATGCCCAATAAATAAATACATTTATTACATGCATGTGACAGCTAGAGTGCACATTCTGAAACAAAGTGTAAAATGCAATTGTAGAGCAAGCTGACGGTGTGTTTGGTGCGTGCAGCTCAAGTCCACCTTGATGAAAGATGAAGCGCAGTGAATGTGCTGATCGATAACAAGCATGCAACAAATAGAAAGGGGCGCGGGTTCCCAAAGCGGTCCCCTTGCTGAAACATGCTGAAACATGTAGCATGACGTCCGTGACGCAGGCGTAGCGCTGATCAAGATAAACACACAAACACAAATCGCGGTGCTGATTGATAACAAGCGTGCAACATATAGAAAGTGGCAAGGCCTCTGAAGCGTCCCCTTGCTGAAGCATGTAGTCCTTTAAGCGGGAGCCGCACTGATCAAGATAAACACACAAACACTTGTGTGAACTGCTGTTTCAAATAAAAAAAAGATCGATCCAGGGCAATAACTAAAATCCTAAAAAGTGGAAGTATACAAGTCCAGGGGCGTGCTCTTTGGGAGGGAACAAATAATGAAAAGGAGGGACAAATGGGAACGAATACCCAATTGGAAGCAAGGATTTTTAAAGGACACTGAAACAAACTAATGAAAAGCAGTGGGCTGGCTGTAAGCCCACAGAGCAAATACACCATGCCTCGAAAGCACAGCGCCTGCGCTGCCCAGGCTCAGCCTAAAAAATGTAAATTATTTTTGGAGGGTCCGGCAACAGCAATTTGCTGCTCAGCTACTCCTTTTACATAATGAATTTTCACACCTATTTTTTTGTTGTGCTCCAAGATTGGTGTCTGCCATTTTGGAAAGGTAAATGAAAAAAATGGTGGCCATGTGATGACGTGTGCATACATCATCCCACTGTGCTGCTGCAGTGGTATGATGCATATGTGCAATCATGATATTGTATGTCCCTGTGCACCTCACCAAACCTTTCTTTAAGGTGCTGCACAGCGTTGGCAAAACAGATTTCTAAGTGTCTATGCTGCACAGCATTGGTAAACAAGCATTTACAATGCAATGATCTCGGCATTATTAAAGGTAGAGCTATTGGCATTGCTCATGACCTTTTTTTCATTTTTAAAAAAACATAAATAAATGGTATTGTCATTTAAAATGGCAATAGGTGAGCATTAGAAAGTAGTAGAGAGTATTCGCGGACACAGAGCCACACACACACCGCGCACACACACAAACACACAGACAGAGCCGCGCACACACAGACAGAGCCAGGCACACACACACACACACACACAGACAGAGCCACGTACGAGATACAAGACATAGAGCTGACCAACCCACTGAAGTGCCAGAGACACCAAGAGGGAAGACACAAGCACACACCGCCCCCGCAAGCACTGACTCGTAACGGTGACGCCGACCCCGTGCCCCCTGGCCCCCAGTACTCACGATGGTGACGCTGGCCTTGCGCAGGTCGCGGTTATCTTACTGCAGGGCTTTGCACTTGAGCGTGTAGGTTTCTAGCTCGATCTTGTTCTCCTGCTGCAGAGACGCCAGCCGGTTTGCTGAGCTCCTCCAGGCGGAAGTGCGAGATAACTACCAGAAGACCTCCTGAAAGCAGAACGTTAAGCTGCCAGTGATTTCAGGTGGTGGGCACCAGTTTACATTTTTTATCTCCGTGACTGGCCTGGACATGTTGGTGGCTGCCAGATCAAGTGCAAGGTATGGCTGCTTTGCATACGGTTTTAGGAGTGAAGAGGGCTGGTGGTTGACTACACTGTGCGCCGTGAGACCGCTGATGATAAACTCAGTGACCCTCACACAAGGACAGTGTCCCCTTGTATCCCAGGGTGCAGTGGCCCGGATACTCCCTTCATTCAGGCAGGCCTCGGGCAGAAGGCTCCTCTTCATTTGTTTCTGTTCCTTTCGCTTTCATTTTTGCTTGAGCTGTCACTCACTCTGGTATCAGCACAGAGGGGGGCTCCGGACGGTCCCATCAGCCCGGGCCATGTCTGGAGCGGCCTCAGTCGGACACGCTTTAGGGACCAGTCCGGGGCGTGGACCTGGAGTGGACACGGGGCTTGTGCCATTAAGACCCGATTGGTCACTGGAGGTGAACAGCCCTTGGCCTCTACACTCTCGATGGGCATTAGTGGATACTCTGGAGCCCTGCTCACCACAGGAGGAGAGGAGGGAGCCTTAAGATGCTCTGCAGCCCGGGCAGCAGAGGACAGGCCATGCGCGGCGCCTCCTAACGTACGACTACTGGGGAGGGGGGGGGCAGCACCGTCCGGGAGCTTACCGTGTCGCTGTGCTGCTGCAGCCGGGCCCCGTCCTCTCGAGCCAGCCGCCTGGACGGAGAGCGGCCCTGGGCGGAGAGCGCGGGACACGTCGATGTATGCTGCCACCAAAGATGTTTATATCACAGTGTTGTAACAACAACCGGCTATGTTAAATAAATAAATAACAAATTAGAGAAGTCAAGCATGAGGCCTAAATCTATTGGAACAAAATAGGTGAATTAGGATGAAAAGAATACTGTTAAAAAGTAAGCACAATGTTACATGGTCACAAAACCTGTTGCGGCGGCGGCGTACAGGAAATGGCTGCCGCAAAGCTCCGACATTTTCGGAATCGGGGGCGTGTTTTTTGTTAAGTGACGGATGACGTCACAGAAAGAACGCAAACAACATGCCCCGAATCCGAAAAAGATTGGGCTTAAAAGGAGTGACGCCCCTCTCCTCCAATGGCTGGCCTCCGTTTAGGAAGCCAGCCAATGGAGAAGAGGGGCGGGTTAATTCCTCACTATAGGAGACATTAATTCTCTGACCGAGACTGCGCAAGCGCAGCCTATGGTCCTCGACCTAAAAAACATTGGTAAAGGCTATATGGCTACATTTGCAGCTAAAAAGCGAGACCTGTTGGCTTTGCCAATACTTGCATTAAAATTCTTCTCAGGTTGCAAATCCACCACCCTCACAGGGACATCATTTAGGGGTCACCAGGGGTTGCTCCTTCGACTCCTGGCTGTCCCCTTGAAGCCCTGGTACTGCCTTTGAAATCTCAGGCCTCAGGTGTTCGAAAATCAGTGCCAATTTGGGTGTCAGGCCTGCACCCTCCTTTTTACTGTCCATTTGATGTTACGCTAATAATGAATAATAGCCTTTTATTCCCAATTAGCACAATACAAAATGGATCAAGAATAACTGGAACTGGAAATTCCCTGGCAGCTTAGATATGAGAAAGCAAATATGCTTCTAAATATCTGTTGGGTGCAGGTGAGAGTGAATCTGAATAAGAGAAAACATGTGTATGTGAGCAAGTGTGTCTGTGAGTGAAAGTGAATGAGAGAGAGTGACTGATGGTTAGTAATTAGAATGAGTGAGAATGACTGTCAGTAAATCAATGTGAGTTCAAGAATGACTTCAAGTGAGTGAGAATGAATGAGTAAAAATAAGTGTGAGGGAGAATTGGAGAGTGAAAGTGAGTGTGAGAGACATTGAGAAGCTAAATGAGAATGAGTGTGAGCGAATGTAAGTGAGGCTGAGTGAGAATGTGGAGTTCGACTTGTGAGTCTGTTGTTTCTGGCATTCTGAAAGTAATTCTTGGCTTGTAGAGGCAACCATAGCAAAATGCTGGTGCAGGCATGTTGGAGGCAATTCTCAGCATGACAGACACCTATGTAAAAATACCGTCATATTAGAGGTAATAATTCATAACGGCATACTATAGAAAATACTTGACATAAGCGACTCACATGACAAAATGCTGCTGCTGGCATACTGGAGGAAATTCTTTTCATGTGAAACCAGTGGTAAAATGCTTGCGCTGGCACATTGGAGGTAATTGTTTTGCATGATAGGGGACAGCTATGTGATATGGGAGGGGGCAAATAAGAACAAATCCTTGCTCTGACATAGTAGAGGTAATATTTGACATAACGGTCGTCCATGGTGTACTGACGGAACTTAAGGCAGCATTCTGGCACTGGTATATTGCGCTATTTGTTTTTAGCCAAAGAGGGCACCCATGAGTTTTGGGTAACACCCATGACAACTGTTGACCCTGGCACAATGGAGGTCATTTTTAACATGTAGGGGCACCCATCTCACATTTCGAAAATAATGTGGTCCACTCCTTGAGAGCATCTGGTTTCATTGGTTTGGCACAGCATAAAAGCACTTGAATACTCCCCTTATGGAGCCTATGCATTTTGAGCACATACATGTGAACAAAGTGCTTTAAAATGCATTATTTGACCCTATTCTTTTCCAAACTTTTCTCAGGGGTAGACACCCCATGCGCACTCCTAGAAGAGGCCAGCATCACTCACTTTGCTCGCTCACTACAGTTCACAGCAGGTATTAGACTCCACCACTTTTAACCCTTTCAGTGCGCCTGTCGGCCAACGGCCGTCGCTAGCACTACCTCCGTAGAGCTGCGCACATCCGTTGGCCGACGGGGCCCAGCCCAATTAATGGAACGCCCGCACCGCAGCGGAATTTTCACAGCGGTTAAGGCGTTAAAGATCATCTCTCACCACTTCAAGAACAGACGATAAACAGTGTCTTGATAAGGACTGGTTACTTTCTGCAACTTCCACTATGACTGGGAGATTACAATTTTTGTTTTTTAAAACAAAATCAGCACTCTCTTTGGTTTAAATAAAAAAATAAACAAAAAAAAAACACAATTTTAAATAGCTTGTGGACATGTGCCATTATTGTGAATATGTATACAATTATGTGTTTGCATGAAAACTTCACTTCTGGGCTTTGCTCCAATGTCATTGCCAAGCAAAAGATCAAAACGCAAACTGTAATGAACAATAAGGAAATATTTAGGCCAATAATCTGGCCCCGCTAATCAGGAGCAGTATTGGGCTGCTGTTTACTTGAGAGAGCACTAAAATGCAGAAATATGGTTCAAGCAAGAAAAGGGGATTGAGGCTATTATGCCCGCACCGGTGACCAGGTTCCTAATGTAGGCATATGTATGGGTGCAAATGGTCTGGGATACAGTCCCCTAAATACCAAAAACATAAAACAAAAAATCCTTTTTGTTTTATATATAAAATTACACAAGTTGACCTTGCACACCCGAACAATTAATTGATACAATATAAAATGCTTAAAGTGCATATGTTCACAGAAAAGGATGCAATTGTTCTCCCAAGAATATCCAAAGTCAGGTTTCTTCTTTAAGTATTCCTTTTATTCATAACTGTAGATAAAAACCAATAGCCAACGCGTTTCGTCCGAAAAACGGACTTCTTCAGGGCTTAATTTAGCTATATCTGTACGGCACAGCTTCAGGTTGGCTTTTAGACTTTGTATTTTCAGAAATGGTTCATATGTATAGTCCCGGCATCTCGTAATACGTGCGGTCGTCTGGTGTGCACACCAGACGACCGCACGTATTATCAATTAATTGTTTGGGTGTGCAAGGTCAACTTGTGTAATAATATGCAGAAATATATTAAATTAACTGGCAAGCTTCTAGTTAAATGTTAAGTGAAGTTAAATGAAAGAGTTACTATGGTGTCGTTCACCACTTAACTTTAGGAACATTGTTAGACCTTCAGCCTTAGAGGATCTTTCCCCAAAAGTTTTGACTTCACCCTCCTATTTTTTGGAATTCGTTTTTGCTGGCTTTAGTACTCTGTGCTACTAACCAGTGCTAAAGGGGTTGTGCCCACTCCCTAAAACATGGTGCAAATGACTTTCACCTGATTTGCATATGTAGTTCACTTATACGTTTCTAGTAAAGTGGTATACAATATACCCAGGGCCTGTAAATTAAATGCTACTCGTGGGCCAGCATCACTTATTGTTCCACCCACTTAAGTAGCCCCTTAAAATATGTCCCAGGTCCATATTGCAGTCTGAATGCAGTTTTAAACTGCCAATTTGACTTTGCAAAACAACCCCATTGCCAAGCCTTAAACCCCCCTTTTATTGCACCCTAAGGTAGCTCATAGGTAGCACAATGGGCTGGGTGCATTGTAATTAAAGGGTGGACATGTACTTTTAAGAATTACTGTCCTGGTAGTGAAAAACTCACAAATTCGTTTTTCACTAATGTGAGGCCTACTTCTCCAATAGGATAACAGTACATTGCCTTATTACATTTAATAAGTGCTAACGTTTTATTGGGACCTCGTAGAGATTTCATGTTTGGTATCTAAGAAATAGTAATTTCAAATCCTCTTTAATGGCAAAGTCGGATTTTAAGTTACAATTTTCAAAATGCCTCTTTTGGAAAAGTGCCATGTTCCTGCCCTAACAGTTTTGTGCCTATGGCCTGTTCCTAGGTCACTTGACTGAGTGTAGTTGCCAGATAGAATGTGTTTATTCCTTCCAAACAGCCACACAATTGAGGATTTAGGTAGGCCTTGATGGGCTATCAGTGGCAGGATTGGTGGGCGGAGCTGGGCACAGCCCTACCTGCAAATCAATAGGCTGAGCCCTCACTTCACACAAGGGACTTCACACCACTTCATTGTTCATGCAGCCATGCTGAAGCCAGGGCAGGCGAGGCAGGAAACTCAAAGCACTTCAAAGGGAATTCTCTAGAAACATTTCCTACTTCAAAGAAGGCAACAGTTATAACAAGCATTGGCATAGTCAATAGGTGTCGCCTTTGGGACCTTAGAAGTGTTTAGCCATGCAACACTTGAGGTTGCTGCACCAAGGATATTGTACTGGATAACTAAACACTTATAAGGTCCCAAAGGCGAGACCTATTGGCTATGCCAATGCTTGTTTTTTTTGACATGTTATTACATCAACTTAGACGCTTGGTTCTACTCAATATAAAGTGTCACTCAAAGTGACACACAAAGTTGCCGAAATATCGCACATCTACGTCAACATGGAAACATCACAATAAAATAAAAGAAAACTTGGCAGGTATATAGTAGTACAAAACGTACAACAAAGTGCAGCTTGTGAATTAGTCCCAAATAAACTCTTATCTTTGCTTAGAGAGATTTTTTTCAGTCGTGATTGACGTGTGCACAGATTTTCTTCAAAAGTCAAAATGAAATCCTTGCTTCTATCATTGACTAAGATCAGTCATCCTGGGGAAATCACATTACTACAATATACTTTAATTCTCAAATCTAACAAAACTATGCACATCTGATTATAGTATTACTATGAGCTGCATTGTATTTTTTACTATCTGGGGGTAACCTGAGAATAAAAATAGAGCGCTGCACACATGTATTCACAACCAAAGTCATACTTTTCTTTCAGTTAATTAATACATTATCATTCCTTCGGGACCGAAGAGTTACAAGTGTAATGACGAACAGACTTCGCAGTGCTTATTATACACAGGCAAGCTGACACACTTCAGTGCGTGACAGCCTAATTTTGAAGCTGAAAAATCTCTCCACAATGATTTTGCTGCATGTTTTGGGAATTGTAAGCCTGTGTACCAGACGCCTCAGACACTTTCATTTTGACTTTTCGCACTCCTCATCTTGCGTGCCCCGTTTCCTGAAGCTCACCCTGGCATCCGAGCTGAACCTGTACGAGCGTGTTTATTTTGAGGATTGCGTGCAAACGGTGAATTGTGATGGCTGCGACAGAGCGCGCACGCTGCCCGACAGTGGAACGGCACTCTAAAGTGTTGCCTCAGTACTTCCGGCCAGGACACCCTGCATGGCCGCCGAGCCATTGGTAACTTAAAACAAACAATGTATTGCTGTCTATATGTTTTCCCAGTTGTAGTCGTGTCTGGGGGCGGGGGGCAGTTTAATAAAAATCGCAGACAGTGGACTTCAATGTCGGCTCTGAAAGACACCGCTTGTTAAAGATAAAATAAAACAAGCTGCATACGCGAAGCCGCATTTTTGTTGCTATGACAACCAAAGCTTCGCAAAATGGCATCTGACTGTCCTCAGTCTGTATGGACACATGCATGCTGTTTGCTATGGACTAATGGCAAGAGCAGCCATGTTTGTCCATGCAGACGCGTACATGAAAGCCCTCGGCAGAATTGATTCCAAAAGGTATTCGCAATAGCGAGTGCATGCGCTGCTTTCGCCAGGCGAGACCTAAAAATAGGACCCTCAGACACACTCGTTGGTTCACTTTCTGGATCTTTGGGAGGACTCTGAGGAATGTCTGCTGCTGTGGCATGCTGTGTAATTCAGAGGAGTGCTTTGCTGCACTTGGAGAGACTGCTCTGCTTCCTGAAGCCTGCTTTGAACCCTCAGAGGCCTGCCCTGCTGATTGAGCCCTTTTCCATCTCTTGAACCCAGGAGTACCAGAGTGTCTCCAAGGGCTGGTTGGCTCGCCTCCTGTTCAGAGCTCAGGGACAGAAAAGCATCCAACCATCTTGACCCCACACCTGGACCCAGCCTGATTGAGTCCCAACCCTCCAAGTGGTGCCTCACCAGTCCTGGACCCTTGGAAGTGGTGCTTAAGGTGCCTAGATAGCCAAAATCCAAAACTTGGGGCTTGAGGAAACTTTTTGCCTAAAATCTGCTCCGAGAGGAGACTAGGACCAACCTCTCATCTATCCGCTCTAGTGCATCGCCTGTCGGCCTGAGAAAATGTTCCGCTAAAAGCCGCTCTGAGGTGACCGGAATCAACCTGCTCATCAATACGCTCAAAGTATATCGCTGACTGCATGATTGTGCAGCAGCTTCCACTGTGTTCTTCTCCGCAGTAGCAAATCCTGTTCAGCAGTCCTTCCCAGAAGAGGTATCTGTTTTTGTTGAGCCCGTGTCGGCTACAGCCTCCAGCCGTGTCACGCTGCAGATTTTCGACTTTCCAAAAAGAGACTAAGTCTGATTGATACTGGGTTTTCCAGTTTTACTTTGTCCAATTCAGCCACTAGATGTGTATGCTTCGCTTCTCCTATGCCCATCTACACTCCCCGACCACCACCCGAGGCCCACGGTCACACCACAGGCCAAACATTTTGGTTCCTCGGAAAACATTTACGAGTACCCAAGCTATATAGAGTACAGGCCACTATCAATTTATACATGTGGACATATCTCTTTTTCCCCTCCTTGTGATTTATCAATGTGTTTCTCTTGTGATATACACTAGGGTACCTACTATATCATAACAGTTATATGTGGTATAAATAAATCATGTTCCCAGTAACAAACACTTTTGAAGTTCACTAATTGCCACCAAGCATGAGCCCCACTGGGATTTTCTTCTATAGTGAGTTTTGCTTATTGTCTTTGCCTAGTACTAGACGAGCAAAAGAGGTAAATGTTGGTTTAATCCACTGTTTTTAGGATCGTGTGATCTTTATTTCCATGTAACCGCAGAGAGGAGGCATCCTTAAACATTCCTGTTCCTTACCATGTCTACAAGGCACTCCCAGATTCTTCTGTAATGATGGAACCGCAGGATCTGTAAGCATAAGCACTTGTCTATTACTAGAAGTGCAGACTTTACATCTGTACTTGTGTAACGAGTTCTTAATTGGTAAAATAATAAGTGCTGGTGCCCAGAGTTTTTCTCAGAAGGCGACAGCCGGTGCTGACGCTGTCTGGAATGCAGAATACCGAGGCTGCCAGCCTTCACTCCACCCAGTGCCTTTTTCTCCCGCCACAATACGCTCACTGCCTCTTTACCTCAGTCTTGCAGTTTCTCTTTCAACCCAGCTTAATTCCTTTGCCGCTGTTTTCCATCTTTCTCTTCCTCCTCATTCCTCCTTTAGAGCTCTCTCTCTCTCCTGCTCTGAATCAATGTCTGATGAGAACAAGTAAGTGCTGGTCGCCAAAAATGAGTGCCGGTAGGCCCCATCTGCAACCACCAGTTCAAATTTAAGCAATGTGCATAATATGCCTTGTGATGCACTACATGCTTTTGAAGTGACGTTTTTATTACATTGGTAGGTGTATGGAATGTTGCTTTGGCTGAAGTAATCTGCAGTGCTGTATGGTCCTTGCCTGAATTAGACGCTTGAGTACACGTTGCCTTTTCTTGTATGGTGTACGCTGGGCTTACGTGCAAGGGAGTCTTGTCTGAATTAGTGAAAACCGGAACTTGTGTGCAGGGCCAGACTGGGAACCACAACCGGCCCTGGCAAAGTGCTCGGCCGCCCCTCCCACTGGGGGAGGGGGGGCGTTGGAGGTGCCGCTGAGCTCTTCGGTTTTCGGACGATTTTGGTACAGGGCCGATTTTGCAAATACGGCCTAGTAACAAAAATAGCCCCCAGAGGCCCAAAACCGGACCCCACCCGTGCGGCGTACCAGGGTCTTGCCCGGTGCCTGCTATAGCCAGTCCGGCCCTGCTTGTGTGCACAGTTGCTTTGTGTGGTTTTTTTGCAAGCTGAAGCTTTACTTCTGGTACTGATGTAACTGTTTTGGTGCCTGCTGGAGCATACAGGTGTGCTCAGTGTAGTGCATAGTTGTAAAATGGCCTTAAGCGTGAAGCACTGGGGTTGTGTGTGAGGCCCTGAAAGATGCTTCAAACTTGTTCCTATGACTTATGCAGGCTTGTGTTGTGTGAAGGTGTGAGGTTTGCATGTTTCCGGTTGAATAAATACATCACTGTCAGGTCCGTGTGTATGACGTGATTTAGTACAATCAGAGTATTATCTGCCTCTGTTTATAGGTACTATCAAGTTATTAGTGAGTTCCAGCTGTGACGTCACCGGTCTCAGAGGTAACTGATGCATCATCACATAGTACTTTCTTTACCGTATATGACCAGGCACACAAATGCATCTACAAACACAGACGCTCTCAATATTAACTTGTTTTTTATTGTGCGCTAAAACTGCACTTATGCCACTTCTAAGCGCTGTAAATAAGAGATGTGATTGTTAACCCGAACTCTGTTTTCCTACCGAGTCTACTTGTTGACACCTGAACTCTTTAACCCAGAACTTTGCATTTGTTGGCGGTGAGAATTCAGCTCACTGAGTCATCGTCCCTGCAGCAACACAACCTGTTAGAAAACAACAAGTATGTGTTGTCGCAAACATTAGCGCATCTGATCAAAGAGAATCCAATGCATATTCATCACTAGAAATTGCTGCACGAGTTCTGAAACGTGCAGACAGAATGTGTGTATGCACGTGTGTGATGTATTTCAATAGCATAAACCTAGCCAAAGGCATCACAGATCGCTGTACAGAGACAAAGGCAAGGGCCAACCAGTTAATGTGGGTGGGCCCCACAGGGCACCAAACTATGCTTAAACACTGACATTTAAACGGCCCCTATCGAGCCCTATGTTTATGTCGTTAACTTTACAGACCATTCTGGTGGCAGCAGCTCGTGAATTCAGGTATTTTAAATCCCAAGCAAACAAGCACTGTCTGTGCTAACACATAGTAAACAATCTATCTGCGAGTAAAGTGACTACATTCGTGTACTGCATCAACCAGTGCATCTTGACTAACTAGTGCTGCCACACAAAACAGTGTGCTACCCTGACCTAGTGTGAACCCTTCGAGTTAGTAGCCAATACCGCGCTCGTCCATTTACAAAGCGGCATCCGCTGGACGCTGTGCGCGATGACGTCACCTTTGGTTTCCGCCTCTCAGGCCCGTACATTCCTGGCCTCTCGTTCTCGAGTGGAATGTGGCTCCCCTTCATTCCGTGGGCGACTGTTCTGCAGATGACAGCAGACTTTATCAACAAGATTTATAGACCGACCTGAACTGCGGAGAATGCCTACGTCGCTGCCGCATACTTCCGCTGGGGGTTTGTTGCAAAGATGCAATCCCAAAATAAAACGTTTCGCATTCGTCGTGGTTTCATGTGTAATTCCTTTACTTTCTTCTTCTTGCTTGTTTCTTGTGCATTATTACGTTGCAGTCATGTCGGGTGGAACCTGGAGCAGTGTATTCATTTAGTTTCTCTAGCTTTATAACTCCAGTTTACCACAGAATATTTAATATCGTCCTAGCAGTATGAGCTAGCTAGAGAGGGCAGGGTGCTAAAAGGACGAAAGGAGAGAAGGAAATATGAAAAGTTAAGAGTCAGGCCAACCTTAGACTGTCAGCGATACCACCCTTGGCATGTTTCCCCAGTGGCATGAATGGACCATAGGAATGTAAATTCTATTACAGGACCGGAGGCTTCAGATTATGCTTCTCTTTCATTTACTGTAAACTCACAGCAGCCAATAAACATACAGTTTATAAAAAGTTAAACTACATTAACCATGATGCTTGGCCCAAGTCACGCCTCCTTAGCCCTACAAGAGCCCTGGTAACAGTCCCAGTATCCTCTTTCTTTGCTGCTCACAGCAAGAGATAAGTGCTATGCTCCTATTACTCTGATATCGCTATTCTGCTTGTCGATGAGTGTTTATATATTGCTCATAATTGCTTGAACTTGCCTTATTGGTGCGCTTTCCACGGCTTTGCCGTTGTTTACCGATATTTCATTGTCATTTAATTGTATTTGTGTTCTATTCAGACTTCGCGCGTTCGCGCTCTGGGACCCCCCTCCGGGTCGGCGGCGGCAGCCGCGTTGAGAACGCTGCAGCGCTCGTGCTGGGAGCCTCGCTCCCTTTCTATTGCGCTTGCGCATTTTGGTACCAGCCCGCCCTGTGGGTCTCTCGTTCCTCGGCCGGGCTCCTCCGGTGACTGAGGGAAGGCGCAGGGCTCTCTCTAATCGCCCGAACGCCGAATAGAGCCGCGAACCACACGGCACACGCGTGCAGCCCAAGCCACGTCCATTGGGCTATTCCTAGTAGGATTTTTGGACTCGGTTGGGCTGCACACGTTTTATGCTCGTTTCCACTGATTTTTCATCGCGTTTTTGGTTAGAGCTGGTGGAGAAGACGCCTAACTGGCTGTAATCAACAGTTGCCTTGACTAGGAGTGTGCACAAGCTCCATATATTGGATTTACTCGGCTCTGACGCCCCCTGGGCTGCAATAATCATAATACAGCTTTTGCTGAGGGGGTCGGGTACAGAACATTTGTGTGATTTGTGTGTGCAGTGGGGCTGACCCTCCCCCTTTACTCCCCTTGTGTCTACCTCAATTCTTGGGTGTATCTACCCACTGTGTACTGTAAGATGGAAGATTGGGTGTATTTTGATGAGGAGGCAGGGGATGATACCTATGGAGAGCAGCCTGCTGCTGCAGTGGAGGATAAGATTGTGGAGGCCTTGGACGCTTCGGTGCAGGCCTCAGTTAACAAGGCGGTTGAGAGCACAGTGCCTTCTACTGTGCAACAAGCATTGGCAGCGGCTCTTAAGCCAATTACGAAACAACTAGAGAATTTTGCAAAGCGACATGGCTTCACTAAGGATAAGTCCACTAAGAAAGCTCCACCAGCTTCGCAGGCAGGCAGCAGTGACCAATGGCCACATTCAAATGCTTTACAATCCCTACCAGCATCGGGGCACGATCATGGCTATTCTGCAGGGGCCAAGGCCAAGAGCAAACAAAACTATGCGGACACTGACACTACTACCACGACTGGTACAGACACCACTGATACAGACGAAGAGTCTCCACCGAAGAAAAAGGCAAAAAAGGCCGCCTCTTCGGCGTCAGCCCCCGTTCTTAATACCCCCTTTACATTCAACCCTACGGAGATAGTCCATCCCAGGTCATCGGATTGGGTGCCGGCCACGGCTGTGGCGGAATATCTGCAGGAAAACCTCAGGAAAGGGTTTGACAAGGAGGTGCGTAATCGTCTACGCTCGGAGTGCCCTCGGCCCGACCTTGCCAACAAGGTGGCAGAGACTCCGGAAATTGACGTTAGCCTTCTCACCTTTTTGAAAAAATTCGCCAAGGACCCTAAGAAGGGCATCGACCGCGCATGGCGCGGCTGCCAGGATAAAATGCTGGATGTAGTAGGCCCTTTAGCTAAGATCCTCGAGATGGCCCTTCAGGCCAAGGAATCAAACGTACCGGTGGACCCGGATATCCTGGCTGGATGGACCCAGCGGGCCATCTGTTTATTGGGGAATGCCAATTGCGCGCTATACACTGAGCGACGCAAATCGTTACTTATGAGAATGGACTCTAACCTGACTGAATTGGCATCGGCGGAGCCAGGTCCCTTAGCTGAAGGTAATTTGTTTGGAGATGACTTTGTGAAAGACGTCTCCAAATATGTGGGGACCTTCACGTCCCTGGACAAAGCTCAATCAGGAATCAAGCGGGTGTTCCACCAGCAGGTTTTCAACAGGGCCGGACGAGGTCGGGGACGCTCGCCAGGCCGCTTCGCCAACCAAGGTCCCCCCAGAGGCGATTTCGGTAGAGGTCGAGGAGACTGGGACTTGACGAGAGGTGGTACCTTGTACCCCACAAGAGGCAGATTTAACAGAGGCAGATTCCAAGGCGGTGGCAACAGAGCAGGCTTCCACGCCCAGAATTCCGCAGGTGAGCGCAATCGATTATTTTCCCTTTCCACTGGGGGGTCGCACGAGACACTTCTTTCACAATTGGGCTCTTCTGACCCAGGATGCGTGGGTCTTACAAACTATACGGGGGTTTCACCTAGAGTTCTACCAGACTCCTACACTGACGGCAGGTCCGAGACCTCTCCATTTTTCCCAACAAGAGAGAGCCTTTATAGACAACGAGATAGAAGAATTGCTTCACAAACAGGCTATAGCGGTGTACGATCACAATCCACACGGGTTTTGCAGCAATATCTTCCTAGTTCAGAAGAGGGGAGGAGGTCACAGACTTGTGTTAAATTTAAGGGAATTCAATTATTTCCTAGTGTACAATCATTTCAAGATGGAGGGCATCCATCTGTTGGCAGATCTGCTCCGGCAGGGCGACTGGATGGTCCGTTTGGATCTCAAGGATGCCTACCTATCTATTCCAATCTACCCACCCCATCGCCGATTCCTACAATTTCAGTGGAACGGACGATGGTTCGAATACTCGGCCCTTCCTTTCGGGCTTTCCTCGGCTCCTTGGTGTTTCACCAAGGTGATGAAGCCGGTGGTCTCCCACCTCCGAGAACAGGGCATACGGTTGATAATCTACCTGGACGACATCCTGATCATAGCTCAGAGCCAGGATCTAGTGTCACAACATCTGCAGACAACGATTTCATTGCTCCAGAATCTGGTATTTGTTATAAATCAAACAAAATCCGCCTTGATTCCGTCACAAATGACGGACTTTCTAGGGTTTGTGATCAGCTCGCAGACGGCTCAGTTGAGTCTTCCGAAATCGAAACTGAAGGATATCAGGAAGGAGATCAGATCTCTCCTCAACAATCAGATGGTCTCTCTCAGGACGGTCGCCAGGATAGTAGGTCTATTGGCGTCGTCAGTACAGGCGATATTTCCGGGGCCTCTTCACTACAGGGCCCTGCAGAGACTGAAGATACAACACCTCCAGAGAGGGCTGGCCTATTCAGACCTAGTGCCGTTTTCACAAGAGGTAAGGGACGAAATGCAATGGTGGTTGCACCATGTAGAAGCTTGGAACGGCATGTGAGAAGTTGGCCCGATATGCAACGTTCGCTATTCTAGCGACCGCTATGTATCGTTCCAACGACCCTTATGGTGTTTGGTTGTAAGTCAACCTATAGACCAGCTATCCTAGTAGCGTGGATACGAGCAGTCTAAGGCTAAAGACTCGAGAGGGCGCGTTAAGCCAGCTGTTTACCACACATGTACCCCTTGAACACCCAGTGAAAGGACACCACACAAGTGTTATGAAAATAAACAGTATATTTATTAAGAATCACAACAGCCCTGTACTCTTTATGAGGACAGGGTACTAAGCACAAACCAAATCTCTTTAGGAAAATACTTCAAGTGCACAATTAAAACAAGTGTCCGGGGACACGGAAAGTTTAAGGTCTCGGGCGGACCCGATAAGGCAAGTCGGAAGCGAGGGACTCGGGACCCTAGAGTAAAGAGGCTATGCAGGCACCGAAATGCCGAGTTACCTAGCCACGAGGGCTGCGGCTGCACAAGTCTTACAGGTGTCGGGGTCTTCGCTGACGAGCCAGGAGCCGGAAGGAAAGGAGTTGCTGGCCGGCGACCAGTGATGAATAGTTCGTAGAGATCCAAGCCTGGATCAGAGATCGATGATACCTGAAAGCAGAGGGGACCAAGTTCGTACTACTAGCCAGTAGTCAGAGGGTACCAGGAGGGCACCGGTTGGCCGTCACCTCGACCAGGTGAGTGGGCGACGCTAGGCTCTTGCAGTCTCACGGACCAGGAGGCGTTGTCGGCGACCACGGTGGAGGTGCGAGCTGTCCCACGAAGGATGATGCTGTCGGCGTCGCTGGGCCCAGGATGGGGCAACAAGCCTTGGCAAATCTCAGGGCCACGTGGTGGGCCTAAGATGGCGTCTTGAGTGGACCAGGAGGGTCCGGGGTGCTTCTCGCAAAGATGGAAGCAAGGGCCAGTCTGGAGCAACCAGACCAGCAGAGTTGTTTGTTGGTCGTCGTCAAGGACGGGCACAAGCCAGCGGCTAGTGACCAGACAACGTGCTGAGCAGCGAGCGGAAGGGCCCCACGCAGATCGTGGAGATGCTGGGAGACTGCACTTCGGCGCTGGAGCGGCTCAGGGTCGGGGCTTCTCGGACCCCAGAGCACTCACCAGAGAGTTACCTCGATGGTCGTGCTGGTTTAAGAGCGTGCAGGTTCTGATGATGGCCGGTCCCTCGAGGTCTCGTCGCACCCACAGATCACAGCTGAGCTGATGACGTGGGTAGAGGTCAGAGGTGCCAGGGAAGCCGGTTCTCGTCGAGCTGGGCCGTCGGATCCTTGAGGAAGGACTTGCAGCAAACCGCAGAGTTCTTAGATGGTGCCCGCTGATGCAGGGTGACTACTCCTTAGTCACAAGGGAGAAATCTTGAGAAGAGTCTTGAAGTCCTTTCGTAGAAAGTATTCTTGATTCAAAGATGATCTAATTTGGAAGGGTCCCCGCTCCGGCCTTTATTCTAAAGAAAGGGGTGGGTACATGACTAGGTCCTGCCCTAAGGGTGGGACCAGGAAGGGGGGTAGTTACACCCCTCTCCCCTGCCGGACTTTCCCCAGGCCAGGGCTGTCGCCCCTGGAACTGGTTCTAACCGGCAGATGCGTAGTGAGCACCGGGGTGCCACTCCGCAGTCACCTTCTCGCAAAAGCCCTACCTACCCAGAATACACAAACCCTGTCTGGGACGGTGCGAACACCGCCCTTGACAGGAAACCCTTTGTCCAAGCTCTCCTCGCTGGAAGGACTCCCAGCAGCAGGAGGTCAGACTCGTGTCTGTGGTGGCAGCACCCATTTTGTGGAGCTGAGGCTTTAGTTAACTTTAACCGGGGTTCACAGTTACGTACATGTCGTGTCCCTCTAGAAGGGCGGAATGCTAACCTCGTCGCCAGAATTGGTGAGAGGGCAGCACCCCGATTCGTATGACACCTTACTCGACATGCCTTGATAACGCGACACCGAAGTTACCGATGTGGTACGCGTTATCATGGAACAGCCATTGGGTCTTGGTTCCGCAAGCTGCAACCGGGCTCGGCTCGGGCCAGAGCCTAGTTCACACGAGCCCACGCACTCTGCCTTCAGGATTGTCAAGGCCTGCCATAGGAGTGACTGATAGGAACTCGAGTGTCCATTGTATGGTTAGATATAGTGCTACTATATCTAAAGCAAAGTGTGTGTACACGACTTCGCCCCAGCTGTCACGCAGCCAGTTGTGTCAAATTTAGGAGGCCAGCCAGGGGTGGCATAATACATGCTGCAGCCCCTGGCGGCCCTGGGTACACCTATGCCCTGAGTTACAGAGTCTGATAAGGTGGCCCAGTACCAATTGGTAAATGCACCTAGGGTACATCTCGTAATTTAGAAAGAGAACAGCCAGGCTGTGGGTCTGATTAGCAGGCCCACAGCCAGAGAAAGTCGTAAACCAGTGAAACAAAAGCAAAAAATCTGGGTGATCATAGGATTGCAGACCCTACTCTCCTACATGACCCCCCCCAAACGTCGGAACAATAAGCTAACCTTGACCAGGTGAGTCTTCTTGTTCTAAGTGGAAATATCTGGAGAGCCCATCGGCATTGCCATGATCAGTACCAGGTCTATGTTCCACTGTAAAGTCCATCCCCTGTAGGGAAATGGACCACCTAAGCAGTTTGGGGTTTTCACCCTTCATCTGATTTAGCCACAAGAGGGGCTTATGGTCGGTCTGAATCTTGAAGTGAGTGCCAAACAAGTATGGCCTCAGCTTCTTCAGGGCCCAAACCACAGCAAAGGCCTCCCTCTCAATAGCTGACCAATTCTTCTCTCTAGGGGTCAGCCTTCTGCTTATAAAAGCAATGGGCTGGTCTTGACCATCAAAATTCAGTTGAGAAAGAACAGCTCCCACACCCAACTCAGAAGCATCTGTTTGGACAATGAATGGTTTGGAGTAGTCTGGACTCTTGAGGATAGGCGCCGTGCACATGGCCTGCTTTAGGTCATCGAATGCTTTTTGACAGCTCGCTGTCCACTGAACCTTTTTTGGCATTTTCTTGCTTGTCAGTTCGTTTAATGGTGTCACGATGGAACCATAGTTCCTGACAAACTTCCGGTAGTATCCAGTCAGGCCCAAGAAAGCTCGAACCTGAGTCTGGGTGGTTGGAGGAGCCCAGTCCCTGATTGACTGTATCTTGCTCTCCAGTGGCTGAACCTGGCCTCCACCTACCAGGTGGCCCAGGTATACAACCTGTGTCTGCCCTATCTGGCACTTGGTGGCCTTGATAGTGAGACCTGCTGCTTGCAGCGCCTCTAATGTCTTCCGCAGGTGGACCAGGTGATCCTCCCAGGTGGAGCTAAAGACAGCAATATCGTCAAGATACGCCGCACAGAAGTCATCCAGCCCAGTAAGGACTTGATTCACCAACCTTTGGAAGGTGGCAGGTGCATTTTTCAGACCAAAGGGCATCACCACGAACTGATAATGCCCACCAGGGGTTGAAAATGCGGTTTTAGGCTTGGCGTCCTCAGCTAACCTGATTTGCCAATACCCAGCTGTCAGGTCAAACATACTTAAGTAGTTGGCCGAAGCCAATCTATCGATAAGCTCGTCTGCCCTTGGTATTGGGTGGGCGTCAGTCTTAGTGACTGCATTGAGACCCCTGTAGTCTACGCAGAACCTCATCTCTCTCTTACCACCCTGGGTGTGAGGTTTTGGCACTAGAACTACGGGACTAGCCCAAGGGCTATCCGAGGGTTCAATGACTCCCAGCTCCAACATTTTCTGCACTTCACTCTTGATGCAGTCTCTAACGTGATCAGGCTGCCTGTAGATTTTACTCTTGACGGGCAAGCTGTCACCAGTGTCAACCTCATGGGTGCACCAATCGGTCTGACTGGGTGTTAGAGAAAACATATGTCTGAACGACTGAAGAACCTGTTTACAGTCGCTCTGTTGATGTTCGGAGAGGCTGCCACAAAAGACAACACCATCTACCGATCCATCGTCAGGATTCTGAGTGAGCAGGTCGGGGAGAGGGTCACTCTCTTCTTCCTGTCCCTCATCTAGGGCCATGAGCAAACTCATGTCCTTCCTGTCGACATATGCTTTTAGCCTGTTGACATGAAGCACCCTGTGGGGGCTTCGGGGAGTTCCCAGGTCGACCAGGTAGGTGACCTCTCCCTTTTTCTCCAGGATGGTGTAGGGCCCGGACCATTTGTCCTTGAGTGCTGCTGGGGCCACTGGCTCCAACACCCACACCTTCTGTCCGGGCTGGTAAACAGTCAAGACAGCCTTTTGGTCATGCCAAGCTTTTTGGAGTTCTTGGCTGGCCTTAAGGTTTTCAGATGCCTTTTCCATGTATTCAGCCATCCGCGAGCGGAGGCCAAGCACATAGTCCACTATGTTGGCTGCAGGCTTTTTGAGAGGTCTCTCCCATCCTTCCTTCACCAAACACAGGGGTCCTCTTACAGGATGCCTGTACAGAAGTTCAAAAGGGCTGTAGCCAACCCCCTTCTGTGGGACTTCTCTGTAGGCGAACAAGAGGCAGGGAATCAGGACGTCCCATCTACGCCGAAGCTTTTCCGGTAGTCCATGAATCATCCCTTTTAGGGTCCTGTTGAACCTCTCAACAAGCCCATTGCATTGTGGGTGATAGGGTGTAGTGAACTTGTAGTTGACACCACATTCCTTCCACATAGCAGTTAAGTAGCTCGACATAAAGTTTGCACCTCTGTCGGAGACGACCTCCTTAGGGAAGCCCACTCTGGAGAACACTCCAACTAGGGCTCTTGCCACAACAGGTGCTGTCGTGGTCCTAAGGGGAATAGCTTCAGGGTACCTGGTGGCATGATCCACTACCACCAGTATAAACTTGTGCCCTGAGGCTGTCGGTGGTTCCATGGGGCCAACAATGTCGATCCCCACCCGTTCAAAGGGCACCCCCACCACAGGCATTGGTATAAGGGGGGCCTTTGTCGTGCCACCTGACTTACCACTGGCTTGGCAAGTGACACAGGAGCGGCAAAACTCCTTGGTATCTTCGTTCATGTGGGGCCAGTGAAAGTGTGAGACAAGCCTGTCCCACGTTTTCGTCTGGCCTAAGTGACCTGCTAAGGGAATCTCGTGGGCCAAGGTAAGTAGGAAACCACGCTGAGACAAGGGTACAACCAGCCTCCTGGTCATGCCAGGCTTGGGGTCTCTTGACTCGGTGTACAGGAGTCCATCTTCCCAGTATACCTTGTGGGTACCTGTGGCGTTCCCAGCAGCCTCAGCAGCAGCCTGCTGTCTGAGGGGGTTCAAGAGAAGGGCAGTCTAACTGGTCCTTCCCCAGGTCCTCCCTTGAGGGTCCCCCTGAACCCAAGAATTCAACTTGATCAAGTTCGAACTCCCTAGGCTCAGTTTCCCTCAATTCCTGTAGGTCAGCCTCCTCTGAGACTTGATCCACGACCTGGGGCAAGGGGGAAGGCGCAGCCTTAACCCTACCGCTCTTTTTCTTGGGAGGTGTCTGGTCCGTTGTTCCAGGATCCAGCACCTGTTCAGTGGGGCATTTCCTGACCTGTGACCTGGTCACAGCGAACACATGTGCTGGCAAACCTAACATCTCCATGTGAGTCCGGTGCTCCACTTCTGACCATTGTGATGACTCCAAATCATTGCCCAACAAACAATCCACTGGGAGGTCTGGACTAACTACAACCTTCTTTTGGCCAGTTACCCCTCCCCAGGAGAAAGCTACAATTGCCATACTGTGATTGGTAGTGACATTGCTTGCATTGGTCACCAGGAATTCTGTACCTGGCATGATCTGTCCAGGGTCCACAAAGTTAGGCGTCACCATGGTGACGCTGGCACAAGTGTCTCTATAGGCCTGAGCCATCTTTCCATTTATGAAAGGCGTCTGTCGGTATTTGCCCAGGGTATTGGGACTTACGTCAGGGGACACGTCCGCGTCCCCTGTACTGACAAGGACAGCCTGAGTGAGCGTGCCAACTAAGTTGTCACGCCCCTCAGAACCCAGGGTTAACCCTACTAAACCCTTGGGAGGCGCACTACCACTGCTGACTGTACTAGGGGGCACAGGTGCCTTAGGGGCTGCAGTGGCAGGAGTCTGCCCTCCTCCTTTCTTGGTGCACTCACTAAACCAGTGAGATTTACTTTTACAGTACTGGCACCATCTTTTGGATTGGCCTTCTTTCTTCTTTTGGGGAGCCTGACCCCCACCCTCTTTGGGTTGTTGGGGACCTGTCGAAGACTTCTGGTCATTTTGTTCCCCCTTAGAATCCTTACCCTTCTGGTCTGCTTTCTTCTGACCACCTTGATTCTGGCCCTGGTTCTGTTTAACTCTCGTACGAACCCATCTGTCTGCCTTCTTTCCCAATTCTTGGGGAGAGGTCAGATCCGAGTCGACAAGATGCTGATGCAACAACTGGTTCTGACAATTGTTTAAAATTTGTTCTCTCATCATCAAATTATACAATCCTTCGTAATCAGTAACCTTACTGCCCAGCAACCAGCCCTCAAAAGCCTTAGTGGCACAATCGACAAAGTCAGACCAATCTTGAGACTGCGTTTTCTGGGTATCCCTGAACAGCACCCTGTACTGCTCAGTGGTTAGGCCGAACCCTTCAACGAGTGTATTTTTCAAGACTTGGTAATTGTTCGCGTCCTCTACCCTTGTGGTGAGGAGCTTGTCTCTTCCTTTACCTTCAAAGGAGAGCCACAAGATAGCTGCCCACTGACTCTGGGGAACACCTTGCACCGTGCAGGCCCTCTCCAAAGCAGTAATCCATTTGTGGATGTCGTCCCCTTGTTTAAAGGGGGGCACTATCTTACCAAGGTGTTTCGTATCGAAACTCTTTTCCCTATTGCTAGGTACATTGCTGCCACCAGTGGGGACCGCCCCACTTAACTGTTGCTCTCTAGCAAAGGCAAGCCTCTCTTTGGCCAGGGCAAGTTCTTCCCTTTCGATCCTCAGATTAGCTGCCCTTTCCTTAGCTTCGTACACTCTCCGCTGAGGGGACGTCATCCCTCGTTGCGAAGAGTTGTGAGAGCCATTGGTTTGAAGGGATCTGCCAGAGCCTCTTGACAGAGATCTGGCTCGTCCATTCCCAATGTTAAGCTGACCTGATAGTGGTCCCAGGAGTCCCCCAGTACCACTGTCATGTTTGCTTAAGTTGGACCTGCTTAGTCTAACGACTTCTACCTGTCCCTTATCTGCCTCATCCCCAGAGGGATCCTCATCCTCATCCTCCTCCACATCTTCGTTCTCGGTTGCGAGGTGGATGAGGTCAGGATCGTCTCTGGTTCCCTCGAGGGGAGGCATGTCTCCTTCTGGATTAGAAGGGCTAAGAAGCTTCTCAGCCTTTCTGGCATCATAAGTCTCTAGGAGACCAATCAGAGAGGAGGTGGTGGGGTTAGCCCCTTGCTTAATCTTCCTAGAGGTACATACTTGTCGTAACTCATGGAAGTTAAGCGCAGTATATCTTGAAGGGATGACCTGTGGAGGGTCAACTGACACAAGGGGAGACTCAGAGTTTCCTCCTTTGTCCGACATACTGTTTCTAGTGTGGTGTAAGTGATGCACCTACCTACACTACGTGTTTACCTACTGTTCCCTTGCTAAGAGTTGTAGCCAAGGTGTGCTAAGCCTTGAGGAGCTACAACAGCTGGTTCAGTAGAACTCAGAGTATTCTAAGCTTTAGTTATATGTACTAATAGTGCTTGTGCGATCTTTCAACAAGATATTCTTAGGATACGTGTGGTAAAACAACAGCAAGCTCAAATCCCAACCGCTGCTCACCAATGTGAGAAGTTGGCCCGATATGCAACGTTCGCTATTCTAGCGACCGCTATGTATCGTTCCAACGACCCTTATGGTGTTTGGTTGTAAGTCAACCTATAGACCAGCTATCCTAGTAGCGTGGATACGAGCAGTCTAAGGCTAAAGACTCGAGAGGGCGCGTTAAGCCAGCTGTTTACCACACATGTACCCCTTGAACACCCAGTGAAAGGACACCACACAAGTGTTATGAAAATAAACAGTATATTTATTAAGAATCACAACAGCCCTGTACTCTTTATGAGGACAGGGTACTAAGCACAAACCAAATCTCTTTAGGAAAATACTTCAAGTGCACAATTAAAACAAGTGTCCGGGGACACGGAAAGTTTAAGGTCTCGGGCGGACCCGATAAGGCAAGTCGGAAGCGAGGGACTCGGGACCCTAGAGTAAAGAGGCTATGCAGGCACCGAAATGCCGAGTTACCTAGCCACGAGGGCTGCGGCTGCACAAGTCTTACAGGCGTCGGGGTCTTCGCTGACGAGCCAGGAGCCGGAAGGAAAGGAGTTGCTGGCCGGCGACCAGTGATGAATAGTTCGTAGAGATCCAAGCCTGGATCAGAGATCGATGATACCTGAAAGCAGAGGGGACCAAGTTCGTACTACTAGCCAGTAGTCAGAGGGTACCAGGAGGGCACCGGTTGGCCGTCACCTCGACCAGGTGAGTGGGCGACGCTAGGCTCTGCAGTCTCACGGACCAGGAGGCGTTGTCGGCGACCACGGTGGAGGTGCGAGCTGTCCCACGAAGGATGATGCTGTCGGCGTCGCTGGGCCCAGGATGGGGCAACAAGCCTTGGCAAATCTCAGGGCCACGTGGTGGGCCTAAGATGGCGTCTTGAGTGGACCAGGAGGGTCCGGGGTGCTTCTCGCAAAGATGGAAGCAAGGGCCAGTCTGGAGCAACCAGACCAGCAGAGTTGTTTGTTGGTCGTCGTCAAGGACGGGCACAAGCCAGCGGCTAGTGACCAGACAACGTGCTGAGCAGCGAGCGGAAGGGCCCCACGCAGATCGTGGAGATGCTGGGAGACTGCACTTCGGCGCTGGAGCGGCTCAGGGTCGGGGCTTCTCGGACCCCAGAGCACTCACCAGAGAGTTACCTCGATGGTCGTGCTGGTTTAAGAGCGTGCAGGTTCTGATGATGGCCGGTCCCTCGAGGTCTCGTCGCACCCACAGATCACAGCTGAGCTGATGACGTGGGTAGAGGTCAGAGGTGCCAGGGAAGCCGGTTCTCATCGAGCTGGGCCGTCGGATCCTTGAGGAAGGACTTGCAGCAAACCGCAGAGTTCTTAGATGGTGCCCGCTGATGCAGGGTGACTACTCCTTAGTCACAAGGGAGAAATCTTGAGAAGAGTCTTGAAGTCCTTTCATAGAAAGTATTCTTGATTCAAAGATGATCTAATTTGGAAGGGTCCCCGCTCCGGCCTTTATTCTAAAGAAAGGGGTGGGTACATGACTAGGTCCTGCCCTAAGGGTGGGACCAGGAAGGGGGGTAGTTACACCCCTCTCCCCTGCCGGACTTTCCCCAGGCCAGGGCTGTCGCCCCTGGAACTGGTTCTAACCGGCAGATGCGTAGTGAGCACCGGGGTGCCACTCCGCAGTCACCTTCTCGCAAAAGCCCTACCTACCCAGAATACACAAACCCTGTCTGGGACGGTGCGAACACCGCCCTTGACAGGAAACCCTTTGTCCAAGCTCTCCTCGCTGGAAGGACTCCCAGCAGCAGGAGGTCAGACTCGTGTCTGTGGTGGCAGCACCCATTTTGTGGAGCTGAGGCTTTAGTTAACTTTAACCGGGGTTCACAGTTACGTACATGTCGTGTCCCTCTAGAAGGGCGGAATGCTAACCTCGTCGCCAGAATTGGTGAGAGGGCAGCACCCCGATTCGTATGACACCTTACTCGACATGCCTTGATAACGCGACACCGAAGTTACCGATGTGGTACGCGTTATCATGGAACAGCCATTGGGTCTTGGTTCCGCAAGCTGCAACCGGGCTCGGCTCGGGCCAGAGCCTAGTTCACACGAGCCCACGCACTCTGCCTTCAGGATTGTCAAGGCCTGCCATAGGAGTGACTGATAGGAACTCGAGTGTCCATTGTATGGTTAGATATAGTGCTACTATATCTAAAGCAAAGTGTGTGTACACGACTTCGCCCCAGTTGTCACGCAGCCAGTTGTGTCAAATTTAGGAGGCCAGCCAGGGGTGGCATAATACATGCTGCAGCCCCTGGCGGCCCTGGGTACACCTATGCCCTGAGTTACAGAGTCTGATAAGGTGGCCCAGTACCAATTGGTAAATGCACCTAGGGTACATCTCGTAATTTAGAAAGAGAACAGCCAGGCTGTGGGTCTGATTAGCAGGCCCACAGCCAGAGAAAGTCGTAAACCAGTGAAACAAAAGCAAAAAATCTGGGTGATCATAGGATTGCAGACCCTACTCTCCTACATGACCCCCCCCAAACGTCGGAACAATAAGCTAACCTTGACCAGGTGAGTCTTCTTGTTCTAAGTGGAAATATCTGGAGAGCCCATCGGCATTGCCATGATCAGTACCAGGTCTATGTTCCACTGTAAAGTCCATCCCCTGTAGGGAAATGGACCACCTAAGCAGTTTGGGGTTTTCACCCTTCATCTGATTTAGCCACAAGAGGGGCTTATGGTCGGTCTGAATCTTGAAGTGAGTGCCAAACAAGTATGGCCTCAGCTTCTTCAGGGCCCAAACCACAGCAAAGGCCTCCCTCTCAATAGCTGACCAATTCTTCTCTCTAGGGGTCAGCCTTCTGCTTATAAAAGCAATGGGCTGGTCTTGACCATCAAAATTCAGTTGAGAAAGAACAGCTCCCACACCCAACTCAGAAGCATCTGTTTGGACAATGAATGGTTTGGAGTAGTCTGGACTCTTGAGGATAGGCGCCGTGCACATGGCCTGCTTTAGGTCATCGAATGCTTTTTGACAGCTCGCTGTCCACTGAACCTTTTTTGGCATTTTCTTGCTTGTCAGTTCGTTTAATGGTGTCACGATGGAACCATAGTTCCTGACAAACTTCCGGTAGTATCCAGTCAGGCCCAAGAAAGCTCGAACCTGAGTCTGGGTGGTTGGAGGAGCCCAGTCCCTGATTGACTGTATCTTGCTCTCCAGTGGCTGAACCTGGCCTCCACCTACCAGGTGGCCCAGGTATACAACCTGTGTCTGCCCTATCTGGCACTTGGTGGCCTTGATAGTGAGACCTGCTGCTTGCAGCGCCTCTAATGTCTTCCGCAGGTGGACCAGGTGATCCTCCCAGGTGGAGCTAAAGACAGCAATATCGTCAAGATACGCCGCACAGAAGTCATCCAGCCCAGTAAGGACTTGATTCACCAACCTTTGGAAGGTGGCAGGTGCATTTTTCAGACCAAAGGGCATCACCACGAACTGATAATGCCCACCAGGGGTTGAAAATGCGGTTTTAGGCTTGGCGTCCTCAGCTAACCTGATTTGCCAATACCCAGCTGTCAGGTCAAACGTACTTAAGTAGTTGGCCGAAGCCAATCTATCGATAAGCTCGTCTGCCCTTGGTATTGGGTGGGCGTCAGTCTTAGTGACTGCATTGAGACCCCTGTAGTCTACGCAGAACCTCATCTCTCTCTTACCACCCTGGGTGTGAGGTTTTGGCACTAGAACTACGGGACTAGCCCAAGGGCTATCCGAGGGTTCAATGACTCCCAGCTCCAACATTTTCTGCACTTCACTCTTGATGCAGTCTCTAACGTGATCAGGCTGCCTGTAGATTTTACTCTTGACGGGCAAGCTGTCACCAGTGTCAACCTCATGGGTGCACCAATCGGTCTGACTGGGTGTTAGAGAAAACATATGTCTGAACGACTGAAGAACCTGTTTACAGTCGCTCTGTTGATGTTCGGAGAGGCTGCCACAAAAGACAACACCATCTACCGATCCATCGTCCGGATTCTGAGTGAGCAGGTCGGGGAGAGGGTCACTCTCTTCTTCCTGTCCCTCATCTAGGGCCATGAGCAAACTCATGTCCTTCCTGTCGACATATGCTTTTAGCCTGTTGACATGAAGCACCCTGTGGGGGCTTCGGGGAGTTCCCAGGTCGACCAGCTAGGTGACCTCTCCCTTTTTCTCCAGGATGGTGTAGGGCCCGGACCATTTGTCCTTGAGTGCTGCTGGGGCCACTGGCTCCAACACCCACACCTTCTGTCCGGGCTGGTAAACAGTCAAGACAGCCTTTTGGTCATGCCAAGCTTTTTGGAGTTCTTGGCTGGCCTTAAGGTTTTCAGATGCCTTTTCCATGTATTCAGCCATCCGCGAGCGGAGGCCAAGCACATAGTCCACTATGTTGGCTGCAGGCTTTTTGAGAGGTCTCTCCCATCCTTCCTTCACCAAACACAGGGGTCCTCTTACAGGATGCCCGTACAGAAGTTCAAAAGGGCTGTAGCCAACCCCCTTCTGTGGGACTTCTCTGTAGGCGAACAAGAGGCAGGGAATCAGGACGTCCCATCTACGCCGAAGCTTTTCCGGTAGTCCATGAATCATCCCTTTTAGGGTCCTGTTGAACCTCTCAACAAGCCCATTGCATTGTGGGTGATAGGGTGTAGTGAACTTGTAGTTGACACCACATTCCTTCCACATAGCAGTTAAGTAGCTCGACATAAAGTTTGCACCTCTGTCGGAGACGACCTCCTTAGGGAAGCCCACTCTGGAGAACACTCCAACTAGGGCTCTTGCCACAACAGGTGCTGTCGTGGTCCTAAGGGGAATAGCTTCAGGGTACCTGGTGGCATGATCCACTACCACCAGTATAAACTTGTGCCCTGAGGCTGTCGGTGGTTCCATGGGGCCAACGATGTCGATCCCCACCCGTTCAAAGGGCACCCCCACCACAGGCATTGGTATAAGGGGGGCCTTTGTCGTGCCACCTGACTTACCACTGGCTTGGCAAGTGACACAGGAGCGGCAAAACTCCTTGGTATCTTCGTTCATGTGGGGCCAGTGAAAGTGTGAGACAAGCCTGTCCCACGTTTTCGTCTGGCCTAAGTGACCTGCTAAGGGAATCTCGTGGGCCAAGGTAAGTAGGAAACCACGCTGAGACAAGGGTACAACCAGCCTCCTGGTCATGCCAGGCTTGGGGTCTCTTGACTCGGTGTACAGGAGTCCATCTTCCCAGTATACCTTGTGGGTACCTGTGGCGTTCCCAGCAGCCTCAGCAGCAGCCTGCTGTCTGAGGGGGTTCAAGAGAAGGGCAGTCTAACTGGTCCTTCCCCAGGTCCTCCCTTGAGGGTCCCCCTGAACCCAAGAATTCAACTTGATCAAGTTCGAACTCCCTAGGCTCAGTTTCCCTCAATTCCTGTAGGTCAGCCTCCTCTGAGACTTGATCCACGACCTGGGGCAAGGGGGAAGGCGCAGCCTTAACCCTACCGCTCTTTTTCTTGGGAGGTGTCTGGTCCGTTGTTCCAGGATCCAGCACCTGTTCAGTGGGGCATTTCCTGACCTGTGACCTGGTCACAGCGAACACATGTGCTGGCAAACCTAACATCTCCATGTGAGTCCGGTGCTCCACTTCTGACCATTGTGATGACTCCAAATCATTGCCCAACAAACAATCCACTGGGAGGTCTGGACTAACTACAACCTTCTTTTGGCCAGTTACCCCTCCCCAGGAGAAAGCTACAATTGCCATACTGTGATTGGTAGTGACATTGCTTGCATTGGTCACCAGGAATTCTGTACCTGGCATGATCTGTCCAGGGTCCACAAAGTTAGGCGTCACCATGGTGACGCTGGCACAAGTGTCTCTATAGGCCTGAGCCATCTTTCCATTTATGAAAGGCATCTGTCGGTATTTGCCCAGGGTATTGGGACTTACGTCAGGGGACACGTCCGCGTCCCCTGTACTGACAAGGACAGCCTGAGTGAGCGTGCCAACTAAGTTGTCACGCCCCTCAGAACCCAGGGTTAACCCTACTAAACCCTTGGGAGGCGCACTACCACTGCTGACTGTACTAGGGGGCACAGGTGCCTTAGGGGCTGCAGTGGCAGGAGTCTGCCCTCCTCCTTTCTTGGTGCACTCACTAAACCAGTGAGATTTACTTTTACAGTACTGGCACCATCTTTTGGATTGGCCTTCTTTCTTCTTTTGGGGAGCCTGACCCCCACCCTCTTTGGGTTGTTGGGGACCTGTCGAAGACTTCTGGTCATTTTGTTCCCCCTTAGAATCCTTACCCTTCTGGTCTGCTTTCTTCTGACCACCTTGATTCTGGCCCTGGTTCTGTTTAACTCTCGTACGAACCCATCTGTCTGCCTTCTTTCCCAATTCTTGGGGAGAGGTCAGATCCGAGTCGACAAGATGCTGATGCAACAACTGGTTCTGACAATTGTTTAAAATTTGTTCTCTCATCATCAAATTATACAATCCTTCGTAATCAGTAACCTTACTGCCCAGCAACCAGCCCTCAAAAGCCTTAGTGGCACAATCGACAAAGTCAGACCAATCTTGAGACTGCGTTTTCTGGGTATCCCTGAACAGCACCCTGTACTGCTCAGTGGTTAGGCCGAACCCTTCAACGAGTGTATTTTTCAAGACTTGGTAATTGTTCGCGTCCTCTACCCTTGTGGTGAGGAGCTTGTCTCTTCCTTTACCTTCAAAGGAGAGCCACAAGATAGCTGCCCACTGACTCTGGGGAACACCTTGCACCGTGCAGGCCCTCTCCAAAGCAGTAATCCATTTGTGGATGTCGTCCCCTTGTTTAAAGGGGGGCACTATCTTACCAAGGTGTTTCGTATCGAAACTCTTTTCCCTATTGCTAGGTACATTGCTGCCACCAGTGGGGACCGCCCCACTTAACTGTTGCTCTCTAGCAAAGGCAAGCCTCTCTTTGGCCAGGGCAAGTTCTTCCCTTTCGATCCTCAGATTAGCTGCCCTTTCCTTAGCTTCGTACACTCTCCGCTGAGGGGACGTCATCCCTCGTTGCGAAGAGTTGTGAGAGCCATTGGTTTGAAGGGATCTGCCAGAGCCTCTTGACAGAGATCTGGCTCGTCCATTCCCAATGTTAAGCTGACCTGATAGTGGTCCCAGGAGTCCCCCAGTACCACTGTCATGTTTGCTTAAGTTGGACCTGCTTAGTCTAACGACTTCTACCTGTCCCTTATCTGCCTCATCCCCAGAGGGATCCTCATCCTCATCCTCCTCCACATCTTCGTTCTCGGTTGCGAGGTGGATGAGGTCAGGATCGTCTCTGGTTCCCTCGAGGGGAGGCATGTCTCCTTCTGGATTAGAAGGGCTAAGAAGCTTCTCAGCCTTTCTGGCATCATAAGTCTCTAGGAGACCAATCAGAGAGGAGGTGGTGGGGTTAGCCCCTTGCTTAATCTTCCTAGAGGTACATACTTGTCGTAACTCATGGAAGTTAAGCGCAGTATATCTTGAAGGGATGACCTGTGGAGGGTCAACTGACACAAGGGGAGACTCAGAGTTTCCTCCTTTGTCCGACATACTGTTTCTAGTGTGGTGTAAGTGATGCACCTACCTACACTACGTGTTTACCTACTGTTCCCTTGCTAAGAGTTGTAGCCAAGGTGTGCTAAGCCTTGAGGAGCTACAACAGCTGGTTCAGTAGAACTCAGAGTATTCTAAGCTTTAGTTATATGTACTAATAGTGCTTGTGCGATCTTTCAACAAGATATTCTTAGGATACGTGTGGTAAAACAACAGCAAGCTCAAATCCCAACCGCTGCTCACCAATGTGAGAAGTTGGCCCGATATGCAACGTTCGCTATTCTAGCGACCGCTATGTATCGTTCCAACGACCCTTATGGTGTTTGGTTGTAAGTCAACCTATAGACCAGCTATCCTAGTAGCGTGGATACGAGCAGTCTAAGGCTAAAGACTCGAGAGGGCGCGTTAAGCCAGCTGTTTACCACACATGTACCCCTTGAACACCCAGTGAAAGGACACCACACAAGTGTTATGAAAATAAACAGTATATTTATTAAGAATCACAACAGCCCTGTACTCTTTATGAGGACAGGGTACTAAGCACAAACCAAATCTCTTTAGGAAAATACTTCAAGTGCACAATTAAAACAAGTGTCCGGGGACACGGAAAGTTTAAGGTCTCGGGCGGACCCGATAAGGCAAGTCGGAAGCGAGGGACTCGGGACCCTAGAGTAAAGAGGCTATGCAGGCACCGAAATGCCGAGTTACCTAGCCACGAGGGCTGCGGCTGCACAAGTCTTACAGGCGTCGGGGTCTTCGCTGACGAGCCAGGAGCCGGAAGGAAAGGAGTTGCTGGCCGGCGACCAGTGATGAATAGTTCGTAGAGATCCAAGCCTGGATCAGAGATCGATGATACCTGAAAGCAGAGGGGACCAAGTTCGTACTACTAGCCAGTAGTCAGAGGGTACCAGGAGGGCACCGGTTGGCCGTCACCTCGACCAGGTGAGTGGGCGACGCTAGGCTCTGCAGTCTCACGGACCAGGAGGCGTTGTCGGCGACCACGGTGGAGGTGCGAGCTGTCCCACGAAGGATGATGCTGTCGGCGTCGCTGGGCCCAGGATGGGGCAACAAGCCTTGGCAAATCTCAGGGCCACGTGGTGGGCCTAAGATGGCGTCTTGAGTGGACCAGGAGGGTCCGGGGTGCTTCTCGCAAAGATGGAAGCAAGGGCCAGTCTGGAGCAACCAGACCAGCAGAGTTGTTTGTTGGTCGTCGTCAAGGACGGGCACAAGCCAGCGGCTAGTGACCAGACAACGTGCTGAGCAGCGAGCGGAAGGGCCCCACGCAGATCGTGGAGATGCTGGGAGACTGCACTTCGGCGCTGGAGCGGCTCAGGGTCGGGGCTTCTCGGACCCCAGAGCACTCACCAGAGAGTTACCTCGATGGTCGTGCTGGTTTAAGAGCGTGCAGGTTCTGATGATGGCCGGTCCCTCGAGGTCTCGTCGCACCCACAGATCACAGCTGAGCTGATGACGTGGGTAGAGGTCAGAGGTGCCAGGGAAGCCGGTTCTCGTCGAGCTGGGCCGTCGGATCCTTGAGGAAGGACTTGCAGCAAACCGCAGAGTTCTTAGATGGTGCCCGCTGATGCAGGGTGACTACTCCTTAGTCACAAGGGAGAAATCTTGAGAAGAGTCTTGAAGTCCTTTCGTAGAAAGTATTCTTGATTCAAAGATGATCTAATTTGGAAGGGTCCCCGCTCCGGCCTTTATTCTAAAGAAAGGGGTGGGTACATGACTAGGTCCTGCCCTAAGGGTGGGACCAGGAAGGGGGGTAGTTACACCCCTCTCCCCTGCCGGACTTTCCCCAGGCCAGGGCTGTCGCCCCTGGAACTGGTTCTAACCGGCAGATGCGTAGTGAGCACCGGGGTGCCACTCCGCAGTCACCTTCTCGCAAAAGCCCTACCTACCCAGAATACACAAACCCTGTCTGGGACGGTGCGAACACCGCCCTTGACAGGAAACCCTTTGTCCAAGCTCTCCTCGCTGGAAGGACTCCCAGCAGCAGGAGGTCAGACTCGTGTCTGTGGTGGCAGCACCCATTTTGTGGAGCTGAGGCTTTAGTTAACTTTAACCGGGGTTCACAGTTACGTACATGTCGTGTCCCTCTAGAAGGGCGGAATGCTAACCTCGTCGCCAGAATTGGTGAGAGGGCAGCACCCCGATTCGTATGACACCTTACTCGACATGCCTTGATAACGCGACACCGAAGTTACTGATGTGGTACGCGTTATCATGGAACAGCCATTGGGTCTTGGTTCCGCAAGCTGCAACCGGGCTCGGCTCGGGCCAGAGCCTAGTTCACACGAGCCCACGCACTCTGCCTTCAGGATTGTCAAGGCCTGCCATAGGAGTGACTGATAGGAACTCGAGTGTCCATTGTATGGTTAGATATAGTGCTACTATATCTAAAGCAAAGTGTGTGTACACGACTTCGCCCCAGCTGTCACGCAGCCAGTTGTGTCAAATTTAGGAGGCCAGCCAGGGGTGGCATAATACATGCTGCAGCCCCTGGCGGCCCTGGGTACACCTATGCCCTGAGTTACAGAGTCTGATAAGGTGGCCCAGTACCAATTGGTAAATGCACCTAGGGTACATCTCGTAATTTAGAAAGAGAACAGCCAGGCTGTGGGTCTGATTAGCAGGCCCACAGCCAGAGAAAGTCGTAAACCAGTGAAACAAAAGCAAAAAATCTGGGTGATCATAGGATTGCAGACCCTACTCTCCTACACGGCAGAGCCATTTTCGGTTCTCTTCCCGAAGTAGTCATAGAATCCGACGCCAGCCGTTGGGGCTGGGGAGCGCGCTGTGGCGCTGTTTCAACAGGAGGACGATGGTCTCCTCAAGAGCTAGAGTTGCACATAAATTGCTTGGAACTTCTAGCAGGATCCTTCGCTATCAAAACCCTCTCACCGCATCAGACGTCGTGTTGCATTCTTCGCAGAATGGACAACATCTCGGCGGTTCGATATATAAACAAGTTGGGAGGGATGAGATCGTCCATGCTAGTGCAGGTAGCCAAGGAATTTTGGCAATACTGCCTCGACCGTCAGATCACAGTTATTGCAGAATATATACCGGGACAGTCCAATGTGGTAGCGGACTGGAATTCGAGACACCTGAGGGATTACAGCGATTGGCAGCTGCTTCCCCAGATATTTCACTGGCTGCAGGACCTCTGGGGTCCTTGCCAGATCGATTTGTTTGCATCCAGGCTCAACAGCCAGCTGCCCAGGTTCTTCGGCTGGAGGCCGGACCCAGCGGCGGCAGCAACTGATGCATTTCTAAAGGACTGGACGGGGGCAGTGAACTATGCGTTTCCCCCCTTCTCATTCCACGAGTGGCGTCCTATATTCTCAAAAAGAAAGCGGAGGTGATCTTGGTGACACCTCTGTGGAAGTCGCAACTTTGGTTCCCGACCTTGTTGGGGATGTGCTGCGACCTTCCCAGGATGTTGCCCTGGTCAGAGTCCCTTCTCCTGGGACCTCTACGGGACCAACATCCGTTGATCCTGTCACAGCGTCTAATGTTGATGGCATGGAGGCTTTCAGGCAACAGTGGAGCTTGCCTGGAGTTTCAGGAACGGCTAATGAGTTCATCAAGCAGGCTTGGACCCCTTCCACGAAAAAAAGGTATTCTTCAGCCTGGAAGGGATGGTTATGTTGGTGCGTGGAACGGGACCTGGATCCCGTGGGGGCAAGCCTTTCACATATCGTGAATTTTTTGTCTGACAAGGCAACCAGCGGTTTAGCCTATAGATCGGTGAACAACTTCCGGTCTGCTATTTCTGCGGGTCATTCCCACATTGATGGGAAACCTGTGGGAGTTCACCCCTTGGGGTGCAAACTCCTTAAAGGGATTTGTGTTGCGAACCCTCCCAAGCCCAAGTATTCGGGGCTATGGGACGTTTCTCTGGTCATCAAACTTCTTGATAGTTGGCCTTCTAATTACTTGCTTTCTAGGAAGCAGTTGTCAGCCAAACTCGCTATGCTTTTATGTTTGTCGTCATGCAGGAGATCTTCGGATGTGCGGGCACTGGATCTTGCAGGTAGAGTATTCACTCTGGAGGGAGTTTACTTTACTATTACAGGCCGCACAAAAACAATGTCTAGAATGATTGAATACAATGCCTTTCATAGTAATGCTAAACTCTGTGTTGTCCAATGCTTGAAAGCATACGAGGAGTGTACTCGTTCCTTGAGACCGACTGGGGTTACGCAACTTTTGATTGCAGTACAGAAACCATTTAAACCTGTGTCCTCTGCCACTATTGCCAGATGGCTTAAGTTTATCATGAAAGAGTCGGGTGTTGATGTTCAACTGTTTGGGGCGCACTCTGTGAGGGGTGCTATGGCTTCAAAGTCATATTTGTTAGGAGCGAATATTCAGGATATTATGCATTATGCTGATTGGTCGTCTGAGTCGACATTCAAACAGTTCTACTATAAGCCGGTGGGAGATATTACTTCTGTTGTCTTTGATTCAGCGTTAAAGTAGCATAATTTGAAGCCTCCGGTCCTGTAATAGAATCAAAAATTAGCTGGCATTCGCGCCAAGAATTTTCAATTCTATTAAGGACACGGAGGCGAGGATTATCCCACCCGGCTATGTCATGTTATGATCATGCTTTCCCACCCGTTGTTATGCTTTATTCTGTTTATTCAGGCATTATGGGTTCTGTAGTAGGGGATCTCTGTGTATAGTCATAATCTAGTGAATAGTCCCGCCCATGTGCGTGGACCCCGGCAATCAAAAATAATCTCTTAAGTTGTCAAATTAATGCAGAAACTGCAAAGACACTTAAGAGAGAATTTAAAGACAAATAATGCAGCCTATATCCACAGGCTACACTGTCCAGTACTTCAACTAGAAATTCCACCAAAAATCACCACATACAGCACAGCCTGCTAGTTTCTACCATAGAAAAACCTGCCTCCCCCAGTCAAAGACTCAGGAATGATAGAGAGGAAGGTAGGGACAGACAAGCCCCATAGGCTGCCATTATGTGGCTTAAATAGGATACTGTGCCTTTAAGAGAACTTTCCAGAACTTCTCCCAGTATCCCAGAATGCATAGCAGGTCCCTCTACTTTCAGTTCTTTTTTCCGGCTCCTGCTTACAGGACCCTGGCATTGAGCTCTCCCTTTTTCAAGGGTTTATTGGAATTGTTTTTGCACTTTTGAAATCTAAAAGTGTTGTAGTTTACCTCTTGGTGTCCTCTTCTCCTTTTTTTGCTGTTTTAGGCGTTTTGGGGCTCCAAAATGCCTGGCCTTTATGTTAAGTGCCCAGCATGTGAGAGGAAGAAGGCCAAGAGTGACCCCCATGATGTCTGCATCGTGTGCCTTCCAGAGGATCATGTCCCCGAGGATTGTGTCATCTGCCAGCAGCTTTCTGCTCGGACCCTGAGGGACAGATTGAAGATCAGGCTGGCTGGCCTGGAGGATAGGCGTCTGCGGGCTGCAGGTGGGTCTGGGCAGCCTGGGAAGGTTCCCTCTGCCTCTGCTGAGGCCCCTGGGGGGTTTCCCGGGGGCAGGAAATCCAGCAAACGGTCCCATTCGACGTCGACGTCGATGGCATCGACGACGACGTTGAGAGGGATGACGACGGCGTGCTCCCCTTCTCCCCGGGGCTCCGGGTCGAGACGGCGTGGCGGCTCGACGGCGAAGGAGAAGCCGACGTCGAAGCCGCCGTCGACGTCATCGTCTTCGTCGAGATCTTCCTACCGACGCCGAAGACAAAGTGACGTGCATCGACGCTCGCCGTCGAGGCGGCACCGACGCTCGCCGTCGAGGCGACACCGTCGATCGCCGTCGAGGCGACACCGTCGATCGCCGTCGAGGCGACACCGCCGATCGACGTCGAGGGGCTCCTCGACGTCGGGAACATCAAGACGACGGCGGCGTTCGTCGTCTAAGGCGGAACGCTCGACGTCGAGAGGGCGACGTGAGAAGTCGCCGAAGAGGAGGTCGACGTCGAGGAGTCGACGGTCGACGTCGAGGAGTCGACGGTCGACGCCGAGGAGAAAAGGGTCGACGCCGAGGAGACGGCGATCGACGCCGGAGTCCAGGAAGCGTCGTTCGACGCCGGAGAAGCGTCGCTCTGCATCCAGCAGACAGCGGTCAGCGTCAAGGAGTCGGTCACCCTCTCCAAAAGGGCGCAAAAGGGACTCCAGTCCTAGGAGTCACGCTGCTTCCAGTGGGGGACGAAAGAGGAAGCGGTCGCCTGCTGATGGGGATGGCTCTCCGCGCCCTTCGCCTAAAGGGTCACAGGGCTCGGTGTACTCGGAAGTGTACACGCCATCTCGGCCCAGGACTCTGACTCCTCCCCCTGTTCCTAAGGAGGACCCTCCACCCAAACTACCACTGCCTTCAGGAGATCCTCCACCTCCGGTCCCTCCGCATGGGCCCACCCCGCAGCCGAAGGTTCCTCCTCCGAGGTCCACTTCCCTGCCGTCCCTGCCTGTTCCTCCTAAGGGGACTCCAAAACCGAAACCCCGGGAGGAACCGACGAAGCCCCGTGAGGAACCAAGGAAGACCCCTCCACGTAAACCGAAGGAGCGCCCACGAGCGGGCAGGTCTCGCTCTCGCTCTGGGAGGAAGGAGAGATCGCGGCGCAGATCATCCACGAGATCGAGACACCGCCATAGGAGGCGTGAATCTCGCTCACGCACGAGGTCCTCTGGGACCAGGGATTATTCCCCTACCCTATCGGGGTCACCGGACACCAGAGTGTCCCCGATAGATGACCTGGTGGCGTTTCAGGACGTCCTGTTGAGGGGCGCTGCGAAGCTAGGCATATCCCTGACGGTGCCTACTCCAAAGACCGGTCATTTTCGAGACTCTACATCAAAAGCACCTGTCTCGCCCGCTCCTGCCTCTGGTGCCGGGCCTGGAAGAACCGGCTATGGCTCTGTTTCTCACCCCGGCGGTGACGAGGGCGGCTCCGTCAAGATTACTAAAGAAGTACCGGGCTCCCGACTCTTATCCGGCCTTTTTGAGAGCGGAGCCTCCGCCTGACTCTGTCATCGTCACGGCGGCCCGCAAGCAGCATGCCACCACTCCGTCCTCCACGGTTCCCCCGGACAAGGAGTCAAGGTGGATGGATTCGGCGGGGAAAAAAGTCTGTGGAACTTCCGCTACCTCCATGAAAGCGGCGAGTGCCACGGCTCTGTTGGGCCGATACGACCGTGCCCTCTGGGACTCCCTCGAGCGCTTTGCGAAGCATTTGCCTCGGGAGCAGCGTGAAGACTTCATGGAAGTCCTGAGTGAGGGGATGCTGGTGGCCAACCAGATAATCAGCGCGGCAGCGGACTCTTCCCTGTTGGCGGCTCACGGATTTTGCCACGGAATCAACCAACGGCACCACGCATGGCTCCGGCTTACATCCCTGAAACCGGACGCACAGCAGAGGGTGGCCAATCTGCCGTTCTCCGGTGAGACCCTCTTCGGGAAGCATGCGGATGATGAAATGGCCCGCATGAAGGCGGAGGCCGAAACGCTGACGGCTGTGGGCCTGGAGAAGCCCAAAGAGACCAAGAAGCAGTACCGCCCTTTCCAACGGCGGTTCGGCGGACAGGGCCGAGGATGAGGACAGGCTTCGGGGCACTCACAACAGCAGCAGCAGTTCCGTAAGCCGTTCCAGAAGCGGCAGAAAGGCAGGGGAGGCCAGCAGTCGGCTTCGGCGCCCAAGGGCCAGGCTGGGTCTAGGCCCTAGGAACTTACTTCCCCCGGATCCGTTACCCACTCCGGTAGGGGGAAGCATTTTATTTATTTATTTATAATTACATTTATTGAGCGCGCAGCTACCCGGAGATTTCCCGGCGCTAGGGCAAACTGAACGGTGAAAGGGAGGGAGGAACGTAGACCAAGGGCAGGGGAGGCCAGCAGTCGGCTTCGGCGCCCAAGGGCCAGCATCCAACTTTTTCTGGCAGAGTGGAGAAAAATTACTCAGGACAAATGGGTGCTGAATATTGTTTGCAATGGATACAGTCTTCGGTTCACCAGCCCTCCTCCAGCGATTCCCCCGGTCAGCTCGCAGTTTCAACTGCGCGAGCTTCAGGCGGAAGCGGATGTCCTGTTAAGGAAAAGGGCGATAGAAGACGTACCTCGGTCTCAGCGAGGAAGAGGTCTGTACTCCCGGTTCTTTCTGGTTCGCAAGAAGGACAGGAACGAGTTCAGGCCCATTCTGGATTTGCGACAGGCAAACAAATGGATTCGCAGAGAAAAGTTCTGCATGCTGTCGTTGCATCAGATTTACCCTCAGTTGCAACAGGGAGACTGGCTTTGCGCTATAGACCTACAGGATGCTTACTTCCATGTGCCCATTGCACACAAACACAGGAAGTTCCTGCGGTTCCAAGTCGGCACCAATCACTATCAATACACAGTACTCCCATTCGGACTGAAGTCTGCGCCGAGAACGTTCTCGAAGTGCATGGCGTTGGTAGCAGCGCACCTGAGGAAGCACAAGGTGTTCGTCTACCCGTACTTGGACGATTGGTTGATCAAGGCATCCTCCTTTTCGGAAGCGCGAGCACACTTCCAGAAGACGTGCATTCTTTTGAACAAGCTGGGGCTGCACATCAACATGGCCAAGTCTGTCCCAACTCCGGTCCAATGCATACAGTACTTGGGAGCCTCCATCAATACGCTGTCAGCAAGCGTGTCTCCTTCGGAAGAGCGACGATTATCACTCCTTCGGAAGGCTCAGGCTCTTATGACGACTCCATCTACAACAGTGAGGACGGTGTCTTCTCTACTGGGATCGATGGCCTCTTGTATCTTCCTGACGCCACATGCACGGCTGCACATGAGACCGCTGCAGGAGTGCTTGGAGGACCAGTGGGATCAGAGGAAAGGATCTTGGGACGACAAGATTCGCCTGTCGCTGCATGCTCTTCAGTCTCTGAAGTGGTGGTGTTCGGCGGAGAATCTCCTCAGAGGGGTTCCCTTTTACAAGGACATTCCCACACAGACTGTCGTGACGGATGCGTCTCTTCTGGGATGGGGAGCGCACTCCGGGACTCTACAGATTCAAGGCACGTGGTCACCGATGGAGGCCACGTATCACATCAATTTCCTGGAACTCAGGGCTGTTCACTTGGCGCTGAAGGCCTTTCTTCCGTCCTTCCAGACCAACTCTCTGCTTGTACAGACGGACAATACCACCACGATGTATTACCTCAACAAGCAGGGGGGCTCGAGATCGCGCACTCTGTCTCAGGAGGCGCAGACGATCTGGCACTGGCTCCTAGCCAGAGGACTGACGATAACGGCAACCCATCTACCAGGTGTGCAGAATGTTCAGGCAGACGCACTGAGCAGACTGCTTCAGGAAAACCACGAATGGGTCATAAACGACAAAGTACTAGGAGAAGTCTTCGCAAGGTGGGGAACTCCAGACGTAGATTTGTTCGCCACCGCCGAAAACAGCAAGTGCAGAGACTTCGCCTCCAGGTACTTCCAGCAAGGGACGCTGGGGAATGCGTTATGGATCAACTGGACGAACAGCTTTCAGTACGCCTTTCCTCCCATTCCCCTGATTCCGGCGGTACTCATCAAGCTGGCCCGGCCCAGAGCTCGGATGATACTCATCGCCCCGGAGTGGCCCAGGCAGTGGTGGTTCACGGACCTACTTCACCGGTCTCTCCTTCCTCACATTCGGTTGCCGTGCAGGCCGGACCTCCTCACGAAGTTCGGGGGACGGATGTTACACCCCAACCCCTCGTCTTTGAGTTTGGCGGCATGGCTCCTGAGATAGTGCAATATGGCCATCTGAATCTGCCCGATGACTGCATGGACATACTGAAGGAGTCTAAGAGACCTTCCACTCGGACTTCATATGCTTACAAGTGGAAGAGGTTTTGTATCTGGTGCCAGTCTAAGAACCATGATCCTACGACCTGCAAGGAAGATGTCATCCTTCCTTACCTTTTACATTTGGCGCAGTCTGGCCTTAATGTCCATTCCATTAAGGTACATCTTGCTGCATTGACTGCCTACAGGAAATGCCCTTCACAGACTTCCTTTTTCCAGATCCCTGTGATCAAAGATTTTCTGGAAGGTTTGAAGAAAGTATTCCCTCCTGTCAGGCTTCCCTCGCCTTCATGGGAATTGAATGTGGTGCTGTCCAGATTGATGAAGGAGCCTTTTGAACCTATTCATAAGGCTTTGTTGCAGCACCTGTCCTGGAAGGCGGCGTTCCTCGTGGCCATTACATCGGCCCGCAGGGTGAGTGAAATTCAGGCGTTGTGTTGTAATGAACCTTATACTGTATTTCATGCTGCTAAGGTTGTTATGCGTACTCACCCTAAATTTCTTCCCAAGGTTATTTCTGATTTTCATGTCAACCAGACTATAACTTTGCCTACGTTTTTTCAGAACCCTTCATCCCCAGCGGAGAGGTCTCTCCATTCCCTGGATGTTAGGAGGGTGTTGAAATTTTATCTGGATAAAACCAAGGATATTCGTAGGTCTGACCAGTTGTTCATCAATTATGGGTCGGTCAGGACGGGTCTTGCGACCTCGAAGCAGTCCATCTCTAGGTGGATTGTGTCCTGCATACAATTGTGTTACCAAAAGGCTAATAAGACCTTAGGAGGTAAGCCTAAGGCTCATTCCACCAGGGGCAAAGCTGCCACGACGGCTCTGCTCCGTAACGTGCCGATTGCTGAAATCTGCAAGGCAGCCACTTGGAAGTCGGTTCATACCTTTGCTAAGCATTACTGCCTGGACACTGACGCCAGGGCAGACGCTCAGGTTGGGCAGGCTTCGCTGCGGAATTTGTTCGCACAGTAGTGGCGTTATGTATTTATTCTCCACCGCCGCTTTGGTGTAGGGATGGGCTTGCCATTCTATTCACTAGATTATGACTATACACAGAGATCCCCTACTACAGAAGGAGTAGATTCTGTCCTGTAACTCCAGTTCTGTAGTAGGGGTATCTCTGTTATAGTCATAAGCGCCCGCCCTCCTCCCCGGTGGAGATTTTTTCATCATGTAAGAATGCGACAGGTCTGGCGTGCTTCGCCTTCAAAAAGAACTGAAAGTAGAGGGACCTGCTATGCATTCTGGGATACTGGGAGAAGTTCTGGAAAGTTCTCTTAAAGGCACAGTATCCTATTTAAGCCACATAATGGCAGCCTATGGGGCTCGTCTGTCCCTACCTTCCTCTCTATCATTTCTGAGTCTTTGACTGGGGGAGGCAGGTTTCTCTATGGTAGAAACTAGCAGGCTGTGCTGTATGTGGTGATTTTTGGCGGAATTTCTAGTTGAAGTACTGGACAGTGTAGCCTGTGGATATAGGCTGCATTATTTGTCTTTAAATTCTCTCTTAAGTGTCTTTGCAGTTTCTGCATTAATTTGACAATTTAAGAGATTATTTTTGATTGCCGGGGTCCACGCACATGGGCGGGACTATTCACTAGAATATGACTATAACAGAGATACCCCTACTACAGAACTGGAGTTACAGGACAGAAACTACTCCTTCTTTATCTTTGTTCTAGGTTCTGACAAGAAAAAGGAGTGACGTCTCTTCTATTGAAGATTGCTGTTGGAACGCTGTTCCCCACTATTTCACGTTGGAGATTTTCTGAAGTTGGAAGTGATTCCGTGTTATTCCATGTTGGAGTTTCTATAAGATTTTATATCGAACTTATGCTGTATGTTCGTGCAAAGAAAGAGGATACTGGGACTGTTACCAGGGCTCTTGTAGGGCTAAGGAGGCGTGGCTTGGGCCAAGCATCATGGTTAATGTAGTTTAACTTTTTATAAACTGTATGTTTATTGGCTGCTGTGAGTTTACAGTAAATGAAAGAGAAGCATAATCCTCGCCTCCGTGTCCTTAATAGAATTGAAAATTCTTGGCGCGAATGCTAGCTAATTTTTGACTCAGATGCCTGATGAGCTTAAGAAGTGCATGGACTGCCCCTTCGTTACTCTAGATGTATCCTTGGAGCATAGAGCCTGGTGACGGTGAGCAGCACATGTTGTATGCTGCATCACTCCTCACTCCAGCCAGGCCTCGTACCGGCTACCAGTAGACGCAGTGGTGCTCCTCTGCTGCGTACAAGTGTACACTATAGACACAAATCCAAGCTGCATATAACCATGGTAGGCCAAAGGCTCTTCCTCAATAGATTCTAATGGTCGTTACCAGGCAAAGTAAGTTGGGGCCAGATATACTATTTCCTGGTCGCAAAATAATATTTTTGCAACTAGTAAAGAATTTTAAGAACTGACCTTTGCATTAATAGATCGATTCTTATAAATCTGGATCGCAGTCAGTCAGAATATGATCTACCTCATAAATATATAAAGAGATAGGCCACGAATTACGACTCACTCCGATTGGTGGGCCTCATAGGCATAACCGAGGGTTGTCAGCAGATTTGCTTTTTAATGAAGGAAACTAACTTTTATTTTAAAATGTAGACTCTTTTCCTTAAAGGAAACAGGACGTAGTTTAAAAGAAAATTTAACTTTGTTTAAATAAACAATTTTTTTTTTACATTCAGAAAGAGGAAGGGGCCCCCAGGGGACATGCATTACCAATTCCAGATGTCTGTATAGAATCCAGTGTTTTATGAAATGACTTCCGCTGTAGAACAGTGATACATAAAATACTGATTCATTACTTGAAAGAGATGTGCATAACATTCCTCTTCTAGATACAGAATCAGTATCCTTTCAGAATCCAATTTTAGGAAATGGTAAAATGTTTTTAGTGAATTAAGAACTATTGTTATCTGTAACCATCACTTATCAGTGGATTGCAATGTAGGAGTCCCAAAGACACTTAAGTTCCCTCGCTGCAGCTGCCCCTCTCTTCTGTCTATCTTCTATCTTCATCGACCATCCACCAGGCGCCACAGACTGCCCCCAGAAACACCAGGCAGCCCACCATCTCCAACTGGACACCGATCATGGCCGAAGACCCCGCCTTGACTACAAAAAGCATCCACTCGGGGGCCACCACTGACCTCTGCCCCCTCACATAAACCCCAGAGCCGCAGTCGCCATCGCACCCGAAGTACAGCGCACCATCAGCACCACCTTCAAAACAGGCACCTTCCCAGATGACTGGAAGCGCACAGAAGTCGGACCCCTGCTCAAGAAAGCCACAGCTGACCCCAGCGACCTCAAGAACTATCATCCCATCTCGCTCCTCCCCTGCGCAGCCAAAGTTGCAGAGAAACAGTCAACAGGAAACTGACACGATTCATTGAAGAGAACCAAGAAGGTGTGTAGGCACGGCGCACAGCGCTAATTTAATAATGAGGATGTTGTTCAAAAAGTACGTAGGTTAAGGATAAGTTTTTTGGTGCTCCGACAGGTGACGTAACTGTCCCGGTACGCCAAATGATTATAGGAAGGTTGAGTGGAAGGTTGAGTGCATTACCTCAAGTGTAAATGCATCCCTGCGACTGGGCACTCAGTGGTGGTTCGTTTGTAAATACACAATCGACTCCAATAAATATACATATATCAAAAAAGACTCCTGAACATTGCATCTACACGGGTACCCGTCCATGCCACCATTGCAATAACTGCAACAACATCATAAAAGGCAACACGATTAACCATCCCATGAGGGGATTTGAGATAAAATTGAAAGTCAACGCAACATGCGATTCATGCAATTTAATATACCTGCTGAAATGCCCGTGCGGCATGATCTATGTGGGCAAAACCACCAGGAAAATCAAAACTCGAGTTAATGAACATAAATCCAATATCGGAACTAAAAATGTGAAATCCAGCATTGCTGTTCATTTTCTTGAAGCCAACCACAATGTGGCACAACTTAAATTTCTTGTTCTAGAAATGGTACCCAACACAGAAGGAAGAGACACTAACAAGACCCTTCTCCAAAGAGAGACATCCTGGATTTATAGACTCCAGGCCATGAAGCCTCATGGCCTCAATGACCGTTTGGAACTTAGTTGTTATCTTTAGTACCATTCCGGTACATGTCATGCACTTTGCTACCTTTACTGGTCTACATTGCTTGTTTGTTTGCCCGACCACTAACCCCATCACTCTCTTTCCCTCACGTTTTACCCCCTTCCAAGATGGCCGCCTAACTGATGACCACTCCTTTAGCCCGTCTTTTATGTTCACCATTTTGGTCTTTACCACGTTAACGCCCACAGAGCCCTTCGCTCGAAAACTTCACGGAGTTTTCTGTACTCCGCTCGCTTCTTCCACCCTCCCGCGGAACTCCGCGTCTAAACATCAGCAGACTCTGTAAGTGATGCTTCCCTTTAACCCGAGCACTCCTCTACCCGTTACAACAACGGCCGGCTTTAACGCAGCCTTTGTTTGATTATTTATCCCACCAGGCTCCACTAATCGGAAAACTTCAGAACAGTTTCGTAAGTCCCGCTTGCACAAGATATTCGTATTTCTTGCATGAGACCCGGCTCCTTAAACACCCTGGATTGTTTTATAACTCTTCGCACGTTTATTATTAATAACAACACACGCACTACCGCCGATTTTAACCCAAGTACTACCCTCACCACCACCCCATCTGAGCACTCCAGCCGATAACTCACTTACCAGTCCATTTTACTTACTTGACATACCCCTTATCTTTTTCTCACTATTTTTTTGTTAAATGCATGACACGTCGCATTTACTCACTAAGCACGCACATTATGTACTTACCACCTGTCACACTGCATTTAATTATATTATGATTGTCATATTTTGATGGGTCCGTAATGTTTGTATTTCTTGTAGTGCTCCTTGAAAAAGGGCCCTCCGGCTCGAAATGCATGGGAGCTCGTATGTTTAAAAACCTTTTGGTTCATCATGAACTTTAAACTTGGGAAAAGTTTGAACAATGAATAACTGAGAATGCATCAGTTCTGATAAAAACTTCACAAGTAAACCTAAACCTTGAACTTTGTGTGTATATTTATTGGAGTTGATTGTGTATTTACAAACGAACCACCACTGAGTGCCCAGTCGCAGGGATGCATTTACACTTGAGGTAATGCACTCAACCTTCCTATAATCATTGAAGAGAACGCCATCCTCGACCTGTCCCAATCTGGATTCCAAAGCAACCACAGCACAGAGAACGCCCTACTCGCCACCACAGACGACAATCCGCACCCTCCTGGACCAAGGCCACTCCGCAGCCCTCATCCTACTTGACCTATCAGTGGCCTTCGACACCGTCTCCCACCGCATACTAGTCGCCAGACTACACGACGCAGGCATTCAAGGAACAGCCCTGGACTGGATCCGATCATTCCTCACCGGAAGAAGCCAAAGGATCAGACTCCCATCCTTCCTCTCTGACCCCACGAAAATCACCTGCGGAGTCCTATAGAGTTCATCACTGAGCCCCACCCTCTTCAACATCTACATGGCCCCCCTCGCAGCCATAATACGACAACACGGCCTCAACATCGTATCCTAGGCCGATGGCACCTAGCTCATCCTCTCCCTCACCAAAGACCAAACCATTGCCAAACTCACCTTCCAGAAACTAATGCAAGACGTCGCAATCTGGATGACCAACAGCTGCCTGAAGCTCAACGCCGAGAAGACAGAAGTCCTCGTCCTCGGTACCACCCCTTCTGGATGGGACAGCACCTGGTGGCCAACTGCCCTCGGAAGCCCACCTACCCACTCAGACCACGCCAAGAACCTTGGCATCGTACTCGACTCATCACTCACCATGAACCCACAGATCAACGCCGTTACCTCCAGCTGCTTTAACACCCTCTGCATCCTCCGCAAGACTTTCAAGTGGATCCCCCCTGAGTCAAGGAAAACCATCACCCACGCACTCATCAACAGCAGATTGAACTATGGCAATGCACTCTACGCCGGCATCAACCAGTCCCTACTCCGCAAAGCCCAGATAATACAAAACACCACTGCCAGACTCGTCCTTGGCATCCCCCGACACAAACACATCAGCCAACACCTATGAAGTCTCCACTAGCTCCCCCTGGAGAAAAGAGTCACTTTCAAAATCTTCACTCACGCTTACAAATGCCTACACAACACGGACCCAAATATCTCAATGATAGAATCAGCTTCCACATACCCAAAAGAAACCTCCGATCTTCCAACCTCGCACTGGCCGAAACCCCGCACATTGCCAGAGCAGGCAGAAGATCCTTCTCTCACATTGCAGCTATGACCTGGAACGAGCTACCGGCGGACATCAGACGTGCCCCCTCCCTGAAAACCTTCAGAAAGACCCTCAAGACCTGGCTCTTTGGCTAAACAGATCTGCAGACATCACCCCCTCCCCCTCAGCGCCTTGAGACCCTCACGGGTGAGTAGCACGCTCAAAATTCTCTGATTGATTGATTGATTGATTGATTGGTTACTCCTCTGAACAGACTTATTACTTTATTCACCTCAGTGGCTGCATGTATCCAGTGGAGTGAGAACAACAAAAAAGTGATGAGTGAAACACTTGATGGAATCTCAGGCACTAGTAGTTACTTGGGCCATATTCGAGTCCATTGTTTTTTGTCCACTGTGCCACCTCAGACTGGAACCAGCCATAGGCAAATCAGCCTTGGTCCTGCTCCAGTTGGAAAGTTCCAGCCTAAACTGCCAGAAAAAGTTCTCTCTGAATGGAAACACAAGGAACCCCAGAAAGAGTTTGGCCTACTTAGGTCTCGTTCGTGAGCTATACCTTGGTTCCTATGACACATTGATCACGGTACCCACATCTGGGCAGGCCCAATGCACTTAGAGCATTGCACCAAGGAATAAAAAAAAAGTAATAGGTGAACACTTGGATTAATCTCAGTCACTGGTTAATACTTGGGCCACATTCTAGTCCATCATTTTGTTGCCCACCATTCCACTTCAAATGTATACCAGTCTAGATTGAACCACCAGGTCAAGTGCCCTCTGAGCAGGAACACGAACAACCCCAGACCAGGTTTTGCCTGGTTAGGCCTCGTCATTGAGGTGCAGCTTAGTCCCCGTTGCACAGTGAGTATGGTTCCCATGTCTAGACATTCCGATTGCACTTAGGGCGCTGCACGGAAGAAAGCAAAAGTAGTGGATATCATTTTATATCCAGTGCAGGCTATCATTTCTCTGTCACTCCTAAATATTGTCCTGAATACTCTTCACAAGTTGTCAAGTCTGATTTCCTTCTACAAATATGTTCCCAGTAGCCCACTGCTTCTCTCTCTGGGGAAGACCTCAAAGAAACTCACTATCTGTATCCCTGTGTATTACTCCACTACCATTACGAATAGTCTCTAAAGAGCACTCAATGTAGCTGAAAATCTCCTACGATTATAGACTCCTAATTCCCAATCACAGTTGGCTTTATACAGCACATACCTGTGGGTTCCCATCCTCTAGTTCAAGGGGAACTACGTAGATATGCGCTGTGAATGTTGCAACTAGTGCAAGCCTTATACTGCCTGATTTCATCCAATGACTCAAGTATAATGCGTACCATGAAACCGTACAAGTTAGAGAGAGCCCACTGCATAGAAATACAGAAATATATGTGAGATGCTGTACTGACCAAAGTAGATTATAACCATATTGTAAGTCACCAAGTAGTGCTGTAACGAAATATAGGCAAGATGCCAAAGGCAGAGTGCCTTTTGCATAGGAATGAAACTTCGAGATTATATAATTTGAAGCAGTTGGGTAACAAAGGCCCCTGCAGTTCCAGGGGGCTTTCTCAGCGCAGCACCCTGGCCTGAGAGCTCCTGAGTGAGTCCGGAGGTTCCCTCTCCATGTACAACAATACGTGAAAGCCAGAGTTTATTTAATACATCTTTAATCTACATATACTACCTTCCTTTATGCATCTACATACCGTGCATGTACTTTTGGATCTATATATTTATTACTTTTCTTCTAATTAATTCAGCATATCCAATGCACAACCTTAATTCTCACCCTATACCGCTCTCAATATATCCTCTACCTCAACTCTGACTCATCTCAAACCTCTTTCAACTACTCTGTCCAATGCACTACCCTATTCTCACCCTATACCTCTATCTATATATCCTCTACCACCAGTCTCTCGTTCATCCCAAACCCCATACCACTACTATGATCTCCCAAATAAACCTTTTTAGGCTCCTCCCTTCTCTACTCCTCGTTGCATCATCTCATACCTCCTTTTACTATTCTGATCCCCAATTCAAGACTTTCTACACCCTTCCCTCTGACTCTTCCCCCTCCACCTTCCTTTTACTCATCCCAGGCCTCCTTCTACTGCTATGAGCATCATAACTTCCCTCAACTATCCTTTTCAATCCAAAAAACAGACTAACATGTCCACCACTCAAATCAATTCCATATTTCACTATACTAATTCACCACTAATCCTTTATGGGTTCTGGAGTAGCGTGCTACTCGCCGAAAAAGTGCTCCAACATCTCATCCGGGAAAGCAAGCGCTATATAAATGCAAACCTTTTTCTCTCTTCTATCCCTCTGCTATCTTTCTCAATCCCAATAACTGACTAACATATCCACCACTCAAATTACTTTAGTTTTTCATCATACTAATTTACCACTAATCCTTTATGGGTTCTGGAGTAGAGTGCTACTCGCCGAAAAAGCGATTTGATGCGTCGACTGGGTGGTAAGCGGTATGTAAATGCAATTACAATACAATACAATACAATTCCTCGCATGTGGGTCAGTGTTTGCACCCCATAATTGAGTAAACAGACCATCCACTATAAGTCTTTATCCAGAGCATACTATGGATAGCTCCTCTCTTTTCCTTGAGTGCATCAGTAGAGACCCACATATGGAAAGTCCGCAATAAATCAATGTGAAACACATGCACTCTATCTCTTACACCTTTTTCCTTCCATTGCATACCTAGGCTTCGCTACCCAAGACTCTGGTCACACATTGACAACACCAACACCTTTAGTTCTCACATGGACCTCCCTGCAATTTCAACACTCTTAGGGGCACATGCATCAAAGGAAATTGCATTCGCAAATGGTGCAAATCGCAAAATTCGGCCGTTTGCGAATGCAATTTCCAATTTTGGGATGCATTAACATTTTTGTAATTTTCGCAATTTAAGAAATCGCAAAATTGCGATTTCTTAAATTGCGATTGCATTTAAGGAATCTCAAATTGAGATTCCTTAAATGCAATGCATCAAACTATGAAATTTTGGGAATTCGCAAATAAGGGGAGCAAATTACCATGAAGTTGACCTTCATGGTAATTTGCGAAAACTTTGAAAAATGCACTAAAGTGCATTTTTCAAAGTTGCATTTTACACCAAGGGCATATGAGTGTGCAAAATGTACTTCTAAGCAGATTTCAGGGGTGCAACAGGGTGTCCTTTGGACACCCCTGCACCCTTTAAATTGCATTCTTAATTTGCGAATTTCTAATGGTGAATTGCAAATTAAGAATGTCTTTCCATTCATTCCTATGGGCCTCTAGGCCCATAGGAATGGATGGGGAGGTATTACATAATTGCGATTCTCTATTAGAGAATCACAATTAAGGAATTTTAAGAAATCACTATTTTTATAGCGATTTCTTGATGCATTGTAGTTTGCAATTCCTTAATTGTGATTCCTTATTTTTCGCAATTAAGGAATCGCAAAATGCAATATTGATGCATGTGCCAGTTAGTACCATGTTCTCCACCTACAGTATAGCACGCTTTCTGCACTTTGGTGCCTCATCAGTGCTATGTAAATGCAACAATACAAAAAATGTAGAAAGACAAACCTATTAGGTGTGGCTTGTTGTTGGTTAGATGGGTTTTTCAATGATGGGTAGATTTGTGTATTTTAATTGCTTAGTGCTTCATATGCTGAATGACGTTCCCAAGAGTATTAGTGTCCATTAGCTCTCTTAATCATGGAGCAATACTTATTTGGAAGAGTGTTGAATTGCAATATGTCCTAAGTTGGAATCATTTTACTGTCATGGGTGAGTCGCTGGAAAGATGCCCCTGTCTTGATTTTGCCTGTTGCGTCAAGGTGTGTGATGGCTTCGGGAGAGTGAGTAACAGATTGAATGTAATGTATGTCCATTATTTCTCTATTCATCCATGAGCGACTGAGGAGTAGCCCACAGCTTGCGCTGGGTACTGGCATTTGTGACAGAATCTCTATTTATTCCCCTGAGTGACAGATGATCAACCCGGAGCTATGTGCTCTGTATAGAAACTCTTGGTACACGATCTACATTCACCCAGGAGTGAGAAGGAAACCCCAGGTGTGTACCAGAGGAAACCAAGCCAAAGTAATTCTCTTTAGGGTGAGGACTGATCAGAGTTGCAAGAGTGTCCTGGTTACAGGCAGCCAGAGCAAAGCTTTGTAGGGTTCATTGAGAAGTGAGTGGAAAGCAAACCTAGATTCAGCTACCCGAGGTGAATCATGTGAAGAGTCTTTTTGGAGGTGTAAGAGTGCCCCACAGGCAGTAGCTAGAGTGAATGCTCTTTAGGAACTGATCAGACGTGACACAGTGACCACCCGCAGGCATGCACAACTTCCCGGAAGGGAAGGCCCTGTGGTCAAGATTGGGCTTGCAGGACTATAAAGAATTTTGGACATTTGAGACAAAATTGAGGAGTCAAATTCTAAATTAAGGAAGATGTGGCCTACAGTCCTGTTCTTACATATAATAATTAGCCTTGTCGAGACCATCGAGGAGCAGTGTAGGTAAACGAAACCCTCGGACTACTACACAGAAGTCTCTCTTGGGGGGCATGGTGATCCCCTGCCATCTTCATGGCCCTTTCTTGTGTTCCCCATCAATGGAGCGCCACTAGGGTCGATGTCCTTCCTCTGTTTTGCGGATTTGCCCTCAATCGAGGCTCCTGCACTGCTGCTGTACAGCCGCACTGCCGGATGCCAGTTCTCCCTCTCCAGTCCTATTTAAGCCTCAAGTGGGGTCTATCGGTGGCTGGGAGGGAGGGGCTTCCGCACAGGAGGGGTCCTGCACAGTGTAACTTCAGGAGAACGATCAACAATAGAAATGTAAATATAGCCACTAGCCATTAAACATCTGTGATCTGTGAAAGCGCTGGGATGCTTCCGAGTAGCCATGCGCTATAGAAGAACCTTTTAATAATAATAATAATAATAATAATAATAATAATTGAAAATCATGCTAGGGTTCTGTGGTGGCAATATATATCCCTTTGGTTGTTTAGTTCTTCCATTACACCTGTTTCGAAGTGCTCACATATTGACTGATTAGTGGACAGCGGAGCAGGGAGCGTATGATTAGGCAGCACACTGGGAGGTACATTGTAACATAGGGTGAGATGTAATAAGGTTCGCATTTGTATTTCTTAAATAACGACTCTGTAGTAATCGCTATTTAAGACATGCAAAAGGATATGTAAAGAATTTGCGATTCCCTAATAGAGATTCCTACAGCTTAGGAATCACTATTAGGGAATCACAAATAGGAAATAGCATTGGATTCCTGCCTAAAGGTGAAATAGGAAATAGTTTGCATTTCCTTAAATTGTGATTTTCCTAATAGGAAATAACATTTTAAGAAATGTAAAGCCAGGGGTGCCTTTGGACTACAGGCACCCTGAATTTCCTAGTGCACATGTAAGTGCACATATGCCCTAGCAGCATATGTGCGATCCATGTCACAATAAAAAAAAAAGTTTTTTAATGCATTTTTTTATTTTGCATATGGTTACCATCGACTTGAATTTCTAAACGCCCAATTCGCATTTAAGAAATGCTTTGTACATGTGCTTTAGGAATCACAAATAGGTAATCCCTATTCATGATTCCTACATTGTGATTGCAATTTGCGATTTCTACAGTGTAGAAATCGTAAATTGTGACCGATTTTGACCCTTTGTAGATCTGAACAGGCCATTTAGCATTTCTTAATGGGCCGAAATAGTGATTCGGGCTGTTAAGAAATGCTAAATTGTTTTGTACATCTTGGCCTTAGTGTGCCGACCATGGCACACAATCCTAGCATAATAAAGCACTAATGAACAGCTGATTTCACTCTCAAATAACAGACAGTACGTTGGGATCCTTGGTACGGGGTCCCCCCCAGCTGCCCTGCACAAAGGAAAAACAAGCATTTACAATGCAATGGTTTTGCCTTTGTTAAAGTTAGAGCTATTGGCATTGCTCTTGACATTATTTTTATTTATGTTTTTTTTAACATAAATAAACACGGAGGCACAAGCAGGCAATGGGGGCACACCGAGGCACAAGCAGGCAACAGGGCACACGGAGGCACAAGCAGGCAACAGGGGCACACGGAGGCACAAGCAGGCAACAGGGGCACACGGAGGCACAAGCAGGCAACAGGGGCACACGGAGGCACAAGCAGGCAACAGGGGCACGAAAATGGAGGCACAAGCAGGCAACAGGGGCACACGGAGGCACAAGCAGGCAACAGGGGCACACGGAGGCACAAGCAGGCAACAGGGGCACACGGAGGCACAAGCAGGCAACAGGGGCACGAAAATGGAGGCACAAGCAGGCAACAGGAGCACACGGAGGCACAAGCAGGCAACAGGGGCACACGGAGGCACAAGCAGGCAACAGGGCACACAGAGGCACAAGCAGGCAACAGGGGCACACAGAGGCACAAGCAGGCAACAGGGGCACACGGAGGCACACGCAGGCAACAGGGGCACACGATTACTGGTGGCTGACATTATTTAATGAAGTCGACCCATCACTTAAACAGAACAGGGTAGGAATCGAGTTCCTGCAGGAAACACATTAAAATGCACATGGAGTATTCCAAGCTAGCAGAGAAATGGGGTGGACAGTGATATTATTCTGTGTCTTCTACCGTCAACAGAGGGGTGGCTATCTATTTGTTCTAGAAGTGATAAACATGGACCAGGGAGATTACTTCTGATAGATGTTTCATAAGCAAGAGCCCTATGAAACGGACAAGCAATGGTAACTGTGTAATGACGGGTAAAATGGATATCCTCAATGAACAGGGACAGAGCACATATTTTTGAATGTAGTTGGCTGACTTGATGGATAGCGTAGATATGATGGATGACTGGAGAGAACTGCATTGCACTGAAAGGGCTTATTCCTTTACCCTCTCCACCTACCCCCTACCCATGGCTCAATAAAAGAAAAGACACGAGAAAAAAAGCTAAACCTAGCATCTTCTTTCAGCCAGTGGGGCTCTCCTGCAACTCCGGCAGCCGAGGCAGCGGTAGGGGGGCGGGAACGGGAGCCGAGGCAGCGGTAGGGGGGCGGGAACGGGAGCCGAGGCAGCGGTAGGGGGGCGGGAACGGGAGCTTAGGCAGCGGTAGGGGGGCGGGAACGAAGCCGGGGAGACACGGAGAGCGAGGCAGCGGTAGGGGGGCGGGAACGGGAGCCGAGGCAGTGGTAGGGGGCGGGAACGGGGCCGGGGAGACACGGAGAGCGAGGCAGCGGTAAGGGGCGGGAACGGGAGCCGAGGCAGCGGTAGGGGGGCGGGAACGGGGCCGGGGAGACACAGAGAGCGAGGCAGCGGCAGAGGGGCGGGAACTGGGAGCCGAGGCAGCGGTAGGGGGGCGGGAACGGGGCCGGGGAGACACGGAGAGCGAGGCAGCGGTAGGGGGGCGGGAACGGGGTCCGGAGACACGGAGAGCGGGAGAGGGGGTGGGAACGGGCAACTATGTCAGTCGGCCGAGCTCCGGTGTACTGCCCTCTGTCTTGAAGAGCCACACCCTACACTAACCTTAATCGTACACGCCATAAAGATATTTCTCTCTGGGGTGCCGTGTTTGTACAGCCTTTAAGCTCGCTGGCCTTCCTGTGCGCTCTGGGTCCCCTCCCGCCGGGCTGCAGTCCCTAGCTCTACAGATCCCGCCTGTATCTCACCATCTTGACTCTGTTGCAGTGTGTTGCCTCTTCCTGGAATGCAGCGTTTTTCCGGCTGCGCGAGACCTTTCTACGGGTGCCGACATCACAGTGCTACACCAGATCAGCTCACATGACGGCAACAAAGCAAACGAGAGAAGGCGTGAAGCGGACATCCCCTTCTGCCTAAAGCTGCCATCGGGCGCTGCGAGGTGAGGCGGACCTGGTCCCAGGACTCGTGGAGGGGGCGCCGAGTGCCGTCAATGGCGGACCAGATTCGGGGGCGTTCTCGGCTTTTGGCTGACGTAGCGTGACGTCGCCAAAAGCCAAAAATTCTCGGGAACGCCCCCGAATCTGGTCCGAGATTGACGGACAGAGCCCTCTCCCAATGGCTAGCCTCCATTTATGGAGCTAGCCAATGGGAGGAGGGGGCGTATACCCGACTGCACACACAACTCATAAGGTTTTTTGGCGCATGCGCACTACGTGCGCATTGCCAGTCAAAACCTAAAAAGGATGTTTGGACACAAACACCTACAATACAAATCAAATGCGAGGTGCACATGTGGTACTTTGTCATGAAAGAGAATTAAATCAACAAGTGGCAGTAATTTGGAGCCTGATCAACACTTACATGACACTTAGTCGAACCAAAGGCAGAGAGGGGCTTACCAGGTGCCGTGTTCATGCTGTATTCCCTGAAACACACCTCAAGCAGTCTCTAAAAATAAAGAACGATGCCTGATATTCACTCAAATGAAGTGGATAATGTATTTTGATGGCAAGAGGAGTCAGACTGTAAAGAGCAAGGGCCGGAAACCAAAAGCAACAGCTAATAACTTGCAAAAGTTTATGTATGCAATAATTAGTTTCTTCCAAAGAAAGAAAGATGAAGACACCTTATATCAACGATTCTTAAGCTGTGGCCCACTCAGAGGGTCTGTCATTGTTTATAAAATGAAATAATCATAGCAGATTAACAAAGTATATACATACTCATAAAATTTTTTAATTGAAAATGTGAAAATGTTCTGTAAAAGTGAAGGAATTTGACACTTAAGGCTAAGCATGAAGTTGGTATCCTTAGTTGATTTGTGGCAGCTTCGCGAGTACTTTGAACATTAGACTTAAGGATTGGTGGCGCCAGTACTAGTCTGAATAAAAAGATGATACATTAGGAGCAAAAAAGCCAGTGATATGCTAGGGTCTAGTATATTGCTTTGTCTTTTCGAAATACAACTACATTGTAAATAGTTCCAATCTTCCTTTTAAAATTTCAATTTTGTTAAAGAAATTGTGAAGTCAGCAAATACTTCATAATTTATGTATTTGTTTGATGTATATACTAATTTGTGTATTTTTAGATTTACATCATAGAAGTTGATTAGGCCGCAGTACCTGGCTTCCAATAGTGATTGAGTGGGTATCCCCAGAAGTCAAAAGGTTGAGAACCATTGCTTATATCATACAATCAAAAGTGAACCATAAAATATCTTGGACCAAATGATCCTGCTTCTACTCTGACTCACAACATTAGTGACATTCTGACAAGATAGCCCCCGTTCCCCCCTCAAAAGACCTGAGTACAAGTGGCCCTGTGATTGGGCCTAAATTCCAGCATCCCAGAATTGCTACTGTCACAGGTTCTGGTAATGCTACGTTTGGGGAAATACTCTTAATTCTAAAATTATGGGAAATAACATGTAGGAACTGGTGTTTCTGTATCGATTCCCACGTTTTCCTTTTATATATAGTTTTAATAATAATACTACAATTTCTTGAGTGCATAGCACCTTTTTGGAAGCGTCTCAGCACTAGGTAGTTTTAAGCCCCCTTAAATCCTGAACTGAAAAAACAGGTTTTAAGATTTTTCCTAAAAAGGTATTCGACTCAGCCTGCTGAACTGTTCCACAGTTTTGGTGCTAGGTAGCAAAACGAGCTGAAGGCCATGCGCACTTTCCTAATTTTGGGAACAACAGCCAAACTTTTTCCAGCTGTTCTTAAGTTCCCTGGCCGTACGTAAGGTCTAACCAATGATTTCAAGTACCGTGGGCCTTTGTTACTCAGAGCTTTGTAGCAATAACACAAGGCTTTAAATGAGGATCTCTATCTCACTGGCAGACAATGAAGATGCTTAAGTGCAGCCCTTCTAGATGCACGCCTTGGCAGATTCATTAGGAGCGGGCCGCTGTGTTCTGCACTCTCTGGAGTCTCTCTATCCTACACTGTGTTTCCAGCAACTGCAGTGAATGACTGTCAAAAGACAGTTTTTCATCCACCCAAAGGCTGAGATTCGATTGGGTACTGGACCCAGCCCGTTAGGCAAGTATCTCGTAGACCAGATGTACGACAAATTGCCCAGGGTCACAACCTCGATCTTTCCCACATTGAATTTGAGGCAATTCAGGTCCATCCATCTAGAAACCTCTGCCAGGCAGAGGCATAGGGAAGTGGCCATATGGGTGGAATTCTTTTTCAGCATGATGATAAGCTGAGTGTCATCTGCATATGATACAATTGTGAACCCATAGCTTTCGAAGATATCCAGCAATGGTTGCATGTATATGTCAAACAACGTTGGGCTCAAAGAAGAGCGCACCCCTTGCATCAGTTAGAACACCTTTGACTGGAGGGGTTTCAGCATGGGCATCCGCAGAAATGTTTCCAGGGGGGGGCAACATTTTTACTTCATCACTCGCCTTCCAGGGTTGGGCAACATTTTAACTTCCTCACTCGCCTTCAAGGCACGTTTAATGCAGACGGCCCATTGTCATTCTTTATGTGATGTTCAGCAGCAGAGAGAATGACAATGGGCCTGTCCACAGTCTGCTCGAGGTCGGGGAGGGGCTGCTGCACCCTCTAGAGTTCAAAGAGAAGTGCGAGAGGCCCCAAGTGAGAGAACATTTAAACTCCTGGGGCTTCTCGCAGGGGAACAGCCTGCTGTAATCTTGAACATTACCGGACCAAAAGAAATGGGACCGGCAATCCAGGGGGGGCAAGCACACCCCCTTGCCCTCCCCTGCGGACGCCCATGGGTTTCAGTTACACCTGGAAGCTGAGACCCTGCAGAAAAGAGGCAATCCATCGCAGTGCGTTCTGTCCCACCACACAGTTCCAGTGTCTCTCAATCAAGATATTGTGGGACACAGTATCGAACGCGGCACTGAGTGCAGCCAAATCACCAGTGTCCATGATTTGCTGAATTGACTCTGTCGCCAGCAGCAAGATCGACGCAGTGCTGTATGAGGGGCAGAAACCCGATTGTATCCTCTATAATAGGTCATGACTCTATGAAGCTTGATCGCTGCTTATTAACAGACTTCTCTATGATCTTGGAAAATAATGGTTGCAGCAAAACCGGACAATAATTTTCCATCTTGGAAGCATCCAGCAACATATTTTTAAGAAGCGGAATCAACACACCATGCTTCCAACTCCCTAGTACCTGGCCAGAGGTCAGGGAGCTGGTAATCAACTCACCCACTACTGGGTGGACCATCTCCCAGCCTCGTTCCAAAATGGATGGAGAGGCTGGGTCCAACAGAGATCTTGACTTTGCGGCAGCGTAAAGTGCAGGCAGCTCTTTAGTCTCAATAGGCCTAAAGTACAGCAACCTAGAGCTCTCCTCCAAACAATTTCACCCTGCTATTTCACCTGCACGAGCAGATGAAGTGTCTGTGTGAAACATTCCCAAGTTGTGGTGTGCACATGCATCTTGCATTCCTGGTGTGCCCTGTATCTCCCTTTTTCAGCCCTGCCAGGAATACAAGTATACTGGTAGTGAGGGCCAAAGTGTGTACATTTAAAATCTGGATGAAAGTCTTTACCAAATGGTTTACTGGAACATGGCCATACTAAAACAGGAATACCACAATTTCTGGCATAAGTCACTAGCCAACAAGATATGATAGTTTTTTTTCAGCTGCAAAGTATCTTAATGCCATTACATTTTTCCAATATACAAAATCCCCAAATGTATCAACAGTGCACCAAACTAAAGAAAAGACATTTTCAGTATGTTTAATGAACTGACAAACGCAGATGCCCTAAAGACAACCAATGTACCTTTGAACAACATTCCAAGGAACCTCTGATGGTCTTCAATGACAATATTTTGAGCATCTGATGCCTGATGACACACAATCATGTGCCATCAACATGCCCCCACCAAATCCTCTGCCTGCAGGCCTGGCTTCCCTCTCATGATTTGTACATGAGGAAACTGACCGTATGTTGAATCTTGCGCCAAAACCCCAAAGCTTTCAACATGGACGTCATAGCTTTCCGAGCAGCTCATACGAAGCAGTTCTTCCCTCTGTTGATGACTGATATCACTCATATGATGAATGTTTCCCTCTCTAGCAGATCCATTTCCCATCAACAACCAATCTTCCCTCCCCTCCTGATAAACCTCACAGTAAAATCAGAGGACCTGTCAAACTATAGGGGAATTTCCAACCTACATTGCATACGTAAAATGCATGAGAAAGATATCACTAACCAACTACAAGAAAATGTTTAGTGCAACCACGTAATCCATGACGTACAATGAGGTTCTGGGCCCTAATGTAGAACAGAAACCGCAGTTGCTCGTATCAGGGAATTCTCCTTTTCCACAGATGCAGTGATCAATGTATTTTACTATATTTCTCATTGGCTTATGTTGCTGAGAAACTTAAGATCTGTAAAAAAAAAGATGTAATTAGTGGCCGCAGGTATCTGGCGTGCCTTTGCAGTGAATCAATTGGATCATCGATATCCTGATCGAACAATTCCTCCATGTAGACTTGTTCTTGGGCAGGTGTTCTCATTTCTGAGCAACCACGGCTGAGACTATGGCGGGCCTCCCCATTGCTCTTTTGAAGACCTCCTTGTTTGTGAAGTTTGAGAAACCCTGGGATCCACAGATCCAGGGATTCAAGGACAACTCTACTTCTTTCCTCATTGAATTAAAATGAAGCCTCAAAAGTTGTGAGTTACTAATTTCTGGTGACTGAGACCCCACCACTTTAATAGATCAGTGAATAGTTAGACATGGGCACCCATTACTGGGTGGTGTGGTGTGTCAGACGGTTGAGTAAAGTAACTTCTTCACTGGGTTTTGTCCGGGTGACTACAGCCCACTACTCATCTGCATAGTTTAATTCAATCTTTCATTACAAAATAAGGCTTGTGGACCCATTTTGAGAACCAATCCTGGCTATTTTGACCTGCTCAATGGAACTTCACTTGGCCAATAGAAATATCCTTTAGTGCTCAGTTATGAATCTAAATATGGCCATTATGCTCAGTCACGTTCCTATACTGTCTGCAACTCTGAAGGTGCACCCAGGATCAGTCAGAGCTTGTGTCCCAGAGCAGTTGATCTTCACTGGTACAAGTTCTGTCACACACTAAGTGTGGAGTTTGTGGTCATCCTCCACAAAGCCACAATAGTCACCCAAGTTACTTGAATTCTCTATCTAAAAGTGGTCTGCTTAATTTTTGTTTCACACTTACCGGGGTCAGTCTCTGCAAAAGTGACCCACAACACTAGTTACACACCCTCCCGGTAACCATCTGAGAAGATCCAGAGCCTCCCTTACTGATACAGTGGGGCCCACCACTCACTGGAATCCACTGTCTGCACTGGTTTGTGATTGCTGGTACTGCTTGCAGAGGCCCTAGGGTGAATGGTGAGGAATGGGAGCTAGGAGGACACTGACTCCTTATTCTTCGCAGTCCCCACCTTCCTGGCACACCTCTTCTGATTGGCTCCACTCCAAGGACGCAGCTTCCCCGTACGTCCCTGCGCATCATTCACTATGGCAACCCACATATACAAAAAGCTTAGCCCACCCAGTGGCTCGTTTCGAGACCCCCGATGCACAAGAACGACTGAGCAAGCAAGGGAGCGTTTTCGTCTCGGTATACTGCTTTTCATCATTTGATTGATTGATTTGGCAATTAATAAAGCGAGATCAAATACTTTAAGGCGTCATGGCGCTATTTTAAAAAAATTGTTGTACATAATTTGCTTGCAGAAAGTAGCGAATATGTATTGTTTTGTGAGCTGCTTGAACACGTCTCATCAGGTGTAATAAGCGCTATATAAATGCAATTTCAATACAATAGTGATTTTTTTTAATACTAAGTAAAATGTTCAGTGTTTTGTGCATGTTATGCAGACGCCGAAAATATGAAATTATATTAGGCGATTCCCTGCAGAGTCATTTCACGGTGAGATTACCTTACAGAGACTCTCTCTACACTACTCGCACCCTTAAAATTCACCCTTTAGGAAAAAATATGTACTAAACTACGAATCTTGGGTTTCGGAACAGTGCCCAAAAAGCGCTTCAGTGCCTCGACAGTATGCGCTATATAATACTTTCACAATTACCCTTCAGTCGCCAGTTGTTCCTCAGTCAGTTTAACATGAAAAGAGCATGAGATGGGCATGATTCAACAACTTGCACAAACATATAGACACAACTGCACACCAATTAACCACCGGCTCTGCAGACAACATGTGCGCAGACGCTCAACATTTATACAGTTTCCATGTAACATGCATACTAGCTGTTCACATCTGCGCAAAGCCCCCGCAATTAGGCTTTCCATATGGCTACAGGTATTTTCTTTACAAAACGTGCACACATTCACTACATACTCTGCAGTGACACATTCTTCAAATAGCTTCACACCTGCTGCACACACACTTCATGCAAACTCCACCTCATCCTTGAACCAGTCTGCTCACAACCTACACGCAATCGGCCTTGGCACAACCTCAAAACAAACTCTGCTGACGGTCTGTGCACAGTCTCGGCAGGCACACACGCTGCAGACAAACTGCAGATGTCCTTCACGCAGCCCACACACAACCTAGATGAATACTGCATCATTGCACACAATTTACACCGCATATATTATTACAAACCTTTCCACACAGGTTTGTAAACACGCCCTGGGCACAGCTGGTGGGTAAATTACACACAGCAGGCACACAACATGCACCCAAGCTTTGCACGCAAGCTGTACTTAAATTGTGCAATCTGCAGACCATTTACACGGCAAGCTTTAGACGCACTCTACATAATTTACACACCTACCGTGCACGCAGCAACATAAGATCTGTGTTTAATCTGTACACAAGATCTGCATAGTTAACTTGTGCAGACTTGATTTACATGTTAAGTACACGACCTGTCCTCTTCTGCACGTGCTCTGCATTTACCTTGTATTTTAGAAGTGCACTCAACATACACAAACATTCTGCAACTATGTTGTATTTACATTCAGCATTTCTCTCACTGACTTTTTATAAAGATTGGATAAAAAGTGGGTGCTATATATATACACCACTTATACTTTTTGAGTTCTGCAGTAGCGTGCTACTCACTGAAAAGCGCTTCAACACCTCATCAGGGGAAGCAAGCACTATATAAATGCAAACCCTTCCCTCTTCTATCCCTCTACTATCCTTTTCAATCCAAGTAACCGACTAACATGTCTCCTGCTCAGATTAACTTCCTATTTCCTTGCACTAATTCACTAATAATCCTTTTTGACTTTTGGGTTCCAGAGTAGCCTGCTACTTGCCGCAAGGCGCTTCAACACCTCACCAGGGGTAGTAAGCACTCTATAAATGCAAACTCTTCCCTCTTCTTTCCCATCACTATCCTTTTCAATCCAAATAACGAACTAACATGCCCACCGCTCAAATTAATTTCATATTTCCCTATACTAATTCACCACTAATCCTTTTTGCTCACTGTTAAAACTACTTTGACGCCTAATCAGGGGTCAAAGGGTACTCATTTAAGTGTGTAAAGCTGGGAATCGAATCAGGCCTTGTAGGGTTACCATGGGTCTCTGCAGCAGGTACAATCCCAAACAGGCTATCTCGCTCCTAGTCTCTTGTTTATTTCTTCCTGGTTTCCAAGGAGCTCACCCTGGCCTGTGTAATCTGCAGTATCAGTTCAAGGGCACCTTCGCTTGTGCAATCAGCACGTCTCATACATCAACAAAAGGACAGACTGAAAAAGCAGCTGAAAGTCAATTCATGCTCACATAATACAGCAGAGCACAATGTGTTTCAGAGAACAAGAAGCACACTCCACTAAGGTCTGTAGTGAAGGCTGAGACCACTGTCCAACTTTAAAGTTGACATTGGCCAAGGGGCTATGTGCTGGGCCCAGGGACAGTCAAATGTCACTTCCCTCAAGTCTTCAACATGAGACAATTGACAAGAGGGTGCCAAGAGGCGCGAGTGTCTCAATGTCTGAACACCATCCGTGTATGGTGCAGTATCCGTGTACATAAGGGCATGGTTCTCTCTGCTTCCCTACCTTTCTTTTTCTTACAAGGTTCTCTTCTCTGGAAAAGGACTCCAGACATTACATAGGCCATCAGTTCTTAATCTTTTGACTTCTGTGGACCCCCAGTGAATCCTTACTGGAATCTGGGGACCCTCACTGAGTCATTATTTGAAGCCGAGGACACACAGCCTATGCAATTTCTATTATTCGAGCTTCTAACCAATATACAAAAACAAATATATACCAAACAAATCCTCAAGCATTTAAACATTTTATTTAATTCACAATCAAATGTAGAAAAGTTTTCACATTTCCAATATTACTATATTTGTATATACTTTATTAATTTTAATGTATTAATTTGAATAATATTACATTTTTGTAACACATTCGCGGACACACTGAGTAGGCCTCGCAGACCCTAGGTGTCCTTGGACCACAGGTTAAGAACCACCGACATAGGGGATTTAAGTGTGTACTTACTCCCACCCCACACTAGGGGTCCTTTCAAACCATCTATGTGGCTTTAGTAAGTTGGAAGTGGAAATGATGGCAGCAGACAGGAGTATGTCAACCACTGGGCGGGCACCCTACCCTTTTGCTGCTGTTTTATGCTATGTTATGTTACTGGGTACTTGTGTTGTGCAGCACCTACTCTCCGAGATCTTCTCAGGCTCGGCAGGTCTGGTAAAGGCAATTATTGTTCAATCTCCAGGGGGCTAGATTGCTCAGTAAGATTGGGGGGTTCTAAGCTTCAGATTTCCCAACAATCACGCTGGCTTATCTTGTTGAAATACATTACGAGAAGCAGGACACGAGGGGGGTTAATAGGCAGTGGAAAGAGAGGAGTGTGAATTCTTAGGGGTATATATTTAAAACACAATAGTTTTCAAACAAACCAAGTTCTAAGGCTGAGATGAGAGTGTGTTTTTGTGTGTGTTTGTGTGCTTTTGTCAGTGTGGGCATGTAAAAATCCAGGGTGAAATCCGATTAACACCACCATTTCCGACTGAAAGCACCTGTACCAAACTGTTTACCACAGAATACATATTTTAGGGGAGTGTAACACCCCCCCCCCCCCCCCCCCCCCACGCACCCCCTGCATCAACGCCCCTCTCAACCTCACTCACAATATAGTAGAGCCGACGACGGTGCATCTTTCTCTGAAGGACTGAGAAGGTGTAGTGCAGCCGTCCGCAGTACATGCCTCCCTAACACAAGAGCAGGTGCAAAGCTCACACATAAGTACGCAGACACTTGTCCTGAAGCCAAACAGCTGCGTCAAGCTTCCTCCACATACAGAACTGGTGCAATAGTGGGGGCTTCCCATTCTCAGACTACATAGCACTGGTGACCGCAGTGCACACTCCCTTCTTATGCAGAGCAGGCACAGTACAAGAATTTGCAGAACAGGCTTCCCTCAGCTCACACGCCAAACATGCACAACAAGGACATGACTGCAAGCTTCTATTAGGCAAGAGGCAAAAGTACAGCATTCACAACTCCAGTATCAAGCATCACTTACAGAGACCAAATACAATACCAACATCTGTTCTGGAAACTTTCATCACTCAAAGAGCATTTACAGAACAAGCATCTGCAATGCAAACTTCTCTATCAAGCAGCAGTTACACAAGCAACTTTTTCACACAGACAGCCGGTAGGTACAGTGCGAGCTTCAATCACACAGTACAGGTACATGACCTGGATGTTTGTCTTGCAGAAAGCATCTGCAGTACAAGCCTCCCTTGCGCACAGAACAAGTACTATACGGCAAGCTTCAAGTTTTCACAGTGTAGTCCACTGCCACCCAGACACAGAATATGTGCAGCATATGCACGCAGAAACCAATTCTACAGACTGTGTACAGCAGTAGTAAAAGACAAACCATTACAGTGCAGGGATACATAGTGCAAGATTCACTCTGCTTGCACACATAACAGGCACAGCAAGAGCAGCAGGTCAAGGTTCAACTCACATTTGTTTAGGTCGAGCTTACAGCTCTTGCACTGCCCGCAAGACGGTTATAACTCCTATGCGGGCTTTTGGCATGTCCACCATTGCCATTTATTATCTGTTGTGCCAATCAGAAATGCTGCCTTTTTATTGGTGGATTTGTTGTAATTGTCCCTCCTATGTGTGCTTGATTCCCTCACAGGAGTTTTCACTTCTGGTTGTCGATGTCTTCTCCTAAACAGCTGTGAACACTCTCTCACACTCGCTCCCTGAGAACAGGATAGGAATTTGGAATATTTCTTCTCACTGAATTGTGTTCAACATGTAACTTACAACTTAACTTTTCTGTTTTTGGTGAAACTTTACTCTTGATCAATTCTCAATAATACTAACCAATCCCTTGTGTCTTCCTTTATCAACCTTTTATAGCAGCCACGTTTTAAGACTGCTTATGAATGGCATTTCTGAGCTTAGAATGCGCGTATATGTGACATTTACATGTCTTACGAGTGACACGTTGTCAAGAGCAGGAACTAAAGATATGTATCTAATGTATCTCTCTCCCCGTTTGGTCTGAAAACTGAAAAGTACATTCTGTGACCTTCCGAAGTGCTTACTTATGTTACGCAACTGATGTGCTCGGATGGAGCAGTGTATCACTGAAGTCTGCTCAGCCAGTCTGTGCAGGCTGGCACAGTTAGATACACATGATGAGTAAGTACATGGGCAAATGTGAACTATAGAGCTTGAGGGCTTGCCTTTCGTGAGCCACTGAATTGCAGAGTATGCACCAGCTGAGAGTGAATCTATTATTATTACTGCAGGTACCCTGTGGTCCTTTCTGGCCATTTCAGCCTGAGTGTCACAGTTCAGCCTGAGTATCACAGTTAGGCCTTCGGGAGAGGCCTGAGGCAGCCCAGGGCAGCAGGAATCGGTAGCCTGACTAAAGGCACCATGAAAGAGGGGCAAGTTCACTGTGAGAGACTGTGATGATTGCAGCTGCCCGTGTTTTTGGTGGCTGTGTAATCGAGCGGGAGTCTGACTATAACACACTGAAGGAGACAAGTGCTCAGTAAACTTTCTGAGACACATTCATGCCATGCTATGATCTACTACCTCTAAAAGGCACATTAAGAACTCAAAACTGTAGACTGGTTTTAAAATTAAGTGGGCGTGCCTAATAAATTAGCCCACCTGTAATTACTACCAGTGGCACGTGCACAGTTGTTTTTTTGCTGCGGGCAACATTGTATATGTTTTACACAATCTACTTTACTGTCAGATTGGAAGGGCATTTTTAATAATATAGCAGTGCTGTGTTTAATTGCAATTGAAAGTTATTACTTTTTATGAAATTTCATGTTGAACGAAGTCTGCTGAATGTGCATAGTGTTATTTAAGAAACATTTACATACTTTATAGCAGTGATATATTTTATGTATAACTGTGTCAAAATACCCGGATATAATAATAATACTCTTGCATAAATTGCATTATTTCCATATTATGCTGTAAGATGTGCCTTACCTTTGCACTTAAGGCAACATTGCCTCTTAGCACCATCCACCATTGCAATGTATTCGAATAGCCCTGCAAAAAAAGTTTACTTAGGAGTACTTAATTGGTTTACGATTTTTGGTGTGGATTTGTAGCAAAGAGAAACATTGCTGCATGAACTATGTGGTTGTCCTTTACTCGGATTTGTAATACTTTTGTAAAAGTAACATCTTAGAGCAGTGGTCTTAAGATTTTTGATTTTTTTTATACTCTTGAATCACAACTTGAAGCCAGTGACCCCCAAGCCATTTCTGCAGTTTGTACTTCCACAATAATATACATAACTACACACAAAACTACACACTGGTTGACTTCATCACATGTATGTTCTGCTGCAGTCACATATTTAAACATAGGCGAGCGACAACACACTGTATGAGACCCAGTTTGTATTTTGAAATCATTACATAACAAGTGAGGCTGGAGCTCTCATGAGAAGTGTTAGGGTTTAAATAGGAACTGGATTGGCATTGATCTTGGTATGAACAAAGCAGGAAACCATGCAAGGGCCTTGTATCAAAGGTCACAAAGACTGTGACAGTCATTGCTTGCAATCTAGGAGACCATGTACTTCTGATAAGTGGTACTCTGTTTTTGGAATAGTTCATCTCTCCTGAAAATTCAGGCATGCCCCTTTTCCAAAACAAGGAGTGTAGGTACTGGAAGTCTATAGGCGGCGCCGCCTACCCATATCATATCGAAGTTATCAAGTCATTACAACATCCTTCCTTAACAAACCTATCCCCAAGAAAATATTAGCTAAAGGAAACTCCAAGACGAATTTATCGTACATTAAGATCTCAGCTACGTGTCTGAATGGGGTGTGCTGGTATGTAAAGCTGAGATCTTATTTGTGAGAACGCATCCATTACCCTCTACAGATTTGCATAGTTAGTGTGATCTGCTGGTTAACTTCTTGGAAAGCTCCTTGACGCTAGAGAGGTGGGCTCTAGACAGCTAGATAGGAGATGGATGCTGCTGCATAAAATGTATCTCTCTGGACAAGAAAGATGGAAACTTCACCTTTTGCCGGCTTTGTCCAAGACATGTACCTGTGCTCAGTTCTTTGACCAGGCCTGGCCCTTGAAGACCGCTCTCTGATGCTGTCTTGAGGCTCCTCGCCTCGCTCCCCTGCCTCTCTACTCCACTGCGTATTTCCCTTTTGCCTTTCAGCTCTCTTTTTACCTTCTCTAATTTTTGCTCTTCTGTTTTTATTTAGCTTTTCTGCCTACTTGTTTCCGCTTAATCTTTGCACTCAGATTGTTGCTCAGCTCTCCACTCTTTTTCTCTTAAATCGTTCTTTTACTTTTGTCTGTTTCTCTCTCACTCTTTCCACCCTCATTTCTGCTCAACTCTCTTGCCCTTAGCTCGTTCTACTCTTTGTTCATTTGTTCTCACACTCTGCAATCTCACTCTACCGTTACTGTTATAAGGGCACTGCCCACCTTCTGTGGTGTAGTGCCTGATAAGTGGTACTCTGTTTTTGGAATAGTTCATCTCTCCTGAAAATTCAGGCATGCCCCTTTTCCAAAACAAGGAGTGTAGGTACTGGAAGTCTATAGGCGGCGCCGCCTACCCATATCATATCGAAGTTATCAAGTCATTACAACATCCTTCCTTAACAAACCTATCCCCAAGAAAATATTAGCTAAGGTCCCAAAGGTGAGACCTATTGGCTATGGCAATGCTTGTTAAAACTGATATTGAATTGGAAGCAGCAACACAACTTCCCTTCACAGAACAGGAACCACAGGACTAGGACATCACTGTCTCTGCTTCTAGGTCTCTCTCAAATTCCACCACAGCTCTTCCCAACAGAGGCCAAACAGCTTCCAGCGTTGTGTTTCAATGTCACAAATGTTTTCTACCCCTGAAGAAGAGGAATCTGAGTGCTACCATCTTTCAATTACTGTTGGACCCATAACCAGTAAAACTGTTGGAATTAAATCAGAATAACCTTTAGTGGTCAATCGGCATCAAATGATATTTGTCACTGTGAAGGACCGCTGCCATGCCAGCCTTCTGATGTGACCGCTATCTTGGAACAGCAAAGCAATCAAAATGTAAGCCAAAGCACCAAAAGATGGCCACTTGTGCCTGTGTAAGCATGGCTGCCGATTTTTGAAGTGTCCGCCAACTCTTTATTCTTGGTTTGTCATACCAAGAGAACTCCTTTAGAAGCAATGCACCGGCCATCTTGAAATGGTGAAGATGACTGGTCTTGCCTGCCAAAGCATTGGCAAAAGTAATCCCTTGGTCATGTTTTAGCACGCTGAAGGCTAGGCTTATAGACTTTGGCATTGCTTATTTTTTAGTAAATGTAAATCCAGTACTTGTATAGCGCACAAATCACCCCCGAAGTGGTATCTCGGCGCTAGGGGCCGTTGGGAAGATTAAGTGAGCTATTACCCAGAGTCGCATGGTGCTGGGCAGATCGAACTGTGATCCCCAGCGTCAGTCGCCCTGGCAGCGGCGCCAGTCTTCTTTTGAAAAAAGGTAAAAATGTATTGTTTACAAAATATTTACAATAGTTACGATCGTTAAAACCTGTAGCTTCTGCTGTCTATGGCACTGCAATATAATAAAAAAAGTATTGGTAAACCAAAAAGGCCTGGCCTTGGCAAGTGAGCATTTAAAAGAAATAAAAAAATATAAAATGGCAACCATATGCCGTAGCAATAAAAAAACATATGAAAGTAAAAAAAGTAAGAATGCTTCTGGCTAAAGGTGCAGGCCTAGGCTTTCAAGCAAACGAAAAAGTAAAAAAAAATGAACCATCACAGTGCAAGCCCACCAGCTGTGACATTAAACCAGACTATTCTTTAGGTAGATGTGCACATGTGATTAGTAAAAATATTACTTTAAGTGTAAAATGGCCACTGAATGAAGTGGACTAACTGACTGGCCAACGCTGTATGCTGCCGTGGAAGAAAGTAAAATATAAATGATACCTGAACATAGCAATATATGAAAAGGATTGACCCACAGCCCCCCCATCGTGGAATATGTATGTATATATTCATTTTTTTATTCCTTTTTGTGACGTGACTGGCGAGAAAGCTAAAGCTGCCTGTAATTCAAACATAACCATCATTGACAATGCCAATATGTTGGCTTTAAGATAAGATACATAGTAATGTGAAGCATTACAAGTAGATAGGATGCGAATATATATCTGTTTGTGTGGAAGCAAAGAACTGTAGAATAATATTGGTATAGGTTAAAAGGTCAGGTGACAGGTGCACTGTAAAGGCAGATCTAAATATCCATGCAGGTTCATGACTGCCTAAATTCCATTCGTGCTGCTGCCAGAGAAAAACACCACAAATAATTTAGTTAATTAAGATGCTTTAATAGCATGTCATATGTGTGCCCTTGAAAGTGCTAGCTCAGGCAGCTGGGTAAGTAAACAAAGCAACCACAGCTGTGTGGAGGGCAAGCAGTTTTTTGTGGACTCACACGATTTTCAAACAATCTAGACAGGATACTCCTGGCTTTGAACATGTGTGCAAAGCCAAAGCCCCTCTCCTGTTGATTTTCACATATTTGTCAGGTGACGGCTGTGCTGTCAAGCCAAACCATAAAAATGGGGTATAGGGGAAAATAATCAGAGGGAACATAATTGCTAACTCTAGTGTCGTACTCAGATGAATGATCTTTAAAAACAACTTTAAAGACAAATTAATGGGAACTGGCTCCTCAGTCAACTATCGGTTGTTTATTTTAATAACACCATTTGTTTTACACATTGCACTTCCTGTCACAGGTTTTCATTTCTGTGCACTTTAAATAGTAGTGGTTACTGTTATGCAGTTAGTCGATCTACCAACCTTTGAGGGATTGAAACAAGAGCTGGCTTGCTGGGCCTTGAGCTTGAGATCTACAGCTAACAGATTTTAAAAACAACTCACAGGTCTAACAAATATTAATAGCCTGTTTGCACCGTGTTTGCTGAAACTTCACATTCTGTTCTTGTTTGCACCACAGTAGCATACCGCAGAGAACTTGATGAGTTTGCCTTTTTTTGTTTGTCCCCTTGTAGCTGTCATTTTTATTAATTTCTGTCTTCAAGTGAGAATATGCAGCAGTTTTCTTATTACCCTTCATTAAAGCATTAGAGGCTGGAACCAGCTCTTCCTTTCACACCTTCACCCCCTAGATCCACAATAGGGCGAAAACAAAGGCATTGTGCTCAAAATATAGAAAACGAAACCATGACCTTGGCGGAGGTTCTAATATTATTGTACCCATACCAATATGAAAACAAACGCAGAGTGCCTTCTGACTTGCTCTGCCTCCATGGAAATCGTAACACCGAAGGCTTAACTGAAGAAATATGATTGCGTGGTACCATCTGTGTACGGTCTTCGGCTTGTGTGCTTTTGCTGGATTTATTTCACTTACATTCCATTTAACAAAACAAAGATCCCTGCGAAAATCGGGAAGCTGAAGACCTGTTTGTTTAAAGAGGGAGGGATAAGTAATGCACTTGGGAAGGGATGACTTCCCTGCATTGTGTGGACCTATCACAGCCAGCTTTGCATGTGGTGCATGGGCACCAAAGTGCTTTAAAGCAGTGGAAGGCAGAAATTTTGCACTTCTGTTTCTCAAAAATACCTGACTAACGAACAAAAATTACTATGTAAGGGCAGGGCGACTTTAAAGCATTAATTAACATTGTGTGCAGAATCAGAAGTGTATGAGAGAAATGGGTAAAAAAGACATAGTAAGTACTGAGAGTGAGGTTGCTACAGTCGAGAAAAAAGGACTATTTGACCTGGCCTTTTTTGCAGGATTATCCCCAAACCTTTTGCCTTCTTCCTTCTATTATTTTCTGACCTGTTTTTGTTGGCTTTAGGGCTCAAGGCACATTACCATTGCTAGCCAGTGCTAAAGTGCATATGCTCTCTGTCTAAATTGTATTGGGGATTGGTTTATCCATGATTGGCATATTTGATTTACTAGTATGCCCCTAGTAGAGTCCGCCAGGTGTGCCCTGGGTCTATAAAACAAATGCTACTAGCGGACCTGCAGCACTGATTGTGCCACCCACATGAGTAGCCACTGTAGTGTCTGCATGTGCAGTTATAAACTGTTGTTTCGACCTGGCAAGTGCACCCGTTTGACAGGGCTTAAACCTTCCCTTTTACTACATGTAAGTCACCCTAAGGTAGGCCCAAGGCAGCCCCATGGACAGGGTGCAGTGTATTTAAAAGGTAGGACATGTACTGTGGGTTTTACATGTCCCGTTAGTGAAATATTGCTAATTTTGTTTTTCACTTTTAAAAGGACTATCATTCCCATGGGGTAACATGGGGTTTTCCTTGATATATATTTTAAGTGTAATTTCACATTGGGAGCTAATAGAGAATTTGAAAATCGATCTTTTAGTGAAGTTGGTTTTTAAATTGTGTTTGAAAATTCCACTTTTAGAAAGTGGGTATTTCCTTGCTTTATCATTCTTTGCCTCTACCTGTCTGTAGAATCTACATCTGGGTTAGGATGACAGTTGGCCTCTTTTGCACTTTTTCACTCTAGACAGTCACACAAAGGGAGCTGAGGGGTGCCGTGCATGCCCTGATGGGCCATCACCAGGCTGATGGGCCTTCCTGAGCTACAGTGATGGGAAGAGTTATCCTTAACACCTGTTTAGGGCTGTGCCTGTCCTCACACAAAGCTGCCTCCACCTCCATGTAGTGTGTCTGGAGCCAGGTCAGCAAAAAGCAGGGTCTTGTGCACTACAAAGACTTTCCTTTGGAGTTTGCCTACTTCAAAGGCAGAATGGGGTATAAATATTAGACCTCTGACACTCTCAAATCACAAAACTTCTGGACTGAGAACATTCTGCCTGGAAGAAGAGGACATTCTGCCAGGAAGAAGAGCTGTATGTTGTAGGAGGGACTGCCACTCTGCCGGTTGCTTTGTTGAACTGGCCTGCTGCTTGTGTCCTGGGAGTGAAACGTCTGGACTTTGCTTTCTGTATCCTGCTTTCAAGGTTCTCCAAAAGTTTGTGCATGCTTGTCTCTTGAGAAGAAGTCTCAGGGCACCAACAAGATTCACCTACCTGTGCCTGGGCTCTTCAGCTGGGAGTCCTGACTTGCCAATCGTTGCCAAATCCAGTCCCGGGCCCTTGGAAGTGGAATCTGGTGAACTGATGAAGAAAATCCACACATCTACTCCCAACGTCTGTTTTTATGAAAGCATTGCTCCAAATTTCGATGCATCACCGCTGCCAGCACCAGAGCGTGGTTCCCGATCAGGGCTTTGACCACGGTTTCCACCGCAGGTCCTATCTTTCCATCCCATCACGTCAGAAGAGCCAACAAAGCGTGAGTTTCGAGCACTGCATCACCGACGACCGTAACGCACTGCTCCAACTCCGACGAAGCGCCTGTTTCATTGATGTGGAATTGACACAGCGTGTCTGGAGTTTCGGCACAGCGTCCCTGGACTCTGATTTTTTTTCATCAACGTTGCCCAGCTGTAAGGAACTGAGGCTGTGCGTCCGGAGATTGATGCATCACCCTCCCTTCCAGTAAGGAATCAATGCATCACCTCTGCTGTGTAGTGGTAAGTAATTGACCCATCGCCTCCCATAGCAGTAAGGAACCGATGCATCTCCTCTCAAGGGAGTAAGGAACTGACGCATTGCTTTGCTTTTCTGGCACCTCACATCCCCCGCACCTGCTTTGTATTTGTATTTTGACACATCCAAGGTACTTTGTGCTAAGAGTGATGTATCCATTGATTTCTAATGACTGAACTGATTTAACCTTTTAAAAGTGAAAACATAACTTGTGCATGTTGCATGTTTGTCGTTTCGGTCTGTTTTATTCAGATAAATATTGGCTATTTCTCCAAACTGGTTTGGATTCATTTTGTAGTGTTTTCACTGTATTTACTTTGCGTGCATGTACAAATGCTTTACCTATTGCCTCTGAGATAAGCCTGACTGCTCGTGCTAAGCTACCAAGGGGGTGAGCAGGGGTTATCTTAGCTGTGTGACTCCCTTACCCTAACTAGAGAAAGGTTCCCTACTTGGACAGGCTGGAAACCCCTGTCAACTAACAACCCCATTTCTAACGAGTACTCAACAGAACGTAGGTGCAATCAATCTTAACAACAAACTTTATTTTACGATTCACAAAATGGGTCACGGATTCGATATGAGGAAGGGGCGTGTTAAGGGCATCCCTCCCTAATAGCGACTTGCAGTGCTATGTGTGAATGTTTTGCGACCAAAATGCGGTCACTTATCATTCACATTCTACCACCTACTTCAAGTAGGTGATAACCCACTCGCAAACAGGAAGGGGTACCGAAGCGACATCCCTCCCACTTTGTGAATGGTTGTAAAAATGTGTTTCAAGAGTAGGCAGTGGTCACACAGATTCTTAAATGGAAATGAAAAGTTACATTTTTCATTTTAAAATGCATCCCGTTTTCCTTTAACGGGCTGCATTTAAATAAAACAAAGACTGCTTTATTAAAAAGCAATCACAGGCATGGTGGTCTGCTGACCTTAGCAGGCCACTATCCCCGTGATGGCTGCGATTCCTAATAGGTCACAAAGTGCGAACTACGTCATTAATATTCATCAGGTAGATCTATTTGGGACCTACTAGGAGTCACTCAGTTTGAACCAACACGTTGTGACAGACACATTTCCATTACCAAATATCAATGAGCTTCTCTTATCGTTCAAGGTAGGAAGGTTTTTTCAAAGCTCGATCTTAAAAGTGCGTTCCATCAAATCAGTTTGCTCGGAGTCAAATGGTTTGATTGCGTTTATTAAGATGGCAGGCAAGCTACAGTTTACGAGAATGCCCTTTGGGTTATCCTCTGCTAGCGTATTACAACATATGATGACCGAAGTGTTCAAGGTTTTATGGAACATAATTTACTTCCCGGATGACATTTTGGTGTTTGTGGAGTCGATTCAAGAACACAATAACATCTTACGGTCAGAGTTAGACAGACTACTTGAGGCAGGGCTCAACCTGAGAAAGGACAAGTGTAAGTTCCTAGTTGATGAAATTGAATACCTTGGGATCTACCACCTTGGGTGAGGGGGGGGGGTAAAAACAAGGAGGATCTACTTAGAGCAATCAGATAGACGCCCATTCCCCGAGGCAAGGATCATTTGCAATTGTTTATGCATCTTATCGAATAATATTCAAACTTTGTCAAGAATTTTGCTGTAAAAACTGAAGAGTTGAGAATGTTGTTGAGGAAAGGGTGTACAATTAGGTGGAGAGAAGAACAGCAAGAGGCTTTTGATACAATGAAGAAGGAAATGTGTGAGGCAGGTATCTTGGCGCTGTTTGACACTCAATGGAAATCCATCTTAACCGTGGATGCTAGCGCTTGTGGAGTGGGGGCTGTATTGTCCCAGATGCATGCAGGAGGAGGAGGAGGAGAAAGAACCATGGCGTTTGTTTCACACTTGTTATTTGAGTGTTACCAGAACTTCTATGTAATAGAGCGCAAAGCCTTAGCCGCAGCATTGAGTGTAGAACATTTCAGAACATTCTTCTGGGTCCTTGGGTTTTGTATCTGCACCATCACAAACCTTTGATCAAGGTGCTGATCCCAAGAGGGGCAGGGAAAGAGTCAGCCAGATTTTCAAGACTAGCCTCGAGGAATCAAGAATATAGGTTTAGGATTGAGCACATTCTGGGTAGGAGGAATGCCGAAGTGGACTGTCCTAGATATCCTCAGATTGGACTGAGATTGATGGATAAGACGTCTTGGCCAAAGAGCAAGAAGGAGCTGTAGCTTAGTTGTCTTATGTTGAAGGATGTGCTGGTTGAGCTTTCACAGTGGGGAAATGGAATAGGTGTATGGAAGATGACCAGGTGCGTAAGGATGTAGAACAAAAGGTGGTATTGGGAGGAAGGAGGGAGAGTAAAATTGCTCCTTCCATGAGACCGTATATGAAAGTGTTGGATTAGTGTGACAAAGCAGTGATAATGAGGAATCACAAATTTGTACCACCCGAGGGATTGAAGGAGAGGATCATGTGCTTAGCTCATGAGGTATGACAAAAGAGAGTATGGGGGGTGCACAACTGAGTTGAAGAATGCGTTGGCGAGAAGTTATTAGAGTTCTGGGTGCTCTCAAAGGGTGGTGTTATCCGTCTGAACACAGCTGGGTAATACTATAGAGTTGTGTTTGCGGAAACCGCAGGTACATCCCCAAAGAGGCACACCGATAATGATCATCAAACGTGATTCAAAAGTTCATTTGAAACGTAACATTTATTTTCTTCAATGTTTTTTTGTGTATTCCGTTTTGGATTGTTTTGCTGATATTCAAAGCATATCAGAGGACAACATAGTTAAACATATGAACAGTTGTTTCCAATGCATTTCGGGCTGTTCAGCCCTTGATCACGGAAAAGCTGAGGAGGAAGAATACGAAAAAAGTGTCAGGGGTAACGTGATTATGCAGCATGGGAGTTCTATACAAGTGCTCGTGGTGTTAAAATTTGGTAAATTCAGTGCGATCATTAAGCCCATTCGGCTTCAAAGTCTGTAACAAGTAAATCCATTCAAGTTCTCTCTTGAGTAGAAACTTGGTGTTGTCAATCCCTTCTCTTTTAGAGACGGTTTCTAGAATAATGAATTTCATTTGGGCGATGGTGTGGCGAGCATCAATGAAATGCATGGCGATGTTAGATTTTTCTGATTTCAGTCTGATGTTTGACTTATGCTCGTTAAGGCGTGTTTTCATTTTACGTTCTGTCTTGCCGATGTACAGTTTGCCACATGGGCATTTTAACGCGTAGATCACATTGGCAGTGTCACAGGTTGCATCAACACGAAGTTTAACATTGTGTCCTTTCATTGGGTGCTGTATAGTGTTCCCTTTTATTACATTGTTGCAATGATTGCAGTTTAGGCAAGGTTGAGTGCCACGGTGGTGTTTAGGTATGTCAGTAGGTTTTTCAAGAATTTCCTTTATGTTGTTACTCCTAGTATGTGCGAATATCGGAGGTTTAGCAAAAATCCCCTGAAAATCAGGTTCACTCTGTAGAATGGGCCAGTGTTTCCATATGATCGTTTTGTATGTGGAACTTGCAGTGGAAAATTTGGAAACAAGAACCATACGTTGATCTGAATTTTTATGTGTTTTTGTCAAACTGTCTGATCTCGATATGTTGGTTACACGAGCTCGTGCTTGTTGTAGGACATTGTTGGGGTAACCTCGTTCAAGGAACCTGTTTTGCATTTCTGTGATGCGTTCTTCAACCATAGATTCGTCAGACACTATGCGCTTGACACGTAGCATCTGAGAGAATGGGAGATGTTTTTTAAGGGAACCTTGATGAAAACTCACATACCACATACAAAAAGATCATATGGAAACACTGGCCCATTCTACAGAGTGAACCTGATTTTCAGGGGATTTTTGCTAAACCTCCGATATTCGCACATACTAGGAGTAACAACATAAAGGAAATTCTTGAAAAACCTACTGACATACCTAAACACCACCGTGGCACTCAACCTTGCCTAAACTGCAATCATTGCAACAATGTAATAAAAGGGAACACTATACAGCACCCAATGAAAGGACACAATGTTAAACTTCGTGTTGATGCAACCTGTGACACTGCCAATGTGATCTACGCGTTAAAATGCCCATGTGGCAAACTGTACATCGGCAAGACAGAACGTAAAATGAAAACACGCCTTAACGAGCATAAGTCAAACATCAGACTGAAATCAGAAAAATCTAACATCGCCATGCATTTCATTGATGCTCGCCACACCATCGCCCAAATGAAATTCATTATTCTAGAAACCGTCTCTAAAAGAGAAGGGATTGACAACACCAAGTTTCTACTCAAGAGAGAACTTGAATGGATTTACTTGTTACAGACTTTGAAGCCGAATGGGCTTAATGATCGCACTGAATTTACCAAATTTTAACACCACGAGCACTTGTATAGAACTCCCATGCTGCATAATCACGTTACCCCTGACACTTTTTTCGTATTCTTCCTCCTCAGCTTTTCCGTGATCAAGGGCTGAACAGCCCGAAATGCATTGGAAACAACTGTTCATATGTTTAACTATGTTGTCCTCTGATATGCTTTGAATATCAGCAAAACAATCCAAAACGGAATACACAAAAAAACATTGAAGAAAATAAATGTTACGTTTCAAATGAACTTTTGAATCACGTTTGATGATCATTATCGGTGTGCCTCTTTGGGGATGTACCTGCGGTTTCCGCAAACACAACTCTATAGTATTACCCAGCGGTGTTCAGACGGATAACACCACCCTTTGAGAGCACCCAGAACTCTAATAACTTCTCGCCAACGCATTCTTCAACTCAGTTGTGCACCCCCCATACTCTCTTTTGTCATATCTCACTGTCCGCCCACGGTGGGGTAGCACACTTTTAAAATGCAATTCGACGACATCAGCAGAAGCACAGAAGCCAGAGCACACACATTGGCATATGATGAAACAGAAAAAGACAGAATCTACGCGCTGATTGAGGAAGATATAAGCCCTACTACCAACACCAGAAACAAGGAGCAATGTGTGAAGCAACTAATCTATCTGTCTAAACGACACATCAATCAGAAGCTCCATGCGAGCACACTACTGCGCTATCACCGGGCACTCAGGATCCCACGCGGATTACGAATCGCTTTAAAACCCTCGTTATGCAAAAACTCAGAAAGCTTCCTGGAAAAATGGAACGGGATACTAAACAAATGTAGCCTTGACTTAATATTATTGATCGTAGAGGAACTGGCCGGTATCCTCAAAGAATTGGAGACAGAAATGAAAGAAATACAGGATGAAGTTAAAAATCTATTAACACCTGAGGAACTCACATCTATACTTGAAGACACCAAAACGATCCTGGATAAATATCAGAAAGAAGTACACGAACGCAAAGTCAGAAAATTTCGCCGTGATACGCTTGACTACAAGCTTGACGAAGTTTACTCATGGGCTGACGTCTATGCCCAGAGACGCCGCAACAAACCACCTAACATGAACACGGATACCTCATCATCTGACTCAGATTCAACTAAATTCCCATCTAAGCGTCCCCAACCCTTTAGGCAACCACCCAACAAAGAACAGACCAACACGTCAAATACTAATCAAGCACAAAACATGCCTGAAACCTCGCGTTCTTTTTTAGAGGTCAGCCAAACTCTACCCGAAGACCCAGGCGGAGCAAAGTCAAAAGACAGAGACATCAGTCCACCAACCACGAGAAGCACGATTGCCAAAAAGAAACAAGTCTCGTAATCAACATCTCGAAGACAGAGATCAGTGATTATCAAATGAAACTTCTTGAAAAAGGCACTTCATTTATCCCAACCACATCCACCAATCTGTTGGAACTTGAGGTTAGTACTTTCAAATTCACCCGTAAACTCAGACTCAGACATTTCTTCGATAACGTTTTACCTCCCTCAACCACGACCAAGGATGACGAACTCAAAGGATTACGTCCATCAAGTACATATCTAGCACCGACCAGCCATAAATGCATAGATCTATTTGAGACACTAGTTCGTAAAGATTTAACTAACATCAACTTTAAAACACCAAGGAGAACTCAGAATCTAACCATCAAGGATCGAGACACACTCAAATCGTTGGCCAACAATCCTAACATCAAAATCATTAAAGCTGATAAAGGCGGCGCGTTGGTAATACTCGACAGTGAGATGTATAGGCGAAAACTTAAAGAACATATAGAAGATACCTCAACCTACATGGCACTGAACCATAACCCCACCAACGAATATCAAGATCTTCTGAAAGACATCGTTCACAAAGCACTCCAGAATGGGGTGATCGAAGAACGCACCAAGAAATATCTGCTAATTGATTGTCCAAAAAGTCCAACGATACATATGAGTCCTAAAATCCATAAAAACCTCATGGATCCGCCGTTCAGGCCCATAGTGTCTACTAAGCAGTCCATACATGAAACGACTGGAAAATTCATTGACAAGTACTTGCAACCTTTAGTGATTCAATCAGACAGTTACATTAAAGACACCACCGATTTTCTCATGAAACTTTCCAAAGTCCAAAATCCCAACAATGAATCGTATGTTTTATGTACTGCCGATGTGAGCGCCCTATATACCTCTATACCACATTTAGGAGGCATCGAAGCGATTGAACAAATTTTACTCAACAGTGAAATTGACCCAAAAATGCAAACATTTCTAATTGAATTGATGATTTTCACTTTGTACCACTCTTACTTCAAGGTTGATGATCAATGGTTTCTACAACTCTCCGGGATGGCAATGGGAAATTGTGCTGCCCCGTCATACGCAAATACATACATGGAGAACTTTGAAAGACACCATATATACACCAACTCAAATTTCCAAAACCACTCTAGATTGTACGTGCGATACATTGACGACCTATTCTTCTTATGGTCAGACACCAAGGAATCTTTAAATGACCTCATGACTGAAATCAACAACAAAGACCCACGCATCAAACTAACATGGCTTATCAGCGATATTGACATCGCCTTCTTGGATGTTCATATAAAAAACACTCCACAAGGACTGATCACCGATCTTTACAGAAAAAGTACTGATCGCAACAACTCTTTACATTATGCTAGTTTTCATCAAGGTTCCCTTAAAAAACATCTCCCATTCTCTCAGATGCTACGTGTCAAGCGCATAGTGTCTGACGAATCTATGGTTGAAGAACGCATCACAGAAATGCAAAACAGGTTCCTTGAACGAGGTTACCCCAACAATGTCCTACAACAAGCACGAGCTCGTGTAACCAACATATCGAGATCAGACAGTTTGACAAAAACACATAAAAATCCAGATCAACGTATGGTTCTTGTTTCCAAATTTTCCACTGCAAGTTCCACATACAAAAAGATCATATGGAAACACTGGCCCATTCTACAGAGTGAACCTGATTTTCAGGGGATTTTTGCTAAACCTCCGATATTCGCACATACTAGGAGTAACAACATAAAGGAAATTCTTGAAAAACCTACTGACATACCTAAACACCACCGTGGCACTCAACCTTGCCTAAACTGCAATCATTGCAACAATGTAATAAAAGGGAACACTATACAGCACCCAATGAAAGGACACAATGTTAAACTTCGTGTTGATGCAACCTGTGACACTGCCAATGTGATCTACGCGTTAAAATGCCCATGTGGCAAACTGTACATCGGCAAGACAGAACGTAAAATGAAAACACGCCTTAACGAGCATAAGTCAAACATCAGACTGAAATCAGAAAAATCTAACATCGCCATGCATTTCATTGATGCTCGCCACACCATCGCCCAAATGAAATTCATTATTTTAGAAACCGTCTCTAAAAGAGAAGGGATTGACAACACCAAGTTTCTACTCAAGAGAGAACTTGAATGGATTTACTTGTTACAGACTTTGAAGCCGAATGGGCTTAATGATCGCACTGAATTTACCAAATTTTAACACCACGAGCACTTGTATAGAACTCCCATGCTGCATAATCACGTTACCCCTGACACTTTTTTCGTATTCTTCCTCCTCAGCTTTTCCGTGATCAAGGGCTGAACAGCCCGAAATGCATTGGAAACAACTGTTCATATGTTTAACTATGTTGTCCTCTGATATGCTTTGAATATCAGCAAAACAATCCAAAACGGAATACACAAAAAAACATTGAAGAAAATAAATGTTACGTTTCAAATGAACTTTTGAATCACGTTTGATGATCATTATCGGTGTGCCTCTTTGGGGATGTACCTGCGGTTTCCGCAAACACAACTCTATAGCTTAGCTCATGAGGGCCATTTGGGACAAACCATATGTAAACAAAGAACAAGGAAAGATTTCCGGTGGCCAGGTATGGATGGCCAAATTACGTTGTGGTTGGAAAAGTATGATATATGCAAAAAGAGTGAAAAGAAACTCAAAACAGTAGTCCAGGCTGTACAAGACCATATTGAAGACCCAGGCAGACCATGGAGCACAGTGTGATTGCATTTATTGGACCCATGTATGGGGAGAGAAGTGAAATCAAGAACTCATTGGTAATGATAGACATACATTCCACATGGTAAAAAGTTAGGTTTTTAACAGAGGTGACCACCAGAAATACCATTAAAACTTTGCAGAGAGTGTTTTTGGAAGACGGATAACCCTGTCTGTCGATCACGGATAATGGCATTCAACTCACTGCATAGGAGATGAGATCATACTTGGAAAGTTGTGGGATAAAACACCAACACACTGCGCTATACAACCCTCAAGCTAATGGAATGGTGTAAAAGGCCAACCGCTTAGTTAAAGGTGCAATACTAATGGCAAGTCAAGGTGGGAGTGATGTGCACGAAATGGTGAATAACATGATTTGGGCCTATCGCACCACATTGAACAGCAGGATTAATATTTCACCGTTTGAAAGGATGAGGTGGAGGAAGCCAGGCACAAAGATGTCACTGGCATGATTGGCTTATAATGACAGTGAGGTACAGAGGAAAAAAAACATGTGTCCGTAGGAGAGGAAAGGGCTGGAGATTGGGTGAGTAAGAGCATAGAAGAATGAGTAGGGATTTAATCAAATTTTGGAGGACTTTCAAAGTAAAGGTGGTACATGAAGGGTATGTTGAGTTGGTGAATGGAAACAAATTTAATCATTGCAAAGTTGCACTTTACCAGAAGGGGAATAGTGCCAATGATCAGGAAGAACTCATTCAAGAGGGCATCAGCAGTTACATGTTGGTGGATGATGTGGGGTTAATAAGAAATTCTGTAGCTGGTGTGACCAGACTTTATGAGAATGGTGAAGCGATGTAAGAAAGAGGGTATGAGATTACATTGTACCTTCGGTAGGCGTAAGTGAGTTACACCATCAAAGAAGTTGCAGACCACCTTGGTATTTAGAGGATTATGCACACGTTCATTGAACATGCATTTATATTCTTTACCAGCTTTTGTAGGACTGGCATTTCTATTCATCTTTACCTTTGTGTTGTGCTCCTATTTTGATCTTTGATCATATTTTATTTTAATTAGAAAGGCGAGGGATGTGTAATGTGTAATGGGCACAAGGTCATTTGCACATCTTGGTCCCTCTCTTTGGAATGCCCTGCCCATAGCTCTTCGAAATTAGACAGAGTACGTCCAATTTAGCAAATCACTGAAGACTTGGCTCTTTAACCAATAACCTGAAAGCCGCTTCATACAGTCTCTGATATGCCGTGGCGCCGGGAAACCCTTCTTGGGTAGATGTTGCACCGTATAAATTCCATAAATAAATAAAAATAAATAATGTGTTCATGTAAAGTTGATGTGTACCTTTAAAGTCTTTTAACCTTTATTTGTTACTTTTCTGTTTGAACCCTTGTATTGTACTGTGAGAAGTGGAGATTCCACTTAAGTCAATTGATGTGTGTCTGGCGTTAGGAGGATCACGCGTCTCCAGGCTGTTAGAAATACGTTTCTGAAGCCTTTGTGGTAGTCCTGGCTTTTATTTACTACACTCTCCTATTACAAATGCTAAAATCCCTGGTTAGTCACAGCTGTCTCATACAAAGTAGAACAAAAACATGTTTAATAATCTTTAGTTTGCAGGCGCCAAAAGGAGTCCGCTAATCCCCCTTAATTGAGTTCAGTCTCTGCTCTGTCCGGTAAAGCACCTTGTGCAAGTACTTTGTTGAACAATCAGTGGGTCTGTTTGAGTGCCCTTTAAAGTCTGCTTTAAATGCTGCGTCAGTGGTCCTGCAGGCAGCTCCCCTACATAGAGGCCGAAGTCTTTGTAAAATGTGTGTCTATGTTTAGCCCCTTTCTGAGCTGATTAAAGCCTTGAAACTATTTATTTCAAACCTTTGGTAGATTTCAGAGCTCTGAGTTCCAAGTGTGAGTAGCTTATCCAGTCCAGGTTTTTTTATTTGCATCTGGAACTGGTAGCCAGGTTTATCCCATTGTAAAGACAATACAGTGTGCATTAGAATGCACATTGGACCGGGTGAGGTCCTCTGCATGGATCGGGGAAACTTGGGAGTTTTGAGCGTTGTTGCTAGATCCTGGGAGGGGATGCTGCTGTTGCCACTGGGTCCTGGCAGTGGGTGCTGCTGTTTCAGGACCGCTTTTCCCATTGACGCCCGCTAGGCCTGGTGTTGTTGAATAGTAGTTACTCTATCAGGATCTTCTCTAGTACTCATGAGTAAAATGCTCCATATATCCACCTCTTCAGCTGCTTCCCTTGGTCCATAGCAGCACTGACATTGTTTGGTTGCATGCTGACTTACATCAGATTTTTAAACACAAATGTGCGAAAGAGAACCGTCCACATAGGCTGAGGAGCATCTTCCTCCCCAGCATAGAAGGCTCTAGTAACGTGATCTATGGCATCAATCTGCGCCTCAATAGTGTTGGTAATGTAGAAAGTCCTTCAAAGAAATGGACTTGCAAATTACCACCAACAAATTCAGGTAAAATGTAATCATATCACCCTAGGATATTGTTTCCAGTCCTGGATGGTTGTATGATAGCTTAATGCATTATGGATGTTGTAGTCTTGTTTTGCTTCCACTGAGCTAGTTGGACTAACACACCTGAAATCAGTGATTTGTAGGTGAAAAGTTCAGGACGGGAGACGGGGTCTGTAATACCCTGAGTGAGTTGGGCACCCAATATCAAGCAGATTACAAAAGGCAATGGTACTCCTAATATCAGTGACAATACATGCATAAGAATATCATGTACATGATTTGTCCTATGCAACTGTACCGCAGTTGTGAATTTTTTTACACAACTTTCAACACATTTTAAAGCATTCACTTGCACAACATGGAAGTAAAATTTAAATACAGGGATAATACGGCACTCTCAGAATTCAGTAACTGTATTGTTACAGATGAGTATTGGCTTCAAACTGCAAGTGAGTATTACTCATGAGGCAACCTATGAGTGCTGGATAAATAACACATGCCTGTGTACGTGAGAGATAGAGAGAATTAGAGGATTAGTATGAGTTGGCATAAATGATGTCTGCTTGTGCATGGTGTGTGTGTATGTGTGTGTGTGTATTGTTTGTGATGCATGCATATGATTTTCAGCTCCTGAAGTAGAATTTCAATGACTCGTTACTACATTCAGCTGATAACTGTATTGCACAATCCAGGAAGTAAACTAAATAGTTGGTTGGCTCTGGGTCCACGTTTAACCCCTTCCCTGCTTATGACGGAACAACGCCGTCATGAGCGGGCGAATCAGTGAGTGGGCGGGGTCGTGACGGAACCAAGCCGTCATGAGCACAACTCGCCCGTGACTCATGACGGCGTGGTTCCGTCACAAGCATGGCGGCGCTGCGCTCACCCCCCATGCCCTCCGCGCCGCAGTGGAATTAGCACCGCGGCCACAGGGCTAATACATACAAACATATGTTTGACCACAAAAGTGCAGCTGGTAGGCAGTCATCCTATTTAACTGTAGTCTTCAGTCTTCTCTCAGCCGCCTTCTTCTTTCGTCTACGATCAGTGAAGGCCCCCCTAACATGGTCCTACTCGTCCTCTAAAATGGCTCCCTCTGGGCCTACTTTCTTTCCCTTATGAGTTTCTACTGCTGATTGAATCGTCACACCTGGATTGCACTGTTGATATGTATTTCACCTATTTACTATTGCTTAACAGCCTGATTTTTGTTATAGTTATTCGTCTTTCAATGTATACTTAATGATTTCTGTTTAATGTAAAGTCCTCACATACTTCACAGTTCATGAGTTATAAAAAAACTGATAAATAAACTAAGGGACATATGTACGAACCATTTTTGCTGTCAAAAACGTGCAATCAGGCTGTAAAAAGGCTTTTACACATGTACAAAATACAGTTTGCGATTCAGTAACAGGATTTGTCATTTGGAAGGGGTGTGTTTAGTGCTCCCCTTCCGAATACCGAAACCGAATTGAATGGGATGTATGAATGTTTTGCGACCGAACTATGGTCTCAAAACTTTCGACTTCTTGAAGGAGTTGGTACCTAATTCCGAAATGAGAATGGGTCCCAATGGGACCCATTCCCCTTGAAGAATGCAAAAAATATATTTTTTTAAGAGCAGGCAGTATTCCTACAGACCACTGCCTACTCTTCAAAAAAAAAAAAAAAAAGGCAGTTGCATTTTTCTCTTTTTAAACGCATTCCGTTTTCCTTTGAAGAAAATGGGCAAAAAAAATAAAAAAATTGCTTCATTAAAAAGCAATCACAGATATCGTAGTCTGCTGACCCCAGCGGGCCACCATCCCGGTGATGCGTGCAATGGGTCGCAAACTGTGACATACCTCATTAATATTCATGAGGGAGGTCTATGTGTCCCATTAGGACTCACTAAATGAAACTGAGAGATTCATACATTAGGGATAGCGATTTCCAAATTGTACTTCGCAGAGAATCGCAATTAGGGGAACGCTATTCCTAAAATCTGTACATATGGCCCTTAATGTGAAATACCTAAGACACACCTGAACTGCGTATGGATTTTTTTAACTTTCTCATGCCACCACACTCCCCTTCTAAGTCCAACTTCCTAGTCAGGGTGCATGGAAGGCTTTTTGATACCCCTCCCCTCCCCTCCCCTCCTGCCTCTCCAGCTGCTGGGCCATGTTAGCTGCTTGTAACTAATCAGTTGGCTTGTCATGCTGATGACATCCTCTATTCTTGGTTCCTACTATGTTTATTAAGTTGCTGACAATGGTGTTAGTCAATGTGACGTATGGCCGTCTGTTTCAATAGACTCTTGGGTCAACACTAGATAACTCAGAGGGGTGAAGCCCTAGTTAACGATATTCACATTATAAATTGTAAAATTGGGGTCGAGATCAGTTTATCTTCTTCAAGGCCCACCTTTTAAGAGACAAAACACCACTTAAGGTCCTTTGGGGACAGAGTCCAAGACTTTGGAACCCTCTTAGCAGTGGCATTCGATTCCGGGTTGGTACTTGCTGCCTTAAATCCAGGGAATGCATGAAAAATCGACTTATTCAGATTGGGCTTCAAATAAGTGTCATCTTTATCGAGGGCAGCAGTTGAAGAATGCCAGTTCCAAGATTATTCTAGTATCCGACTTGGCTCTACCCCCTTGTCTCCTCTTCTTGTTTCTTTCCTATGTACCGCTCTGAAGCCGCCTAGACATCGTGTGGCACTATGTAACACTACTGATTGATAAATGATGAAAGAATGATCAACTTTAATTCCTGTACACTAGACTGCCTTAACTGTCTTACTTTGTGGACATAAAAAGTCAGCATGGAAGGCACAACCTTGGCAAATCCATACGCAATTGAATTAAACATAGCTTTTGTAAACATCTAAAGCATTGTGCAGAACGTTATCGAAGTTCCCAGATGCATAGGGAATATGCGAGGAGAGAACTTCACACTACATGTCTCGCATACGACAGGACTTGGCATGCAGCCTGCAAGAGCCTGGTATTTCAAAATGTCAGCCCATGACGTCAGTTCTGCTGTAGGCGCAGGGAGCCAACCATGTCACTATCTATAAAAAGAGACAAAGGACTCCTACAGAGCTGGGTGCTGGAGGATGAAGGTCAGCAGCCATTCTCAGGGCCTGCAGGCGGGATCCCTTCTGGACACAAAGGGGGGATTGAAGCAGCGGGCCAGGCCGTAAAGTTGCAGGACGTGGGAAAGGCGGCGACCCATTCTGCAAAGGGTTCCTCGTAACAGGGGCTTGTTGTCGATGCTCGCCACCCTCGGTAAAGACACTTTCAGCCATTCTGCTGCTGTTGACTCGGCGAACAGAGGAGCGGCCGCCCCGAGAATAACTGGAAATGACATGAATGGCCTCTAAAGACAAAAGAGGGATTCTTCCTCTGCCTGCAAAGGGGCTATAGAATAAGTGGAAATCTGGGGGTATTCATAGAAACAGTGCCACATTCTTGAAGGGCAGCAGTGGATGTAGGCATTTCCCCCACCATTCCCCTAACTCCATGTGAACACCAGACCCATTAACAGAATGCATCTATGTACAGTATGTTTGTACCGGTACCAGTTCAGCACCCACCTAGCACACACTTGTCAGGCCAACCTCACGTGGAGGCTGTCACCCTGCTTGTACTCATCTTCATCCTCCAAACAGATCCAAATGGCTCTAATGGACCTACGGCCCTGGAAACCTCCATCCCCTTCGATAAAACCCATCTTTACTGACTTCAGTGGGATCACACTCAAAAGCTGGGGAATCTCACCCTCCTTGGAGACTCTTAATGTTCAGAGGTATGCTGTGTAGAGAGCAGAATAAATGATGTATAGAAAGCATATGTACAGGTGCAGTGCCAACCTAGCTGGTGAGCAACATAGAGCATGTATGTACAGTCTGTGAGTATTTGTACAGTGCGAACCTAGCTAGAAAGTAACAGAATGCATGTATGTACAGTGTCTATGTGTATTTGTACAGTGCAAACCTAGCTGATGAGCAACATAGTGCATGTATGTACAGTGCATGAGTACTTGTACAGTGCAAACCTAACTATAGAACAGAATTCATCAGTGTTCAGTGTACGTGTACTTGTATAGCATGAACCTAGCTAGAGAGCAACAGAATACATGTATGTACAGTGTGTATGTGTATTTGTACAGTGCAAACATAGCTAGAGAGCAACATAATGCATGTATGTACAGTGTGTATTTGTACAGTGCAAACATAGCTAGAGAGCAACAGAATACATGTATATACATTGTGTATGTGTATTTGTACAGTGCGAACATAGCTAGAGAGCAACATAATACATGTATATACATTATGTATGTGTATTTGTACAGCACAAACATAGAGAGCAACAGAATGCATGAGTGTTCAGTGTATGTGTACTTGTACAGTGCAAACCTACCTAGAGAGCAACAGAATACATGTATGTACAATGTGTATGTGTATTTGTACAGTGCGAACCTAGCTAGAGAGCAGCAGAATGCATGAATGTTCAGTGTATGTGTACTTGTACAGCATGAACCTAGCTAGAGAGCAACAGAATACATGTATGTGTATTTGTACAGTGTGAACCTAGCTAGAGAGCAGCAGAATGCATGTATGCACAGTGTGTATGTGTATTTGTACAGTGCGAACATAGCTAGAGAGCAACATAATGCATGCATGTACAGTGTGTATGTGTATTTGTACAGTGCGAACATAGTTAGAGAGCAACAGAATACATGTATATACATTGTGTATGTGTATTTGTACAGCACAAACCTAGCTAGAGAGCAACAGAATGCATGAGTGTTCAGTGTATGTGTACTTGTACAGTGCAAACCTACCTAGAGAGCAACAGAATACATGTATGTACAGTGTGTATGTGTATTTGTACAGTGCGAACCTAGCTAGAGAGCAGCAGAATGCATGAATTTTCCGTGTATGTGTACTTGTACAGCATGAACCTAGCTAGAGAGCAACAGAATACATGTATGTGTATTTGTACAGTGTGAACCTAGCTAGAGAGCAGCAGAATCCATGAGTGTTCAGTGTATGTATACTTGTACAGTGCAAACCTACCTGGAGAGCAACAGAATGCATGTATGTACATGCCCAGACAGGCCCAACGGCAGAACAGGCCCAACGGCAGAACACAGCGGACACAGATGACAGAGTGACCGACACCCGAAATACGGGGATCTTTAGATGGAAGAAAACAGCCAAGTTTTAATTTGTTTTCTGAAGAGCTGGTGATTCATAGTGGCACGTGCTTTTAAGGGGATAGAGTTCCAGAGTATTGGGGCCTTATGCTTGAATGAACGTCCCCCTGCTCTACTTCTGCGGACCTTGATGGTCCGGGCAAGGTGGAGATCTGCAGAAGGGAGAGCACGCGTGGGGGTGTAAAAGGTGCAAAGTCCCTGCAGTATTTGAGGGCCATGGTCATAGAGAATTTTATGGATTAAGCAGAGGGTTTTGAATTGGATTCTTTGTTTGATGGGCAACCAGTGTAAACGTCATAGAATCTGCGAGGTGTGGCAGTGTTTCGGCAGGGCAAACAGAGTGCGGGCGGCAGCGTTCTGGGCTTTTTGAAGTCTTTTTAGAACCGTCAGATTTGAGCCAAGCATAAGGACACTGCAATAGTCCAGATGAAATAGAACCACGGACTGGACTATTATCTGGCGGGTGGGAGGCTCAAAGAAGCCTAAGATGTGCTTGAGAGAAAGTAGGCGGCCATAACAGGTGCCTGCCACTCTTTTTGCGTGGGAATCAAGAGCAAAGGAGTTATCCATAAGAACCCCCAGGTTCTTGACCTCCTTCTTTGGAGTAGGGGGAGACCCCAGTGTGGAGGGCCACCAATGCTCAGAATGCTTGTGTGTACAGTTTGTGCATGTGATTTGATACTGCTAACCTAGCTAGAGAGCAATAGAATGCATCAGTGTTCAGTATATGTGTACTTGTACAGCATGAACCTAGCTAGAGAGCAACCGAATACATGCATGTAGTGTGTATGTGTATTTGTACAGTGCAGACCTAACTAGAGAACAACAGAATGCCTGAGTGTTCAGTGTATGCGTACTTTACAGTGCACACCTAGCTGGTGAGCAACATAGTACATGTATGTACAATGTATGAGCACTTGTACAGTGCAAACCTAACTAGAGAACAATAGAATGCATCAGTGTTCAGTGTATGTGTACTTGTATAGCATGAACCTAGCTAGAGAGCAACAGAATACATGTATCTACAGTGTGTATGTGTGTAAGTACAGTGTGAACCTAGCTAGAGAGCAGGAGAATGCATGAATGTTCAGTGTATTTGTACTTGTACAGCATGAACCTAGCTAGAGAGCAACAGAATACATGTATGTGCAGTGTGCATGAGTATTTGTACAGTGTGAACCTAGCTAGAGCGCAACCGAATGCATGAGTGTTCAGTGTATGTGCAATTGTACAGTGCAAACCTACCTAGAGTGCAATAGAATGCACGTATGTACAGTGTGTACATGTACTTTACTGTGCAAACCTAGCCATAGAGCAGCAGAATGCTTGTGTGTTCAGTTTCTATATGTGATTTCATACTGCTAACCTAACTAGAAATCAATAGAATGCATCAGTGTTCAGTATTTGTGTACTTGTACAGCATGAACCTAGCTAGAGAGCAACAGAGTACATGTATGTACAGTGTGTATGTGTATTTGTACAGTGCGGACCTAACTAGAGAACAACAGAATGCATGAGGGTTCAGTGTATGTGTGCTTGCACAGTGCAAACCTACCTAGAGAGCAATAGAATGCAGGTATGTACAGTTTGTATATGTGATTATATACTGCTAACCTAGCTAGAGAGCAATAGACAGCAGCCATCCCAAGAACTACCACCCACAGCAGCAGAACCAGGGAGAATCCAGTGCCTTTGGATCATCGCCTGCTCTATCCACAAACACGCCTCTGAGATTTTGGACACCATCACCTCCCTCACACCCGACGTCGTCTTCTTGACAGAGTCCTGGCTCAACCCCGCTTCTGCACCAGACATCGCCACTGCCACACCTAGCGTATATAAGTTCATTCACTGGGACAGCACCAACAAGCATGGTAGGGGAATAGCCATTAGCCACAAAGAATCCCTCCTCTGCACAGCAACCACAGAGGACACCACCCCTATCATGGAACACTTAAACTTCCAACTTGACCCAGACCCCAAAACCACCATTAGAGGCACACTGCCTTACAGACTGCCAGGGCCACGACCAGCTTTCTGCAAAGCCATCTCAGACTTTATAGCCCCCTTGGCCATCAAATCCAGGAACTTCATCTTGCTCAGGGAGCTTGACTTCCACCTTGAGGACCCAGCTGACCTCCACTCGGCCAGCCAAATTGGCAACGTAGGTCTCACACGACTAGTCACCGATCCCACCACATTGCCGGGCACACACTGGACATCATCTTTGCAGCCAGCAATTGGATCAGATACAGCCACTCCTCTGAAATAACCTGGTCAGGCCACTCAATTGTCCTCTTCTCCATCACAGCCACCTCAGGCACCCCTGGCACTCATTTCGGCTCCTCCCACAGGGGCTGGAACAAGGTAGCTGAGGACTGATGGACTGACACCCAAAACATATCCGCCCCCAATCCCAGCTCCTATCTTGAGGTGGTGGGCAAAAACGTCAACTACCTGAATCACAGACTGCACCAACAGTCACCCCCTCAAACCTGCCAGACAAGGGAGACTCATCAAGCACACCAGCTGGTACACCCCGGAATTCAAGCTCTCTAAACGCACCTGCAAAGAACTGGAAAGCATCTAGCAACCTAGCAAAGCCATTAACGACCAAGATAACTTCAAACAGGCCCTAAACTACTACCACCCGCTCCTGAAAAAAGCCAAAAAAGACTCACCGCTCAGTACGGAGCGAGCTTCAACTACAGCAAGGGACTCTTTAGCACTGTCAGAGAGTTCTCAAACCATAGAGCAGCCGAAAACACCATCACCCTTCCCAGAAACTCTGCGGCACACTGTCCGACTTCGTCTACAGCAAAATCTCCGCCATCTACAAACATTTTAATCCCCAACCAACAATCTCTAACTCTCACATTCTCTTCTCCCTCACTGACTCCCCACTCTGCCCAAGGATAACAGCATGGAACCCCCTCACCACACAGACAACCACCACCATCATGAGATCTAGTCACTCTGGTGCACCCAGTGACCCCTGTCCCCATCACATGTTCAACTTGGAGAAAAACACCATCAGCAAAGATATCGCCCTAATCCTGAACACTTCCATCGCCGCTGACAACTTTCCAGCAGAATGGAAACATACGGAGGTCAAACCCTTGCCCACTAAACCCTCCGCAGACCGACAAGAACTACTGGACTATCTCTCTTCTGCCATGCCCCGCTACAGTTATTGAAAAACCAATCAACCAGCAACTCACCGACCACCTGCAGAACAACGAGAGGGTACGGCCTAACGGCTAGGGTGGTCGACCTCGAAGCTGGGGAACCGGGTTCGAGTCTCGGCAGAGACGCTCAAAATCCTGAGATTCTGGGCAAATTACTTAATCTCCCTGTGCCTAACAAAAATTAATTTGTCCATCTGTAACGCAACTGGTGCTCATGTAAAGCGCTCTGATACCTTCGGGTCAAGTTTGCACTATATAAAGCTCCTTTAAAAAAACAAGTATTTGTAATGCAATAGGTCTCGCATTTTAGAGACTTTGACTTATTGGTACTGTAAATGTAAATGACAATGCTTTTTATTATTCAGGTTTTTTAAACACATAAATAAAATGCATTGTTATTTACAATGCCAGTAGCTCAAAATCTCACAATTGCGAGACCTATTGCATTGCAAATGCGTGTTTTTGTGGTTGCAAAAAATGTAGTGAGAGAAGTGTCACACACGGTGCGGAGTTTGAAAAGAATGAGAACTGCTTTGCCTCCTTTATCTAAGGAAACATATCCTCCGTGATGGCCATGAGAGTGGACTCTGTTCCGTGAAGAGATCTGAAATCTGATTGGGTCGAGTCGAAAATCTTACTGCTTTCTAAGTGAGACAGTTGTTTATTAACTTCTAATTCCAGGAGTTGGGAAGGAAAAGGAAAGAGACTGGTCCTAAGTTACTAAGTATTGAAGGATCTGGATCCTGTTTTTTTAAAGTAGGAGCAGGGCTTTAAGTGGGCCAGGTCCTGCCTGTTGTCAGCACCGTCAGTTCTAAAAAGCAGCTCCTGAGACGGGTCCCTATCGATCTCTCCAATGTTGCCTTCACCCTCAGGGTGAAAAAAAATCTTAACTCTGCAGCAGTGCCACTCTTCGCTGTTTTTGATTTAACTTCAAAGAGACTCGTTTTAGTTATTTCACAGTCTTACTATTTCAGAACTGAAGCATTTTCAATATTATATGCAACAAAGCTGTGGTTGTAGCTTTTTTTCTAATGCAACTGACAACCATTCACAAAGCCAATAGACCAGGATTGTTGTAGGTATAATGTTACTTGTTGCATTACATATCCACAGGATACAAGGACAGAAACAGCAAAATACCATTCAGGTGGCACACTATATAAAGCACAGGTTTTTAGCGAAGCCTTTAATTACATCAGCCTCGCAGTTTTGAGACACCCCAGTTTTTCCATCCCACTTAAAGCCCTGAATAGGGGAATGAGCAGGGTTGGATTGGAACAGAAAATAAGTCTGGGCACCAAAATAAAAGTGCCCCCTTTAGTGTATGGTGTCTATAAAATATTGCCTTTCATCTGAAAAAGGTATAGTCCAAAGCTCTGTTTTTAATATAAAAGCAGGGCCTTCGGTGGTTATATCACAGAAAATACAAGATTTGAAAACAATATTATTGTCTATGGGTGCTTGTGGAAGACACTTTCTATAGATTGGAATTTAGAGAATACTAAAGTGATTCTGGTATTTTACTGACCTCTGCTGATCGTTTTCTACCAAGAAAGTTAAATAGAAGCAGTTGAACAGAAAAAAGGTCCCTAAGCGGAAGCAGACAAGTCCTAGGGCTGATCTCCAGAGCCCACGAACATACACATATAAGTATATGCTAAAGTATATACTAAAGTATATACAAGAGGTTTCAAATGCTCGACCTAATGTTTGTTTTAATATCAGGAAAAATGCCAGTCAAAAATTGATCCAACAGACAATAAAACAGGCCAACAAACCTGTTGGAGCGGTGCCAGTCAGTCACTGCCTGATTGCCCAGTAGGCCAGTCCATCCCTGGAAATGAATGTTACTTTTTTTCAATCATTTGGGAAAGTCCTAGATTCAAGAGCAGCATTTCAGATGTAAGAGAGTACTTACAGATCATGTCTAGTACTTTGTGGAAAATTTGTGAGAGCAAGGGTCTGAAGGGGAGCCAGGTCTAATGATTTTACCTATGCAGGAGAAGCAGAAACGACGGGTGGTGACCGGCAGGTGCTCAATATATTGTCACTAACTTAGTGGTACTCATTTGATAAACCTCGGAAGGATAACAGGCTGAGTAAACCTACCAGGATTTGAACCTGTAACCCAGAGATCAAGCGGTGGAGAGGATGCATTAGACAATTGGGCCATCTTTTTTTCTCAATGGAATAATGAATGAACAGGAAATGGAGTAGCAAACAATATATTTTGCTGCAGGATTAGTAGTACGTGTTAGTAATGCAGGAACTCTTCCTGTAATCTCCATGTATGAACAGGGCTGTACTAATGAAGTGAACCCTTTGCCCACGTAGTGTTATGGTGTGTAAAAATTACAAAAGGATGAGGTAATAGAATCACAGTGTGTGCCGCATCAGGCTGTATAATGTGCCTTTTCTTGCTTCTTGAATTAGTAAATCATGCCATAGAGTTTGGTCCTCTCTTGCTTTGTTCCAGGGCCCTGGGTATAGGCAAACATTCTTAAGAGTGCGCTTGTGTTCATAGGGTGACGTGTCATGAGCACACTGGTGCTGGGGCAGTCAGATATCAAAACGGCCTGTGTACTTATCCCCCAGATTCATTTTTAACAAGCATTTGCAATGCAATAGATCTCGCATTTGCGAGACTGAGCTACTGGCATTGTAAAGGACAAACCTTTTATCTATGTGTTGGTTTTGAAAACAGATACATAAAAGGCATTGTCATTTACAATGCCAATAGCTTAAAATTTCACAAATGAGAGACCTATTGCATTGACTGTTTTAAAACCACTTGGGAAAATAGAATACTGGCAAACAAATATTTATTGTACTCGAGCATCTCTGCACAATCAATACGCGTGTGTTTTCAAAATTTCCTAGACATTTTTCATCATAAAAAGTAGTCAGACACAGCAAAATGATCCATTTGTATAATTATTGGATTTCAACATTGAAATTACGCTCATTTTTCAGCTCTCTGTTGCTCATTGCCAAAAATAAGGCGCATACCATAACACGTTTTTACAGATGCCATTTAATAATGAAACAATATTATATACAATATATCAAGTACCTTGGGAGCTAATCTAAAATGCAGTATTGACCAACCAATGTGTCTTAAGCTGTTTACAAGAATCAAGAGATTCAGTCTGTGAAAATCAATCATATTGTTGCATAGCGCTTTGTCTGTCACAGGTGTGCAGCGTTGTAGCAATGGAAATACCAGATGTTACCAATGCATGGTATTGTAGAGATTTCTAGCTCACCTTGTTCACCGTTGTGGGGCTGAAAATTGTAACAGGGCAGGTGCAGGAGTGTGTAGTTCGAAATGTGCTGTGATGGTGTCGTTCTTTGTGAACTTTTGTGAAAAGCGTTTTGAGTTCGTGGCCGAGAGACCAGAGGTGCTCTTGTCCTGGATCGCAAACAAAACAGGTGATGGACCGAATGTGGATCAATGTCACACATTCATCCCAGTCCAAAGATCTGGGCTCAAATCCATCGTTTTTTTGCACTCCACACCACCCTGGGTTAGACAATGGCGATATGCAAATTAGCTCTGACCCTGTGCCCCATGGGAACAGTCCAGTCCGAACTACAAAAGCCATGTCCTTCCCAGAACGGAATCAAGCATCCGAGGACCGGACCGGTTTCGAGGTAACACCTCTCATCAGCCCGGCTAGCTTGACTCCAGTGGTGTGGAGGGCCTGGGACCCACGTCTGAGCATCCCCAGCGCACTTATGGCGGTATTTGCAAACAAAACAGGTGATGGACCGAATGTGGATCAATGTCACACATTCATCCCAGTCCAAAGATCTGGGCTCAAATCCATCGTTTTTTTGCACTCCACACCACCCTGGGTTAGACAATGGCGATATGCAAATCAGCTCTGACCCTGTGCCCCATGGGAACAGTCCAGTCCGAACTACAAAAGCCATGTCCTTCCCAGAACGGAATCAAGCATCCGAGGACCGGACCGGTTTCGAGGTAACACCTCTCATCAGCCCGGCTAGCTTGACTCCAGTGGTGTGGAGTGCCTGGGACCCACGTCTGAGCATCCCCAGCGCACTTATGGCGGTATTTGCAAACAAAACAGGTGATGGACCGAATGTGGATCAATGTCACACATTCATCCCAGTCCAAAGATCTGGGCTCAAATCCATCGTTTTTTTGCACTCCACACCACCCTGTGTTAGACAATGGCGATATGCAAATCAGCTCTGACCCTGTGCCCCATGGGAACAGTCCAGTCCGAACTACAAAAGCCATGTCCTTCCCAGAACGGAATCAAGCATCCGAGGACCGGACCGGTTTCGAGGTAACACCTCTCATCAGCCCGGCTAGCTTGACTCCAGTGGTGTGGAGTGCCTGGGACCCACGTCTGATCATCCCCAGCGCACATTCGGTCCATCACTTGTTGTTTTTGCAATTGCCGCCCTAAGTGCGCTGGGGATGCCCAGACGTGGGTCCCAGGCACTCCACACCACTTGGAGTCAAGCTAGCCGGGCTGATGAGAGGTGTTACCTCGAAACCGGTCCGGTCCTCGGATGCTTGATTCCGTTCTGGGAAGGACATGGCTTTTGTAGTTCGGACTGGACTGTTCCCATGGGGCAACAGGGTCAGAGCTGATTTGCATATCGCCATTGTCTAACCCAGGGTGGTGTGGAGTGCAAAAAAACGATGGATTTGGGCCCAGATCTTTTGACTGGGGGAATGTGTGACATTGATCCACATTCGGTCCATCACTTGTTGTTTTTGCAATTGCCGCCCTAAGTGCGCTGGGGATGCCCAGACGTGGGTCCCAGGCACTCCACACCACTTGGAGTCAAGCTAGCCGGGCTGATGAGAGGTGTTACCTCGAAACCGGTCCGGTCCTCGGATGCTTGATTCCGTTCTGGGAAGGACATGGCTTTTGTAGTTCGGACTGGACTGTTCCCATGGGGCAACAGGGTCAGAGCTGATTTGCATATCGCCATTGTCTAACCCAGGGTGGTGTGGAGTGCAAAAAAACGATGGATTTGGGCCCAGATCTTTTGACTGGGGGAATGTGTGACATTGATCCACATTCGGTCCATCACTTGTTGTTTTTGCAATTGCCGCCCTAAGTGCGCTGGGGATGCCCAGACGTGGGTCCCAGGCACTCCACACCACTTGGAGTCAAGCTAGCCGGGCTGATGAGAGGTGTTACCTCGAAACCGGTCCGGTCCTCGGATGCTTGATTCCGTTCTGGGAAGGACATGGCTTTTGTAGTTCGGACTGGACTGTTCCCATGGGGCAACAGGGTCAGAGCTGATTTGCATATCGCCATTGTCTAACCCAGGGTGGTGTGGAGTGCAAAAAAACGATGGATTTGGGCCCAGATCTTTTGACTGGGGGAATGTGTGACATTGATCCACATTCGGTCCATCACTTGTTGTTTTTGCAATTGCCGCCCTAAGTGCGCTGGGGATGCCCAGACGTGGGTCCCAGGCACTCCACACCACTTGGAGTCAAGCTAGCCGGGCTGATGAGAGGTGTTACCTCGAAACCGGTCCGGTCCTCGGATGCTTGATTCCGTTCTGGGAAGGACATGGCTTTTGTAGTTCGGACTGGACTGTTCCCATGGGGCAACAGGGTCAGAGCTGATTTGCATATCGCCATTGTCTAACCCAGGGTGGTGTGGAGTGCAAAAAAACGATGGATTTGGGCCCAGATCTTTTGACTGGGGGAATGTGTGACATTGATCCACATTCGGTCCATCACTTGTTGTTTTTGCACTTGTCCTGGATCGCAGCACTAGAAGTGTGATGGAGGAGGAAGTGTGAGAGGTACACACGCCAGTTAGGATTGTGGGAAGCTGGCAGTTATGGTTAATTTGCAGCCCATAAATTATGCTTACGTCTTTTGTTAGAGCTAACAATCCATTACTAGTCACATGCTTTTGTGCCCAGATCTCTGTAACAGAGGCATACAAACTCGAATTTGATTTATAGGCATGAGTCTGCGGTTTTTGATCACGTATTATGATAAAATCATGAGCCGGCCGGCCCGGGGAAGCCGAGATGTGATGGGGTGCCCTTGCAATGCAGCCAGCATCCCGAGCCGCTGGTCACAGGACACGGGCTTGACTTTTGAAACTGCCTGGGCAGTCTGGTAATAGGTAGCTATCGGATATTGGCAAGGCCTCAAACCCTTCTTAGCAGTGTTAAATTGGTAGCTCTGGGGGTACTGGCAGCGAGCCCTCGGAACCTGTCCCGAGCTCCGGCATTCCTGCCCAGGGGGGTCTTAGGACGTTGGCAAACGCATACATGCCAATAGACCCAGTTCAGGCGGGAGGCTCTGGATTTTTTAAGCCAAAAATGTTATTCTTTTGGCTGTCTCACGCCTGAACTCGCCTCAATGGAGAAATACATTCTCTCCATTAGGTTTTTTAAAAAATGATAAATGTCCCACTTTCCTCTTTTAAATATTGGCATGTATGCAAACAATCTGCAACAAGCCCCGGCACCTCCCAAAATGCGTTTGCAGCCAGCAAGGTGTTTCCCACAACATTCCACAGTGCGCTGTCTTTTCTTACCTTGCAAATCTGGAGACAAATTTTTGTGCTGAGATATGTCTGGTGGCTTAGTGGACTTAATTTATCAACTCCCAAAAACTGTGTCTGACTTCAGGATCAAGGGTGCAGACTCCCTCAGCTTTTCATTCTTCCAAGGTCGAAAAAACGGGCATCATTGAGCTGAATAACAATAAACGGGTGGTATTCGGCGGTGAAATGCCTGGAGTGCTGAAGGTGCAATGCAAGAGTTATGTTCTTCACTCCCTTTTGTGGGAAAATTTTATAAAAATAACGCCCAATGTCCCACGAGTGCGGGAGGGGAGGGGGGTGTTGGCTAATAATAAAGAAAACCGCATGCAAGTATCGCCCGCCGGTGTCCCGCGAGTGCTTTGTGGTCGGCGGCCATGTCGCACAGAAGGAGCCGGTGCCGAGCAGCTATAGGCACAGATCTCGGAGCTGAAAGCGCTCTGGTGGAAGGAAGGCACTCATGGCACAGGTGCTCGCGGCCTCAGGAAGGTTCGAACTGGCCGGTCAAGGTGCAGCTTCTGGGCTGCAACCCCGCTTTCACTCTCGGTCGCAACACCGCGCATTGTTAAAGTGAAAACGCCATGAAGTGGAAGAAGTCACATACCGGAAATGCAGCCTAGCTGCCATTGTCCCGAACAGTGTGTGTATCAAATAGTACTGAACCAACATCTAAATCCTACCATGTTACGCCGCAAGTGCAAAATCCAGTCCGGATGGGCGAGCCGAAAAGGAGACAGGGAGGGAACAAACAAGCCTCACTTCAAAAAGAAAGGGAGCGTTTAGCATATAGTGTGACGCGCGCCAATAAAAAGCATGGGCGGAGCTTCCACTCCATTTCCGAAATCACCTCGATTACAATAGATCTCGCAGAGCGAACAGCGCATGCGCTGCGACGCTAGGAGAGACCTAAAAAGGGTGCTTTGGCGAAATATTCAACTTGGCCCCTCTTAAGTGGTATTTTAGGAATTTCCAGCTACATATTAAATTGAAAAACAGTTTTGAAGCAAGAGTTCATGGACCACAGTGGAAACAAGCAACATGACTCATAGGTCAACACGCCCGTACCATTTGGGGGAGTAAGAGCTATTTGGGTCCACTGAGATGCTCTCACCCAAAAAAAGCTGTGACACTGCACCTGCTGTTCAGTTGATAGTCGTGCCTCTAAGAAACAGCTTGCGTTTTTTTTTCGGCAGGCATATAATAGAATATTACAATTACCTCCTCTCATCTATAGCAATGGAGGCAGAGCAAATCCATGAAGTCAATGGGGAATATGAGAATGTAATTTTTTAGCGTGAGAGGCAAAATGAAAGGGCGGGGTGGGGCAGAAGTGGATACAGGTTGCGAAGGTTAGAAATCTCATCGAAATCCAGGCCAACCACTTGTATTTCAGCCTGCCAATAACCAGAAACATCTATATAATCCTGCCACAGCCCTTCCTTGGCCCTCCTCGTCCAGCAGAGGTGATGCGTACAAATTATAATTATTTACAAAATGGTCAATTAAAGCTTTCCTTTTCAGGTGTGGTGCCACAATAGCCCCCTAATACCCCACACACACCCCTCCAGTAGAGTGAGAATCAGTCATAGGCTCTCTAGGTTGCCAGAAACAGTCCAGGCGGGAGAGCTTTTCACAACAGATTAAAAGACCCGAACAAATGTCATGTAGTTACATAATTCTGTATTTCTTTAACATAGTATGTTTATTGCCTATTTCAAATCTTTAGGTTTCGCTCAATGTCTCCCTTCCTATAATTTTAGAACCCTTTACATCACAAAAGGAAACTTTACATCCCGAAGGGCATAAATAATAGCAGTACAAGAGACTAATGTTTTCATCCTTCGAACTAGAGGTCACACTGTGAGGCTTAAGAAGAGGCATTGGGGGCAGCGCTAAGTAACATAAGCCTTGCAATGCAATAGGTCTCGCATTTACGCAAGACCTATTGCATTGCAAATGGTAGGCATCACGTACAGAGGGTCGGGTGGGAGAAGGCACGGACAATGGGATGGTGGGCTGGGGGCAGAGGAGAAGGGGAGTAAAGAAGGCACCAAAGCATGTTGCGCCTGCAGTAGGAGAGCCTCATTAAAGAAAATAGTGCTCACAGTCTAGTCTAAATAACGGGTACCAAATAACAACTGAAGTAAACAGGCAAGTCGCCATCGGAGGTGACAAATGAAGAGGAGGTGGAACTGAGGAGGGACTAACAAGCTTATTGACGAATCAGAAGCCAGCATTTAGGACGGACAAGGACACAAGCCAATGGCAAATGCGTCGGGCTTCTATTCCCTACTCCTCTACAATAAGTCTAGCAGAGCAGTACATGAGCGCTGGCTCTAGGCTCGACCTAAAAAAATCCTACTGGACTCTCCCAATCTGTATTCTGCAACATTCAATATGGTTTCCCAACCCATCCTTGTAAACAGACTCCACCAGATGAGAATCCAAAGGAATGCCCTCAAATGAATTGCATCTTTTCTCACCGGAATAACACAAAGTGTCCGCTTTCTGCCCTACACCTCAGACCACAAGAAAATCATCTGCGGGATCCCTCAGGGGTCCTCCCTGATACCATTCCTATTTAACGCTTACATGGGTCCTCGGCCACCCTGGTCAGAGCCCACAGTATGAACATCATCTCATATGCATCTTACAACTCATACTCTCCTTATCTGCTGACCCCACTAACACCAAGGCAAACTTCCACAGGTGTATGACCAGCATCGGTACCTTGATGCAAAACAACTGCCTCAAACTTAACATGGACCAAATGGGGGGTGGGGTGGCCAAGGAGGCCAACATGGCGGACGTACTTGGTAGCCGAGCTCTCTCAGCTCCGAACCAGCCTCTCCGAGGGGCTCACGGTGATGGGTGGCGACTTTAATGCCATTCCTAATCCTGAAATAGATTGCCCCGGACCACCCATGACTTCTCGTAGCATTGGTGCTAGCCGTCTTGTCAGCCGGGTTGTGGCCTGGGGGCTCTGTGATGCCTGGTGGTCCTGGCACCCTTGAGGCTGGCAATTCACGTACACCTCCGCCGCCCACCTTGCATGGAGAGTGGCCATGCGACATGTGTGCTGGAAGACAAGGCTCACACAACAAACTCCACTTTGGCATGGTACTTGGTTAAAAGAAACAGTGTCCCTTAATGGCTTTCGCCCCTAGGACTGTATTAGCATCACAAGGTACGGGGATGTCTGGTCGGAAATCATATACGGTCCTTCCATGAGCTACATCAGACATATAATCTTGCACACACCCAGTTTTATAAATACCTCCAGCTCAAACACGCCAGAAATAATACTGTAAAAGCATTGTATGGTTTTCTAAGCCATATTAAAGTACATACACAAATAACAATGACTAAAAATACTCAACTGGTGCTTCTAAAATACGCCTACCCCGATGTACCTAACCTAAGTCTAGTACGTGGGAGGGAGTAAGTATTGTGTACCATTGGTTTGGTTTTCTTTGCCAAGAATCTAACCAAGATTACTCTTGGGGTCTAATCAGCCCCATACCTTGGTTAGAATGAAGGAGGTCTGGTTTCTCTGTCTCGGACTCGATTTCCCAACACCCCGCAAGGGTAGCTTGGAAACACTGGAGCTGGATTCTCAGTGAGGGAAAGGACAGCTTCTCGATCAGTGCGTCAGCTGGAGGGTCGGCTTCCTTCGGCACTTGCTGTAGCGAGCTACTTCGGGCAAGTAGATAGTCGAACTGCTCCGAACCACCGTGTCCTGCTAGAACAAGTGAAGGCATATTTATACCTTGAATGTGCCTAGTTTGACGTAAAGTCGGGCATAATAACGTCAGTAAAGAACCCCAAAGGAATAGTAGTTCTTTGTAAAGTCCATGAGTTCTTGGACAAATCAATATTCAAGCAAGGGGAGGTCCCTGACTGCTGTAGCCGATTTTCCAAGAAATTGTTGTGCCTTTTTGGTACGGGTGGAAGTAGCCATGCCTGTATTTGGACTGCATGGGCTATGTCTAAATATGGGTATGATTTCTATTCCTAAATTAGGGCAATGTGAATTGTACCTATATAAGGGCATAAATCGGAAAATTTTGCTCGGATCCTAAAACGCCATACAACAGGCCACGGCTCTGGTTCTGAGTTGAGTCAGAGTAATATGACATTTCTGGATGACCAATAAGCAGTAGAGAAATGGCTTTGGACATATCAGAATGGTTCTTTTCACACATCTTATAGTGTACTGTCTGGAGTTTGTAAGCTCTAGGGAACTGAATCTACCCCATGTGGTCTCCTTCTCCATAGGAGTATAATGTAGTGTTCCTACAGTGAAACAGTGAAGCACACAGACTATCCCTTACACGTTTCTCCCCACATTATATGGCCTGTTCCATGCCACCACCCCACCCCACCCCACTCTGCATAGTCCCTTCTCACAGCCTAGTATTGTAGCTTCCACTTAAAGGAACACTCGGAAGACCTCGGAGCATGTTGCATCTCGACCACTGACACGATGTAAAATTAAGCAGGGATTTGTTGTGCATATAATTATTTATTTGTTTGAAATGGTTTAGGTCATTTATGGGCTTGGCCAATCTGCTGGATTTAGACCGGCCACAGTGGGATGTTTTGTTTCCCGTTTTTGGCTCACCTCTGCATACTTTGGGCCGTATCACATGAAGTGACACTGCAAGTGTTCATTTTAAGGGAGTCTCAGCCACAGTTTTGCTCTGACACATGTCTTAAACAGTTGGAGAGATACAGCTTTACTATTCTACCACTTTAAACAGTGTTAAATAGTTGCTTGGCGCAAGAACTTCAAAGGCATGTGCTCATTCTGACTGGAAATGTAGCAGCTTTTATCGATATTTAATGTACACAAAAAAACATCACAAAACAGTTGAAACATAATAGGCACAAGCAAACAATGAAAACAGAAAGCTACACACAGCAACCACAGTAAAACACTGTATCTCAATTCAGTAAAGAAGGACAATTCTCACCGTAGCACAATCTGCAATAGAACATATCACACAGCAAATATTAACAAATGTTCTTATCACACATCACCTCTTCCAGAAACTTAATGTTATAAAATGGTGGTAAAAGGGTTTTGTACCAAACATTGCTTCAACTTACCACCAAGGCAACAAAATAGCGGAAGCCAAAAATGTTGTACGTTTCAGCTCTTTGTCTTTTAGTGCCCGAATTCTGTTATTTTTCATTTTAGATATGAACGTACAGATTGTAGAAACTAATGGACAGTTCGTAGGTTTTCGAAAATGCATCTATGAGGATTTTAAATGAAAATAGTTTTGGATGTGCCAGCACAATTAATTTCGACTAATATATAAATGGGTTATTGAGAAACGCGACACGTTTAATATTTCTCGTATTTGATGGTTCCAGAGTCAGCCTTTGCCTCTCCCAAGATACTTTGACTTTTGCTTGTAGTGACCAGTAAGCTTTTGTCTGTTAACCCCCTCTTTTATTCCTAAATGTATATGGATAAAGTACCCCACCCTACATTATAAGGATATTGGAAGTCACAGAGGAGTGAAGTGATCATATAGAGCATGGGTACTCACAAACATTTTCCCAGGGGCCCCAAAGTACGGTCTCTGGTGTGACCGAGGGCCACACTGATGCCAGCAGGGTGGTTGTAGGGGGTGTGGGTGGGTCAAGTTTTGTAAGGCGGTCTAAAAAAATATTAAATAACCGGGCAAGCATTTATTTGCATGTTAATAAATGCTTGCCAATTTATTTAACATTTCTTTCCAAATATTAGTGCTCAGCAAGAAGACAACAGCTCGTGCTGTTTTTCACCAGGGGGTACGCCTGTTAAGGTCAAGAGGGCCGCAAGAGGCTCCTGGGACATACTTGGATTTTACTGATAGAGGAACGAGGCCGAAGGGTGAGTTCCTTTATAAGGTCATGGAGCTAGACTAGGGAAGAAATGCTTTTAAAATGTCATGAGGCCTAAGAATTGTTTTAGTATGAGTTAAAATAAATTATAATAATAACTTTCATCCTGTGCTCTTCTTGATCCTTTCAGCTTCCGTCGCCATGATGTGCGAGACGGGGCAGCTCTCGCCGGAATCGCTCAGCCCCACTCAATTCTATGGTGAGTCCTCGGACACCTACTTCCAGGTGGACCGATGGCAGAAGCTCAGGACAGCTGTCAGGAAGCTGGAATTCTGGGAGAGTTTTAGTGCTGAATTGATCGGGACCGGTTTCTTCTCCAAAGTTTATAAGGTAAATTTGAGAATGATCTAGATACAATGAATGTGCATCTTAAAACCATCAAATCAGATGAAGATATTAGAGGAATCCTCTCTAGCGATGGAACCAACTGCTCTGTGGTGTTTGCAAGTCACACCTCTTCCACTGCAGATCTCTAGGGATCCAGAGTTGCAGGTAAGCTCTGTGACCTTGCGATTTAAGTCCTCTCGCGTCATTTGAATGCACTCCTCTCCACAATGGCCAATAGCAAAGGAGAGTTGCTGCAGGACAGCTCTGACAGCTCTGGTATTAAATTTAGTGATGTGATGCCCATACACTCAGTCGCGTCCAGCATGACTCGCGGGTGGGGGGTGTGCGGAGGGTCATGTGAGAAAAGGGGTGAGGGGGGGCAGGTTTAATTAAGAAAAAAAAAGTTTAGCTTAACCTTCGCCGGCCCAGCCCGGTCCTGTGTTGCGTCTGCTTCTCTCTCTGCTCATCACAGGAAGCAGGCAGCCTCCCTCCCTTCCCCTAAGCCAATAACAAAGATGCAATGGCAGCGTTGTGATTGGCTGGGATGCCGACCCCATGCAGCCTACATGGAGAAAAGGGAAAGTGCCTAGGACTGGTTTGGTCGACCCTGGGGCCGAGCAAACAGTCAGCTCCCTCAGAGTGGGCAAGCCACTCCTCCCATGCCCTAGAGCAGGCCCACCCGCCCGCCCCCAACCAAACCCTTCTGATTTCTTCTTGCAGTGCAAGAAGCAGAAACATAAAATACCATTTTATATTTCCGCTTCTTGCACTGTGAGAAAGCAGTGGGGCGACGCTCCTCCGCCCACATGGAGGAGCCGCCCTTGCATATACTAGTGATTTGTCTGTGGAGCTGAAACGTCTGTGGTCCACCTGCCTGAAGTCAGTCCTTGGAGTGCTGGTGAGTCAAGCAGAAGTGGGAGGGTTCGCTCCAGCTGAGTGATTCCCGCTCCCTTCTGTGATAAGCACACTGGTGAACTCTGAGCCGAGCAGAGCACAACACATTGCACAATTGATCGAGATAGGGAGTCCATGGTGACAGCTTTGCTACAACATGCTGTCAACAACTACAACAACTGCCTGCTTCTTCTAAGAGCTTCGATCTTGTCGAATAAACTGCCAGGTGTCGCACATGTGACGCATCCTTTCCCCAAAATAACAACTGGCAAACAGCCTAAATTTAAAACCGGAAATTGACACACTGATGACTAGAAGAAACCTGAATTTGGCAGACAGTCAGGACCCCAGGCCCATCCGGTCTGCCACTCGCTACATCTGTGCGGCTGTTTGATCTTTATTTGTAACTCTACTCTTTCACCACTACTGCCCCATGTCATTCCTCTGGACCGCTTTAGTTATCACTTAATCTGTTGCTCTCTGACTCAATTATTGCATCCATTGGAAAGTTGTTCCCTACATCCACATCCTTTCCTAATGCACATTCTTTTTTTTAAAATGTTTTTCTTTTTGTTTTGAAGATTGAACATAACATCAAACAAGTCATGAAAACACGATACACCTAATGCACATTCTTATGTTAATTTTCTGCCTTGCCCTGTCAGTCTCACACTGTGACTTGTGGTTCCTGTAATAGTGTCTGTTGGGATTTGCCTGTCTCTTGTGCCTGACCTATTGAGGTAGGCTGTCTGCTCTCGTAAGAGGGGAGTAGTTTACTATGGAGGCTTCTTTGATTGATTTATCACGCACAGGCAGAGACGAGTTGGTTGGATGTGGGGTGATTGACAGGGTCAATGTTCTTACTAGCAACTGCTATCACCGGGGAACATTTTAGGCTCCCCCCCCCCCTGAACCGAGATAGTCTCCACTGTCTGCGGTGTGCCTTCCACAGATTGGCTGAGAGCTGTTAAGTGACATGTCTCTGGCAAATCAAATGTCTTACGATATATGATGGGGATTGTTTGTTTCAGACCGGAAAATGGGCACCAGCCAGTCAGGTGTTGGATTTCACTGCCACAGATCAGGAATTTGGTAGAATAACTGTAGAGACGTTTGATAACCCTGGGAACCACAGGTGCGAATTCTAACATCTCCACCCAGCCACATATCCTTGCAAAGTCGATCAAATGAGTGCATATATATTGTGTTATAGGAACACCTTTTTATTTACAGCACTTCATAGGGGCATTGCTCAAGTTATGTGGTTCTTCACTGAAGGGATCTCACGAGTTTCTGACTGGATATACTGCAGGAGATGGCCAATGGGCTGCTTAGTTTCTGTGAAGGGAGATGTGAGAGGAAGGGAGTTCCCTAGAGTTAGTCATTGTGGGGTTTCAGGGGGGGGGGGTGTAGGAAGGTGGATATCTGACTATGGTTGCCCCCAACTTTTTGCCTGGTGTTTTGCTGGTTTTTCGACTTAGTTGACCTGGGGCCCTGCTATTCAGGACCCCAGGCCCACTACTCTCTCTGTAAAATGGATTCCATGTACTCTAGGTACATATCTAATTGGATACTGAGTCACCTTATCAGCCCCTGTACAGTGTACCTTAGGTACCCAGGGCATAGGTGCGCCCAGGGCCTACCAGGGGCTGCAGCATGTATTATGCCACCCCTGGCTGGCCATCCAAATCTGACACAACTGGCTGCATGACAGCTGGGGCAAGGTGGTGTAATCACCCTTTGCTTTAGGTATCTCTATACCTAACCCTAAAATGGACACATATATTCCTATCAGTCACTCCTATGGCAGGCCTTATTAATCCTGAAGGCAGAGTGCTTGGAATTATGTGAGATGGTGCTCTGGCATGAACTGAGCCCGTTTGCAGCTTGCGGAACCAAGTCCTAATAGCTGTTCCATGATAACGCTATACCATATACTCTTAAGTGCATTATGATCCTCGCGGTCAAATGCTAACTTTGGTATAGCATTATCAAAACATGTCGAGTAAGGTGTTATACGAATTGGAATACTACCCCCTCGCCAATTCTGGTGACGGGGGTAGCATTCCACCCTTCTAGAGGGACACGACATGTATGTAACTGTGAACCCCGGTTAAAGTTAACTCGAGCCTCAGCATTACAAAATTGTTGCTGCCACCACAGACACAAGTCTGACCTCCTGCTGCTGGGAGTCCTTCCAGCGAGGGAGGCTCGGACAAAGGGTTTACTGCCTTGGGAGGTGCTAGCACCACCCCAGACAGGATTTTGTGTATTAGGTAGGCCAGGGCTGAAAGGAATGAGACATGCCTGGGGCACACAAGGTGTCCTGTGCATACACCGGTCAGAACCAGTTCCTGGAGCACTCCAGCCCCAGAGCTGGCGCAAGACCGGACAAAGGAAAGGGGGTGTAACCACCCCCCTTCCTGGTCCCACCCAGGGGAGGGACCTAGTCGTAGGGCAGCCCCCCTTTAGTTGGATAAAGGTAGGAGCTGGTCCCATTCCAAATTAGATTATCCTGATCAACTTCACAAGAAGAAACTCTGGACCTCGACGTTCTGCCCCACAGAAGACAGAAGGAATCTCCCTTGTGGGCAAGGAGTGTCCACCCTGCATCTGCAGGCACCATCAGCGTACCGCGACTTCCCTTTGTCGTCTTCCTGCAAAGGATCCAGACTTCAGAGCCCAACGAGACCCAGATTCCCAGACCTCTCCGACCTCAACCCACATCTGCAGCAGAGCTGAGACCCGTGGGTGCGACGAGACACGTGGGACCGGCCATCTTGAAAGAAGCAGCACTTCGCTCCAGCACGACTCCTGAGGTATCCTCATCCAAGTGCTCTGGGGACTGAGAAGCCCCGACCCCGAGCAGCTCCTGCATCGAAGATCAGCCCTCCAGCATCCACGAGATCTGCGTGGGGCCCTTCTGCCTGTTTGCTGCTCGACGCGTTGTCTGGTCACTTGCCGGCTGGCTAGTGACCTCCTAGACGACGAACACCGACAACTTTGCTGCTGGTCTGGTTGCTCCAGACTGGCCCTTGCTCCCTTCCAAAAGAGGAGCACCCCGGACCCTCCTGGTCCACTCCAGATGCCGTTTCCACTCACCGCGTGGGTTTCCTTTGCCAAGGCCTGTTGAACCCGAATACGGAGACGACACCGCCGACAGCGAGAGCCTGCGTGGGACAGCTCGTGCCTCCATCCTGGTCGTCGAAGACACCACCTGGTCCTCGTGGCTGCAGAGACAAGCGTCCCCCTTCACCTGATTGCGACGACGACATCTGGTTCCACTCCTGGTTCCACTCCAGTCACTGGCTAGTCACTTTGAACATTGTCCCCTCTGCTTTCAGGCTCTTCTCTTCACCAATCCACCCTTGGATTGCACCGGACATCTTCCTCCTGGTCGCCTGTAGCATCTTTCTTCAAGGCACCATAGACTTCGACGCGGAAACCCGACACGACTTCGCACCTATGCACCCGCAGCCTGTGGGTGAGGATTTCGGTGCTCAAGGGTAGCTTGACTCTCCTAGTGTCCAGTTACATTGTCGTTTCAGTCCTATCTAGTCAGGAACGTCCGTACTCACCTTTTCTTTAAACTGTACTGCCCATAGACGTTTGTACGCATCTCGCGTGTGAGTTCACACTCTGCACACGCGCTCCGTGGGCCTTCTATTACTTACCTTAAGTTAGTATAGCGTGGTCCCAGCGATCCTACAACCTCTGGACTTTCACATTCCATTTATTTAATATATGGTTTGTCGTGCCCCTAGGGCACCATTGTAAATCATGCAACTTAAACGTATTTTTCCTAAGAGTTTGTCATGTGCTTAGCCCTCTGACCTCATAAAGAGTTCAGAGGTGTATGTTAGTTAATAAATAACTGTTTATTTTCATAACAACCTGTGTGGTGTCCTTTTCATTTGGTATTCAAAGGCTATATGTGGTAAAACAGCTGGCTTCACATGCCATAAAGAGTTTAGCCTAACGACTGCTTTTGTCCACGCTACTAGGACAGCTGGTCTGTAATGTTGACTTACAACCAATCACCATAAGGGTTGTTTGGACTGATACAAGGTGATCACTAGAACTAGTGAACATCATATATCAGGCCAACTTCTCACAGGGGGGAGAAGGGCTACTCTATTAGAAGGTTAATTCAGGTCTGCCAGAATGGATAGAGGCCTACCCAGAGGGGCGTAAGCCGTGTTTCTAGGTGAGAGCCGGAGGAAGGCAAGATCTCTGCCTTGTTAGAGGGCAAGACACAAAAGCTGCTGGAGCAGTGCACAGGATCACTGTCCATGGGAATGCTCCTGTGATTGAGAGCATCCAGCCACCAGGTCATTCCTTTCTGCTCTTTGCTGTCCTCCTCTTTCGACCTTTCATTTGGGTTTTCTGTGCTTTAAGAGAATTCTTGTAATAGGATCCTCTCTGTGGTTCCACTCATAGGCCCTATCATGCTTTCCTGTCACTCTCATGTGCAACACTAGATGGTTCAGCCTCATAAACAAAAATCATCACAAAATGCACACTTTCTTTAAGCTGGTGTAACAGGCAAATGGTTATCTCAGACCATACTATCAGTCGAGGTTTCCCTCTGCCACATATAGCTGCAGTCTTAATTTTTGCCTATCGGAGATCATAATCCCTGCATCCCCTTCTTGATTGTCTTCCAAACCTGATTTGCAGTTGTGCCCTTGTACTCTAACCCTTATAGATCGCTCCTTGTAGTTTCCATCGCCCTTGAAGCAGTAATCCCACGACATATGTTGGTGTCATGTGACAGCCTGTATCGCTAACTTTAACATTTGTGCTATAGTCTGTTACTATGGGATTTAGTGAAAAAGACCAGGATATACAGAAATCACTGCAGGAAGTAACCTGATATCCATCCTAGTACCATGATGTCCCAGTAGAAACAATTTTAGTGAGAACCAGAAGAATAATCCGATACCCCATTGCTTTTCCTGTAGATCGAACACACATGTAAGTCTTTCAAAACTGAGGACGTAAACATCATAAAAGCAGATTGACTGGGCACCCTGATGCCTGCTTCTAAGCAGGGTTTGCCAAACTGATGGGGAAAGATGATTCGAACTTCCATTGTGCCCCTTTGAGATCTTACAAGGGGTTGTAAGCGCTTGCGTACGGACCTGCCTACGAGCTATGTAAGGCTGTTAACATTGTAGAAACTAGAACCATGAGGCGGAACTCCGGACATCAGCCCCACCTCTCCCTGCTATTCTATGGATCTGGAACACCTTAAGCTTGTTAATAACTTAGGTTGAGCTAATTCGTGCAAACATCCACTAAAAAAAGAATCTTAAAAAAAAGCTACTTAAAGCTGCAATAGCTACAAAGAAGTTTCCGAGTAGCACAATTGCCAGGAGAGACGATGCAATAAAAACACTTTTCAGTTAGTCCAGGGCCCCCCTTCTCCAGTACTTTAAAATATTCTAGAAGACCATGAACTTGCTGTAATTAAAAATCTGGGATCCCTTGTCTAATGTGTTGTTCTTACCACTTGCTCCTGTATCAAGTTCTTGAACCACGTTTTACTGTTGTCCATCCCTTCCCTGGGGACATTGTCATTCTCAAAAAAACTCCCCCACTCTTTGATTTATTTGGCCCTTACCTAGCTTGACCGCTAGAGATTAAGGGTCCTGTAGGGGCTCTTTATTGCTTTAGAGATTACAGAGAATTTCACCCAAGGGATGGTGTCCTTCAGGTTCCAAGGGAGGAGAATCTACCGACCCCTATTCAGAAAGTCCAACTTTGATCCTTCAATTTTTCCTAAACTTTCCACAATTGCTGTGCTTCCCTTAGTAGCCAATTATAGGGGCAATATTGTGGCATGACGGCGCCAGTTGAATATTGAATATGGCTGCTGTACCTCTCCTTACTGTTTGAAGGATCTAGATTTCCCTTTCCGTTCCTGGCCAAAACTCTCGGGGTGGTTTAGGAAAGTTTGTAAGTTCTGCTAGTTATTCTGTTTCTCGCTGCAACAACTGATTATTTAGGCAGGCGATCGTAATGGATAGACTGGCCGTGGTGGTGGACCCCCCATTACAACTGTTGCCTGGTCTCACTCCTTTGACTCTTTGTGTGTGTGTGTCTCTCTCTCTCCCTGCTACAGTCACATGTTGGTTCCTCCTGGTGTTGTCCTCCCCCCTGCTCTTTTTATTATCTACTGATCCAATGTACTCCTCTTCTTAGGCAAGACTTCCGTCTTATGACCTCTTTATGCCGATGATTCAGAAAAGGGGGTGGTGATGAACAGAGTGTCTGAATTAAGCAGACCACTCTTACCCAGTCCAAAGATCAGGGCTTGATCCATCACCATTATTTATCTCACTGTACCATCCCAGTTCAGAACCTGGCTATATGCAAATCAGTCTGTCCCTGGCCCAGTGCATCATGGAAACAGGGCAGACTAAACTACCAAGCCAATTCTTCACCAGAAAGGTGACAAGCTACCGGGGACCGGTTTCTGGCATTTCAGCCGTCGTCGGCCCGGCTTGCTTGAATCCTGATGGTGCAGTGAGAAAGGGACTCATGTCTGAGAATACCCTGCCACACCTATAGTGGCCAAAAACGATTCAGAAAAGGGGGTGGTGATGAACAGAGTGTCTGAATTAAGCAGACCACTCTTACCCAGTCCAAAGATCAGGGCTTGATCCATCACCGTTATTTATCTAACTGTACCATCCCAGTTCAGAACCTGGCTATATGCAAATCAGTCTGTCCCTGGCCCAGTGCATCATGGGAACAGGGCAGACTAAACTACCAAGCCAATTCTTCACCAGAAAGGTGACAAGCTACCGGGGACCGGTTTCTGGCATTTCAGCCGTCGTCGGCCCGGCTTGCTTGAATCCTGATGGTGCAGTGAGAAAGGGACTCATGTCTGAGTATACCCTGCCACACCTATAGTGGCCAAAAACGATTCAGAAAAGGGGGTGGTGATGAACAGAGTGTCTGAATTAAGCAGACCACTCTTACCCAGTCCAAAGATCAGGGCTTGATCCATCACCGTTATTTATCTCACTGTACCATCCCAGTTCAGAACCTGGCTATATGCAAATCAGTCTGTCCCTGGCCCAGTGCATCATGGGAACAGGGCAGACTAAACTACCAAGCCAATTCTTCACCAGAAAGGTCACAAGCTACCGGGGACCGGTTTCTGGCATTTCAGCCGTCGTCGGCCCGGCTTGCTTGAATCCTGATGGTGCAGTGAGAAAGGGACTCATGTCTGAGTATACCCTGCCACACCTATAGTGGCCAAAAACGATTCAGAAAAGGGGGTGGTGATCAACAGAGTGTCTGAATTAAGCAGACCACTCTTACCCAGTCCAAAGATCAGGGCTTGATCCATCACCGTTATTTATCTCACTGTACCATCCCAGTTCAGAACCTGGCTATATGCAAATCAGTCTGTCCCTGGCCCAGTGCATCATGGGAACAGGGCAGACTAAACTACCAAGCCAATTCTTCACCAGAAAGGTGACAAGCTACCGGGGACCGGTTTCTGGCATTTCACCCGTCGTGGGCCCGGCTTGCTTGAATCCTGATGGTGCAGTGAGAAAGGGACTCATGTCTGAGAATACCCTGCCACACCTATAGTGGCCAAAAACGATTCAGAAAAGGGGTGGTGATGAACAGAGTGTCTGAATTAAGCAGACCACTCTTACCCAGTCCAAAGATCAGGGCTTGATCCATCACCGTTATTTATCTCACTGTACCATCCCAGTTCAGAACCTGGCTATATGCAAATCAGTCTGTCCCTGGCCCAGTGCATCATGGGAACAGGGCAGACTAAACTACCAAGCCAATTCTTCACCAGAAAGGTGACAAGCTACCGGGGACCGGTTTCTGGCATTTCAGCCGTCGTCGGCCCGGCTTGCTTGAATCCTGATGGTGCAGTGAGAAAGGGACTCATGTCTGAGTATACCCTGCCACACCTATAGTGGCCAAAACGATTCAGAAAAGGGGGTGGTGATGAACAGAGTGTCTGAATTAAGCAGACCACTCTTACCCAGTCCAAAGATCAGGGCTTGATCCATCACCGTTATTTATCTCACTGTACCATCCCAGTTCAGAACCTGGCTATATGCAAATCAGTCTGTCCCTGGCCCAGTGCATCATGGGAACAGGGCAGACTAAACTACCAAGCCAATTCTTCACCAGAAAGGTCACAAGCTACCGGGGACCGGTTTCTGGCATTTCAGCCGTCGTCGGCCCGGCTTGCTTGAATCCTGATGGTGCAGTGAGAAAGGGACTCATGTCTGAGTATACCCTGCCACACCTATAGTGGCCAAAAACGATTCAGAAAAGGGGGTGGTGATGAACAGAGTGTCTGAATTAAGCAGACCACTCTTACCCAGTCCAAAGATCAGGGCTTGATCCATCACCGTTATTTATCTCACTGTACCATCCCAGTTCAGAACCTGGCTATATGCAAATCAGTCTGTCCCTGGCCCAGTGCATCATGGGAACAGGGCAGACTAAACTACCAAGCCAATTCTTCACCAGAAAGGTGACAAGCTACCGGGGACCGGTTTCTGGCATTTCACCCGTCGTCGGCCCGGCTTGCTTGAATCCTGATGGTGCAGTGAGAAAGGGACTCATGTCTGAGTATACCCTGCCACACCTATAGTGGCCAAAAACGATTCAGAAAAGGGGGTGGTGATAAACAGAGTGTCTGAATTAAGCAGACCACTCTTACCCAGTCCAAAGATCAGGGCTTGATCCATCACCGTTATTTATCTCACTGTACCATCCCAGTTCAGAACCTGGCTATATGCAAATCAGTCTGTCCCTGGCCCAGTGCATCATGGGAACAGGGCAGACTAAACTACCAAGCCAATTCTTCACCAGAAAGGTGACAAGCTACCGGGGACCGGTTTCTGGCATTTCAGCCGTCGTCGGCCCGGCTTGCTTGAATCCTGATGGTGCAGTGAGAAAGGGACTCATGTCTGAGTATACCCTGCCACACCTATAGTGGCCAAAAACGATTCAGAAAAGGGGGTGGTGATGAACAGAGTGTCTGAATTAAGCAGACCACTCTTACCCAGTCCAAAGATCAGGGCTTGATCCATCACCGTTATTTATCTCACTGTACCATCCCAGTTCAGAACCTGGCTATATGCAAATCAGTCTGTCCCTGGCCCAGTGCATCATGGGAACAGGGCAGACTAAACTACCAAGCCAATTCTTCACCAGAAAGGTGACAAGCTACGGGGGACCGGTTTCTGGCATTTCAGCCGTCGTCGGCCCGGCTTGCTTGAATCCTGATGGTGCATTGAGAAAGGGACTCATGTCTGAGTATACCCTGCCACACCTATAGTGGCCAAAAACGATTCAGAAAAGGGGGTGGTGATGAACGGAGTGTCTGAATTAAGCAGACCACTCTTACCCAGTCCAAAGATCAGGGCTTGATCCATCACCGTTATTTATCTCACTGTACCATCCCAGTTCAGAACCTGGCTATATGCAAATCAGTCTGTCCCTGGCCCAGTGCATCATGGGAACAGGGCAGACTAAACTACCAAGCCAATTCTTCACCAGAAAGGTGACAAGCTACCGGGGACCGGTTTCTGGCATTTCAGCCGTCGTCGGCCCGGCTTGCTTGAATCCTGATGGTGCAGTGAGAAAGGGACTCATGTCTGAGTATACCCTGCCACACCTATAGTGGCCAAAAACGATTCAGAAAAGGGGGTGGTGATGAACAGAGTGTCTGAATTAAGCAGACCACTCTTACCCAGTCCAAAGATCAGGGCTTGATCCATCACCGTTATTTATCTCACTGTACCATCCCAGTTCAGAACCTGGCTATATGCAAATCAGTCTGTCCCTGGCCCAGTGCATCATGGGAACAGGGCAGACTAAACTACCAAGCCAATTCTTCACCAGAAAGGTGACAAGCTACCGGGGACCGGTTTCTGGCATTTCAGCCATCGTCGGCCCGGCTTGCTTGAATCCTGATGGTGCAGTGAGAAAGGGACTCATGTCTGAGTATACCCTGCCACACCTATAGTGGCCAAAAACGATTCAGAAAAGGGGGTGGTGATGAACAGAGTGTCTGAATTAAGCAGACCACTCTTACCCAGTCCAAAGATCAGGGCTTGATCCATCACCGTTATTTATCTCACTGTACCATCCCAGTTCAGAACCTGGCTATATGCAAATCAGTCTGTCCCTGGCCCAGTGCATCATGGGAACAGGGCAGACTAAATTACCAAGCCAATTCTTCACCAGAAAGGTGACAAGCTACCGGGGACCGGTTTCTGGCATTTCACCCGTCGTCGGCCCGGCTTGCTTGAATCCTGATGGTGCAGTGAGAAAGGGACTCATGTCTGAGTATACCCTGCCACACCTATAGTGGCCAAAAACGATTCAGAAAAGGGGGTGGTGATGAACAGAGTGTCTGAATTAAGCAGACCACTCTTACCCAGTCCAAAGATCAGGGCTTGATCCATCACCGTTATTTATCTCACTGTACCATCCCAGTTCAGAACCTGGCTATATGCAAATCAGTCTGTCCCTGGCCCAGTGCATCATGGGAACAGGGCAGACTAAACTACCAAGCCAATTCTTCACCAGAAAGGTGACAAGCTACCGGGGACCGGTTTCTGGCATTTCAGCCGTCGTCGGCCCGGCTTGCTTGAATCCTGATGGTGCAGTGAGAAAGGGACTCATGTCTGAGTATACCCTGCCACACCTATAGTGGCCAAAAACGATTCAGAAAAGGGGGTGGTGATGAACAGAGTGTCTGAATTAAGCAGACCACTCTTACCCAGTCCAAAGATCAGGGCTTGATCCATCACCGTTATTTATCTCACTGTACCATCCCAGTTCAGAACCTGGCTATATGCAAATCAGTCTGTCCCTGGCCCAGTGCATCATGGGAACAGGGCAGACTAAACTACCAAGCCAATTCTTCACCAGAAAGGTGACAAGCTACCGGGGACCGGTTTCTGGCATTTCACCCGTCGTCGGCCCGGCTTGCTTGAATCCTGATGGTGCAGTGAGAAAGGGACTCATGTCTGAGTATACCCTGCCACACCTATAGTGGCCAAAAACGATTCAGAAAAGGAGGCGGTGATGAACAGAGTGTCTGAATTAAGCAGACCACTCTTACCCAGTCCAAAGATCAGGGCTTGATCCATCACCGTTATTTATCTCACTGTACCATCCCAGTTCAGAACCTGGCTATATGCAAATCAGTCTGTCCCTGGCCCAGTGCATCATGGGAACAGGGCAGACTAAATTACCAAGCCAATTCTTCACCAGAAAGGTGACAAGCTACCGGGGACCGGTTTCTGGCATTTCACCCGTCGTCGGCCCGGCTTGCTTGAATCCTGATGGTGCAGTGAGAAAGGGACTCATGTCTGAGTATACCCTGCCACACCTATAGTGGCCAAAAACGATTCAGAAAAGGGGGTGGTGATGAACAGAGTGTCTGAATTAAGCAGACCACTCTTACACAGTCCAAAGATCAGGGCTTGATCCATCACCGTTATTTATCTCACTGTACCATCCCAGTTCAGAACCTGGCTATATGCAAATCAGTCTGTCCCTGGCCCAGTGCATCATGGGAACAGGGCAGACTAAACTACCAAGCCAATTCTTCACCAGAAAGGTGACAAGCTACCGGGGACCGGTTTCTGGCATTTCAGCCGTCGTCGGCCCGGCTTGCTTGAATCCTGATGGTGCAGTGAGAAAGGGACTCATGTCTGAGTATACCCTGCCACACCTATAGTGGCCAAAAACGATTCAGAAAAGGGGGTGGTGATGAACAGAGTGTCTGAATTAAGCAGACCACTCTTACCCAGTCCAAAGATCAGGGCTTGATCCATCACCGTTATTTATCTCACTGTACCATCCCAGTTCAGAACCTGGCTATATGCAAATCAGTCTGTCCCTGGCCCAGTGCATCATGGGAACAGGGCAGACTAAACTACCAAGCCAATTCTTCACCAGAAAGGTGACAAGCTACCGGGGACCGGTTTCTGGCATTTCACCCGTCGTCGGCCCGGCTTGCTTGAATCCTGATGGTGCAGTGAGAAAGGGACTCATGTCTGAGTATACCCTGCCACACCTATAGTGGCCAAAAACGATTCAGAAAAGGAGGCGGTGATGAACAGAGTGTCTGAATTAAGCAGACCACTCTTACCCAGTCCAAAGATCAGGGCTTGATCCATCACCGTTATTTATCTCACTGTACCATCCCAGTTCAGAACCTGGCTATATGCAAATCAGTCTGTCCCTGGCCCAGTGCATCATGGGAACAGGACAGACTAAACTACCAAGCCAATTCTTCACCAGAAAGGTGACAAGCTACCGGGGACCAGTTTCTGCCATTTCAGCCGTCGTTGGCCCGGCTTGCTTGAATCCTGATGGTGCAGTGAGAAAGGGACTCATGTCTGAGTATACCCTGCCACACCTATAGTGGCCAAAAACGATTCAGAAAAGGGGATGGTGATGAACAGAGTGTCTGAATTAAGCAGACCACTCTTACCCAGTCCAAAGATCAGGGCTTGATCCATCACCGTTATTTATCTCACTGTACCATCCCAGTTCAGAACCTGGCTATATGCAAATCAGTCTGTCCCTAGCCCAGTGCATCATGGGAACAGGGCAGACTAAACTACCAAGCCAATTCTGCACCAGAAAGGTCACAAGCTACCGGGGACCGGTTTCTGGCATTTCACCCGTCGTCGGCCCAGCTTGCTTGAATCCTGATGGTGCAGTGAGAAAGGGACTCATGTCTGAGTATACCCTGCCACACCTATAGTGGCCAAAAACGATTCAGAAAAGGGGGTGGTGATGAACAGAGTGTCTGAATTAAGCAGACCACTCTTACCCAGTCCAAAGATCAGGGCTTGATCCATCACCGTTATTTATCTCACTGTACCATCCCAGTTCAGAACCTGGCTATATGCAAATCAGTCTGTCCCTGGCCCAGTGCATCATGGGAACAGGGCAGACTAAACTACCAAGCCAATTCTTCACCAGAAAGGTGACCAGCTACCGGGGACCGGTTTCTGGCATTTCACCCGTCGTCGGCCCGGCTTGCTTGAATCCTGATGGTGCAGTGAGAAAGGGACTCATGTCTGAGTATACCCTGCCACACCTATAGTGGCCAAAAACGATTCAGAAAAGGGGGGCACACTCTCAGGATTAGGTCTAACTCTGGAGCCCTACTGCACCTTCACTCCAGTTTATCTTAAAGATTGATTAATCTAACTCCTTGAAGCTGATTATCTTTGGCCTGAAAGTGTATTACCCATTCGTAATTTGTGCCATCAACTGGCTTTTAGGTCATGTGGACTTGCTGCCTAAATTCAACATCTAAAGGTCTTGTTTAACTTTGGCTGCAGCCGTAAGGCCAGTTTTAGGGACTCATTTTTCTCAAACGGCTAAATAGAACCCATCATTCTACTCCTGGTACAGAAGCATTGGGCACTGATAGTGGGCACTGCTATCAACTCGTGTATTGATTATTAAAATGCTTTTTCCTTTTGTTTACCCAGGGTGCTGATTCAGAAAATGCACTTGGCTCCAAACACCTGACTCCAATTAATCTTGCATCTCAAAAATATTTACACATCTCTGAGATGAGGATATGTCTCCACTGACTTCCGTTTGCAGCCAAAATCAGTTTCAAATGAGTTTTTCTAGCTTTTAAGTGCTTTCGTTGGGCCTATGTGTCGGCCCAGGTTCATAAATATTTATTCTCATTTGCTATTAGCATTGGCCGTCTTCACTTTCTGGCATCGCCTTCTCTAACACTCAAAATCTTTCAACCAAAGACAGGGAGAGATTGCCAGTATAAGCTTGCTACATTTCCAATCGTTTTCCTATAATTTATGGAAACATCCTTAATTGCGGTGACTGTTTTCCACCTAATAGGGTTGACATGATCAGGACCGGCTATGGTATTGACTCCAGGCATTGACAGATCATTGCTACATCTCCACTGTGGAGGCAACCAGTCCGATTGTGCCTCATATACATAGGAGCGGTGTGGCGAAATCTACCTATGACGACTTGTAGACTGGACACCCTGCAGGAAGAGAAAGGGAAAGATGTATAATGCTTGGTTCTTCCTCAAGGCAATTCTGGACATTTGAGTTGAAGATTTTGTTCATTTTAATTCAAATCTCCTGCAGTGCGAATTAAAACACAGAACCACTGAGATTGTTTGACCCTCTTCTCATTTGTCTGTAGATACCCCATCAATCAAAGCGCCTTCCAGATGTTGCGTCTACTTGTTTGAAGAAATCTCAATTGTAAACCAATTGTAACACTCTAAAGCGTGATCCTTTCCATTCAAGTGCAAGGATTTGTTTCACGAACAAGTTTTAAGAAAAATACATGGCTCACATGGGCGTGAATGTGTTTGCTATGTTCACACTCTATAGCCAAGTATACATCTTTAGGCCACAGCCTGCTGAGGGACAATTGCATAAAAGTTCTGTTTCAATGGTGTATTTTCTATTTCTACCCCATTCTATTAACCCTTTGCGTGCTGGTGACGGAACCACTCCGTCACCAGCCATGGACGCGCTGTGCTAATGACGGAGCGGTTCCGTCACGGCCCGGCCGCCACGCCTGTGCGGCGTTAATTCCACGCGTGTGCTGAGCGTTCTATTGAACGGGCGGGGCTGTGACGGAACCACTCCATCACAAGCACAGTGTGCCCTTGGCTCGTCACGAGCATGGCGGCTTTGCGTGGCCCCCGTTTCCCCCCCAGCGCCGCGGAGGAATTACCGCTGTGGCCAAGGGGTTAATTGGTAAACCTATTGTAAAGCTGACAAAATATTAAGGAACTGATGGAAAGATTCTTTTTCTTTGAAGACCGACACCAATTGCTTCACAGAGTAGTAGCAAGCACTGAGAAGACACAGCTTAAATGAACTGCTGGAAAAAACACAGCCTCTATGAACTATTGTTAGATGTTGAGAGGAGTGGACCGCTCTAGAGCTACCACCTAGGTTAGTTGTGTCCTTGAGGTGAGATGTGAATGATGTAGATGAACTCTAATGGGCACCTTCAAACCTTGACAGTTAGGTGTGAAACTAATGCAAGGCTCTCTCTCATGTGAAGAAACGTTTCAATACTTGCCAGGAACTGTGCTGTAGCAAAAGGAACAAATGATGGATGGAATGCTGAACAATGCAAACATTCACCCCCAGCACAAAGATCTGGGTTTAATCCATTGTTTTTTTGCTCACCACACCACCCCAGTTTGTACCCAGCTATATGCAAATCAGTCTTGACCCTGTTCTTTGTGGGAACAGTTCAACCCGAACTGCCAAGCCAGGTCCTCCCTGGACCGTAAACAAGCATCCCGGGACCGGTTTCAGGGCATCACCCTTCATCAGCCAGGCTAGCTAGTGGTGTAGTGAGTAAGGGACCCACGTCTGGGTATACTCTTCCAACTTATGGCGACATATGCAAAAGAAACAGTTGATGGATGGAATGCTGGACAATGCAAACATTCACCCCCAGTCACAAAGATCTGGGTTTTATCCATCATTCTTTTGCTCACCACATCACCCCAGTTTGGACAATGGGATGTAGCATTCTGGTCCAGCTTTAACCGTGTCAGAAGATATACTGGGCATTTCATCTGTGCACCCAACACTCAGTCATCCATGTCACCTATGGGCCCAGCTTACAGGCCTGCACCTGTGAGTCTTTTCTCAGCTCTTGAAACGGCACAATCATGAATTCTGTGTTTGCTCATAGCTGTTTCACCTATAAAGATATTTAGGCCATACAGTTTCTTTAGCATATTATCACCAACATACTCTAGTGATAACTCAGTATCGATGAACTGTGTCTCCTTATCCTGAGTCATTTTGCCATCCCAATTGCAGAACGGCTATTCAGATTATTGCTTTCCCATTCGTATTCCTGAGCACCAACAGTAGCTTGAGATAGCACCCTTTATTATTTAGATGAGCGTAGATGGCAGGAAAACCATTTGCTAATTATGTGTGTTCTTTACTCTATGGACTTTCGCTAGTGGGATCCATGCTCCCCTCTGTGCAACATGTAACACATATACCTAAGTATCTATTACAATGGTTAAAGATTGGTGGGGAGGCACCCAGTTGCTGGGGTTTGTAGTATTCTGGGAGCATAGACTCAAACATGAGTCTGTCATGGGATCCTCCTGTGGATTGCTTGGGCACAGTGAAGGATATCTCCAGGGGAATGACCTTCACTTCACTGTACCATGTTTCCACACTCTACACCAATCTACGCTGCTCCACAGTACTTTATGCCACGTCACTCTAGGCCACTGAACTCCACTCTACGGCACTTCACTCTAAGACACGCCACTATATAATGCTCTACTCCATTAAACTTTACACCACTCCGACACTCTTCTCCACTCTGTGCCAGTCTGACACTACTCCACTCTACGACGCTCTACACAACTCCCTCTCTGCCACTCGATACCACTTTACTCCACTATATTCTATGACACACTCCACTTTAAGCCACTCTACTCTGACACTTTGTCACTCCACTCTATAACACACTACTCAATGTTGTTCTATTCCACTATACTACACTACCCTATGCACTCCATGACAATCTACTCCGCTCTACGCCAGTCAACTCTACAACACTCTACTCGACTTTATGCAGTACCCTCTATGTCACTCCACTCTGTTCTACACCACTCCATGACACTCTATGGTAGTCCACTCTATAGCACACTACTCCACTCTGACATTCTACTCCAATCTATGACAATCAACTCTGACTCTCTACTCCACTCTCCGCCCTGCCACTCTGACACCCTACTCCCTCCACAACGCTCTGTGCCACTGCACTGTATACCACTCCATGACACGCCCCTTCACTCCACGTTACTCAACTCTACTTTACACCATTACACGACTCTCTATGTCACTCCATAACACTCCACTCTACTCCACAACACTCTACTTTAAGACCCTCCACTCAGCTCTCCTTTGCGTTAATAACTTTTAGCCATGCTGAGCAGCAGCCACGCTGGTCTACAACATTGCTAAAACATATTGGCAAAACCAATAGCTCTTGCATGGGCAAGACCTATTGGCTTTGCCAAAGTTCATTTATTTCAGGTGGTACCGCTGGTTCAAGCCCTGGAGCATGCATCAGTTACCCAAGACACATTTTCTTTTATTGTTTAATTTATTGTGGAACCAGGCATGCGCGCTTGAAATTAACGTTAACTGTGACCAATACAATAAACATTAGTGCGCAAAGCAGTTCAATTTACAGCAGCCTGCCACGCAAAGATGGAAAAAACAAACATTGTGCTCTTTGTGTACTCTTTTCGTTGTCTAACACGCTGCTTAAGACAGTGGGTCCTCTCTGAAGATGTGAAGGGTGAAGGCACCTAGTCAGAGACTGACAAAGAAATACAAAACATTCTAGTTTTACCAAGAAACACAGCATGGCTAACGAAGGGTCATGTTTGTATAATTATACTTTGACAAGTTTATGATAAAAACATTTAACACACCAGTATTTGACTATTTGTTACATAAGTCCGTGGTTACAGTGTTGCCTTACATGCACTAGCACGGAGTGCTTTCAATGAAACGAAAGAAGTCGCTCTCACAACCCAACCGGTGGAAGGACACTCGCAAAGGAAGCAGTACTTGGGCCATGCCGCAGGGGAGGGGCAAACACACGAAGATAAAGTTAAGGCAGTACATGCTGACTAATAAAAAGCAAGAAAAGCTGTGTGAATGAAGCCCACCAATGATGAGCAATGGGCAGCCTCCAAGCCCCCTGAAAGTAAACAAAATGTCTTGCAAGCGACTGCGCATGTGCTGTCTTAGGCGATACCGAAAAAGACCCAGTGCATGATGTATATGTGTGCATGCGTTACCACACATAAGCAAACGTGTCATGATGCTAAGGCAACCTCATTGTAACAAGATATGAGCATAGGTATCAACAAAAATACCCGTACAAACATCATGATGCAGTGGACATTTGAGCTATGGTCCCAGAGTGATGATGTATGCAGGCCCATCATGACACCGCAGCCATTATTTTTCCACTTACCATTTCAAGATATCTGTGCCACTTCTGAGCAGTAAAATGACAAGAAAATTGACACTAAAGTGTATTTATGGGTACAAGTGGCCTGGTAGCAAATTGCAGCCGCTAGATCTTTTTCCAAAGTAAAAAAAAACATGGAATGAAAGAAATGGGACATGGAGGAGTGAGGGAGTAACAGCCTAACAGGTAGAGGGGCTGTCAGAGGAGCGAATCAACACCCGCTAACGAACTGCAGAGAGTGGTGGGAGGCAAAATGGAGGGGGTTATGAAAAATATATAGCGGAGTGTGACAGGGAGTAGTTGGGACCACAGAGCAGCATAGAGAATGCAGGGGATGTAAAGAGGGAAGTAGCACATGGGAGAGGGAAAGAGATCCATAAAACCTGTGCACGCCTGTTGATTGTTCAAAGCGAAAGAAAAAAGTGGATCCTAAATGTAAGCACTGGAAGGAAACCAGTCACACAATGAAAAGGAGATGTTAACGAAGCTAAGCTCCCGGGGAGGAAGAAGCTCAAAAGAGAAAAGACAACTTTCTAATAAATAGCAGGCAAATGCGATTGACAAGAGAGCCAACCAATGATGAGCTGTAGGTTGACCCAAAGCCCTCTGTAAGTGTTGACATTGTACACAACAGGCTTTTAGTGAAATAGTCTTCACTTGTTTGCCTGGTTGTACTAAAAACCTGGCTGAGAGTTCTTCGTGGAGGGATAAAAATTGTCAAGTGTGTACTTGTTCCTTTTTCTGCACTAAGGTCCTCATTATGAGCTCGGGGCTAAATTCTGATCCCCATTCAAAACATGTTTACACAGGGATCAAAGTTATACGTTGTGAGCTAATTATCACACTCTCGCAGGTTTTTCCATGATAAATTCCCTGCAGATGAAACATCCTGACATTTCTCGGGGGACGAGTTCCGGAAAAAAGGCGAACCATGTGGAATTTGGTGGTTTTAAAAAGCAATTCTGCATGTTATGCCTTGTTTTGCTGTTGAAAATTCGAAATAAATACTTCACCCTGGGAGAATGGTATTTACCACATGTTGTAAATACCCCACCTGATTCTGACAAACTTGTAATAAGGGCCTTAGTGTGTTATTTTGCTGTGAAGTGCCTAGAGACCTTTTTGGTATTAAATAGGGGTGGCCCGTCACTCATACACATCCCCCACTCTGTGGCAATGAGATTGGTAAAGCGACCTCCTCATCCACATAGTATTGGATGCTTATCTCGCTTTGTAGATGATACTTTTAAGGAACAGTATGGTATACTTCACATTTAAGTGGTGTAGACATTCTGTTTTAAACAACTAAAAGTGACAGAGAAAAAAACACTGTTAGCATTTCTAGATTCGTCGGGTTTTCGGATTCATCGGGTTAACTCTTCAAGTTAGTCACTCTTTTATTCCTTTTGTTGAATTCATGGGTTGAATGACAGATCAGGTTCTTTCATTTTCCCTACATTCCATTGACATAAAGGTTATTTGTCAAACCCTTTAATCACATCTCCTGAATAAAGTTTTACACTCTCTTCCTTGACTTCATTAATGTGCACCAAAGGAGTCATTAACAACCCTGAACATACAAGCTGGATGAGCGTGTTCCATCACCCCCTAATCATGGATTCCATTCTCTCATCTTCTCCATGCTCCTGGCCCTTCCCGAAAGGAGCACTCCCCATCCCTCGTGTGTCACTGATGTGTAGAATAGAGGCTTCCAGGTCCCCTGGATGTGTCAGCTGTGATGTTGTCCATCTCCACACGGTTCACATGCAACTGAGATTACGTAACGCGTGACTTCTTGCATTTCTGGTGGCATGGGGGAGCAGGGGCGTAGCTTGGCCAGTAAGATTGGGGTGGTGTGGTGTGAGCTTGAAATTTTCCAACAATCAGGTCGGCATATAATGTTAAAATACATTCTATGACCAGCAGCGTGCATAAGAGGGGCCTATGGTGCAATGGAAAGGGAGAGGAATGCGGATTGGTAGGTGCACTAAGTGAGAGGAACACAATATTTTGTCAAATAATCAATATTTTTAGGAGTTTAAAAACAGATGAGTGTGAATGTGTATTTGTCAGTGTGTGCATGCGAAATTACCAGGTGAAATCCGACTATACCCAAATGAAAGTACATGTACCCTACTATTCATTAGGAAATACATTTATTAGGGGGGTGTAACACCCCATACACCCCTCCTGAATCTACGCCCCTGAGGAGGAGACCTTTGTAAGCACAAAGTCACTGTACCCTTTCTTAACCCCTTATTTGTTCCTTTCTCCATCATCTAGCACAGCCAGTCTCCATGTCTGTGTTCATGAAGCCACTTTTTCCCCATTGCCATTCGGAGGCCCAGTCTCCTGATTCCCAGTCTTACCCTACTGTGAGCCCCATCCCTGCCACAACTACTGTGCCACTTTTCCCAGCACTTCCCTGGTATCCCAGCTGGTGGCTGTGTTGCAATGTCAGTCCGCCTGCTTTGAACCATTGCGCAGAAATAAGTCAGGGTGAAGTTGATACAATGTGATGTTACACTACAATTTTAAGATATCTGCAGTTCCACATTCACTTATTACAACTTTGAGCTTCAGGTAGTTGGAGGTTCACTGACTATTCAGTTCGCCTCTTGTGGAATGTGTGACAAGCATGGGCAAATCCAATTTTTTTTCCAATTTTTTATGGGGATATGTTTCGTAATAGTTGGGCGGCTTAGTTTATTTTTGTTGTTGCGATTTTATATAGCAACGCTGCAGGGCATAAGAGCGCTGTACGTGAGCACCAAATTACATTACACATTTTTTTACACTGGGAGATAAAGTAATTCACCCAGAATCATAGGTTGTTGAGCCAAAGGTGAGTCTGGAACCGGATCCCTCTGTTCCAGGGCCGACCACTCTGGCAGTTCGGCTACATCTCCTCCCACACCTTTCTTAGAAAGTAAATCCCATGTGTGATAGGAACATGAGCCGGAAGATGAAGCTTGCATTTTTAGTGATGAATCTAAAAAGGAATATGCTGCAAGATATAAAGCGCAGTAGAGAGTTTTGAAAAGTCGCCACTATTTTTGTTGCATCTTTAAGAAAGCATATGAAGACATTGCCTTACTTAGTGAACAAAAAGGGCCAACATCCAACAGAATACCATGACAGCAAAGTAAAACAAACCAACTTGTGATAGCAATTTGCGAATAGCACCGTGGCTTAATAGCAGTCCATGGCATTCAAAGATTCAAGACCTTCCTGGAAAAAAGCAATACATTGGCAATTAAAATGTCATTTTGACAGCAAAATGAGTACAACGGAGCTCAGCCTCTCTATTACAAACTACGCGCCATATCACATTTGAACTTCGACTACTTGAAACCACAGCACCAAAATCTAAAGACGACGAAAATGAGACCATGTCCCCATCTACGGAACTGCCTTGACATTGACAAACCCAGCGAAGCGATGGCGTAGTAAGTACGTACTTGGAATCCGATAGGTGAATGGGCTGACACAAAGCCCACGGCCTCTTTCCATACCTCTTCCTATTGTACTATGTTGTATTGTAGTTCTTCATTACTGAACTTGGAAAAAGTAGGATATGGTTAACAGTTGACAGTTTCTGCGGTAATAACATTCCATGTGCCTGGAATCGCCACACGCAATTCAACAACTTGTACTTATCGGATGTAATGAAGCCCTTATGTACCGACCTAGACATATATCGCTACCCTTTTCTCCTAGTCACATAAAAAGCTCTAACACCACCGTCTCATGAAGAAAAACAAAGTGAAGAGCTAAACCCATTGGATTATAGATGCATACCCAACTCCACTCCGGTCTGTTAGAGACCAACCTTCTCGAGGGAGTACCCGGTAACTCGCATCTCTTCAGTTTCCAAAATTGTTGTGTTATATACAAAACTGGTCTTTCTCTATGCTAAGCTCTCCTATAAACATTGCAAGATAAGTGTGAAACCTCCCCATGTGTTCCACCCTAATGCAGCAATACAGTGTTGAATTATCTTTAATCAACCGATCATGTCCCCCCTCCCCAATCTACCTGCCCATCTACCTTCCACCGCATACTAAATGGATACCTCAGGGAGTTGTCATTCAGCCATGATCCATGGTAGTATCATTGATACTTTGTCATTTAATTTGTATTCTCTCATAGGATGCCATCTTACACATTCCCTCTAACCAGTCACTGTACATAGGCAATTGGTGACTGCCAATGCTGTGCCCACCAGTCACTTCATGTGGTGTGGTAATGTAGGAAGGTCCACAGTATCATGTAGTAATACAGTCAGGGCCCACAACAGTGGGCAAGCCACTCCTCCCTGACCTGCTCCCCCGCCCGCCGCTAACCAGGCATACCCTCCCGCCTGCCCCAACCAGGCATACCCTGCCTTCTGCTTTCTCGCAGCGCTAAAAGCAGGAAGGTAACATGGTTTTTAAAATACCATTTTATGTTTCTGCTTCTCGTACTGCGCGAAAGCAGTGGAGAGATGCTCCTCGACCCTAATGGAGTAGCCGCTCCTGCTTTATACGCTTTCACCATGGACATGGCAGAGGCTAATCGATGAGTTAATCAACTCATCAATTACAAACTTGTAATCAGGCCTTAATTTTCCCACAAAATGAGAATCTATGTGTGGGAAAATTAAGGCCTGATTACAAGTTTGAAGGTGTTGCAGCAGACCGCCAAGCCAGCGCCTCACTGCAACACTGGCAAACCTGAAGTCACACCGGCTGCCTGATTTCGAGTTTAATCTGGTGCGCTGTGATGCCTTTCTTTGGCTCATATGTGAGCCTTAGACAGGCAGCGCTGTGGGAGTGCTAAAGCGCGTTCCTGCACGACATGAACTGTGCAGTCCATGACGTCCAGGAAAAGGGGGTGCAAACATACAGGGGGTGTTGAGGAAACTCGTAAAATGCTTGTCATATTGCGGCCTCTGGCCGCTGCGCCACCGGCGCAGGATTACAGATCCCTTGGCGGTTGCAGCGGTCCTATTGTGGTCCCACCTCTGCACGTGTAATACCGCAGTCGGTCCACCAGTGCGCCACAGCAGCTATGGCAGTCCTATGGACTGGGGGTGAATGTTTTGCCATTGTGCAACATTCCATCCATCATCTTGTGTGTTTTGCTGTTCACCCTATGTGGGAAGGGTATGCCCAGACGTGGGTCCCTTGCTCACTACGCCACTGGAGTCCAGCTATTCTGGCTGAAGACGGCTGATAGCCAGAAACCGGTCCTAGGATGTTTGATTCCGGTCCAGGGAAGACATGGCTTAGCAGTTCGGGCTGGGCTGTTCCCATGAGGCACAGTGTCAAGACTGATTTGCATATGGTCATGTCTGAACTGGGGTGGCGTGGTGAGCAAAATAACGATGGATTAAACCTAGATCTGTGACTGGGGGTGAATGTTTTGCCATTGTGCAACATTCCGTCCATCATCTTGTGTGTTTTGCAGTCCTATGGACCGCCATAGTCCTAATCGAGCCCTTAGTCCTCAGCTCTTGTATCAGCCTATAGTTTTGAACTCTTCAACATGGACCTGCTACCCTTGATATGAAAGTCTTGATCTCTTTTTCAATTATCTTAATTAATTCTCGTGATAATTTCAATGGCAGTAAGTCTAACACATAATTGAACCTGGGAGCAATTTTCATTTTTGTAATTGGTATTCTGCCCCACAGGGATAGTTGTAATTTAGACCATTTTAAGAAACCAGTTTTCATTTTATCGATCAATCTTGGTAAGTTCTTTCATGCCATATTTTCTAGTGCCCACTTAATATATATACATAGGTATTTCAAATCTGATTAGGTCAGTTTAAAGGTCTACCTTCCTGGTACAAATTGTCAATGACAAGACTTTACATTGCTCTCTCTTCATTCCTCATTCGGTGGTACCCTACCTCTGCATGGTTCTTGCACATCACCTATTTAAATAAAAAAAGGACAGCAATAATATTTTAAAAGTGTATTCAACATTAATTTGAATATTATTAATAAATGTATAATTGCTTAAAGATTTAAGTTTAAAAAAACTCACCCACAGTAAAATGTTCATTTATCTAATGTGTATTAAAATACTAAAAGCTATGCATAGAGTTAATTTGAATTAATTTAAATTATTTTACAAACAATGTTACATGTTTTTTTTATTTTAAAACTGTTAATTAAAAAAGCATAATATATATATATATATATATAAACATTTTAATGTATACATTTTTGACATCAAATCAAATGTAATTATATTTTTCAAACATTGAAATACGTCAATCTATTTTAACAATATTTTCATAGAGTTTTATTTTAAGTACCAGACGCTATACATTTCTATAGAAGTGTGTTGCAGTTCCAGTGATTGGCCAATAAGTGATGCTGGACTTATTCCAGATCTGAGCTACAGTGCATTCATAACTGTTTTGGGTATTGTGGTAACTTTAGAAGTATAGCTTGTGAAGATCAATGTGCTCATTCTTTCGGGGCTGGATTATTAACCCTCCTTACCACTCCCTAGGTCCCTCCCATTTTGTAGTCTATATTTTCCAGGCACTCTCCCCTGCCCCTCCCACATTTACTACAATAACACTGCTGCTCTTGTGCAGAGATGTCCACAACAGTGGCAGAAATCTCTGCACAGCAACGATAGGAGTGTCAGAGGCTGAGTTGTCCAGGTATAGGCTAGTGAACAGCTTTTTTTTATTTTTTTTTTTTTTTTTTTGGTGTTCAAAACTGCTTTATTGATAAGAGCACATTAGGATACACAGCTTGAGGTGCCTACAACCCGGAGGCCGGCAGCAATAGTGGAGCAACAAGACACAGCCTTATAGCCGGCATCCCGGGGGCCCGGCGGCACGTTACTATGAGAAGGCTTCGTACAGCGCTGACCAGCGGGGCAGGCCAAGGAAGGATGTACTGCAGCCGAACAGGTTTTGTGTGAGCAAGATGAGAATCTCGCTCCTAATTTTTTGTAACGTGTAGAACAAGAAAAAGAAAAAAAAAAAAGAGAAAACCCCAACTTTTTAACGAGGTTACGCGCGTGGAGTGGTGTATAACAATGCGATGACGATGTATGACAGTGGTGCAGTGTGGTGGTGCCGTCAGGTGTTGGCGCGTGGGGCAGTGAACGTCCAGAATGCAAGGGCCTAGGGTAGTGGTAGTCCATGGGGCTAAGGTGCAGAGTTGTTAATGGTATGCAGGACAGCTCCCTCCGGTGGAGGGGGGGGGCGTCCGGCGGCGCGTCGGCAGGGGATGTCGGTCATAGGAGGGGGGAGGCGAGGGGGGCTGTACCGTGAAGGTCAGTGCCACACCTTCCACGAGGAGACTGCAGGGGCATAGAGACCCCATAGGTGGGGGAAAGCAGTGTGTGTCATGTAGCGCCAGATGGCAATAAGGCGACCAATAGTCCTAATGGGGTTGGGAGGCAGTGAACCCATCACCCGGCGCTGTGTCATCATCCGAGCGCCCGAGCAGGTAGTGTACCAGTGGGTCCCAGATATTCCTAGGTCTGCTTGTGAGAGGTAATAATTCCGAAAAAGTGTTATGCTGATCCTGGCAATATGTTAAATCAGTGAGCCAATCCTTGAACTTAGGCGCCCTGCCTCTGCTCCAGCGGCAGGCGACACGTCGCTTGGCTAGGAGGAATGCCATGTCGACGAATTTCCTACTTCCCCTGGATATGTGCTTTGTGTATCCAAGGATGGCCACCAAGGGGTCCGCGGGGATCTCCTCATCCACCATCTGCACAACGGCCTCGATGACTTGTCGCCAGTAGTCTGCAATCTGGGGGCAGGACCATGCTAAGTGGAGAAAGTCAGCGTGTTCTGCGCGGCAGCGCTCACAGCGGTCATTGTCGGCCAGCCCGAATCTGTGTTTTCGGGCCGGAGTGTAGTAGACCCTCTGCAAGTATTTATAATGTATTATTTTCAATCTGCAACTGGCAGTGATGCGAGAAGTCAATGCACAGCAGTAGTGCCATTGATCGTCCGAAACCTCTGTATCCAGTTCCGCCGACCAGCGCAATCTGGCAGTAGAGACCGATAGGGGGGCAGCTCCACGACATTGGCGGTAGAGCCTAGAGACTAGATGGGCCCCATCCGGAGATTCTAGGAGATGGTGTAGAGGAGGCAAAGGCACAGGTTCAGTAGGGTAATCCGGAAGGATGTCCCGCATCCCCGCGCGCAATCGAATATAGTAAAACAATTCGAGGGGCGAGTGGGCATGCGATTGGAAAAAAAGATCCGCCGTCTTGAACGTTCCGTTGTGGAACAGGTCACCCCAAGTGGAGATATGCAGTTTGGCGCAGAGCTGGTGAAACCCAATTTCCGACAGCAAGGTAAGGTTTGGGTGGTAGGTCAGAGGGAGCTTAGGAGAGTAGGGCATCGCGCAGAGGAGTCGCTGGGCGATGCGTCGCCACGCGTCTAGGGTGCAGGAGACCGAGGTGTTCGCTGTAGGGATGGAAGACTCGGGACAATGCATCAGACCGTTCAATGGAAGTGGGTGTGCTATCCAATCCTCCACCGCTACGTGAGGCATGAAGGGGGTAGGAGCCATCCAATGGTAAGCAAAATGCGCTTGTGCACAAAGGTAGTATGCCTCGAAATCTGGGATGTCGAAGCCACCCTGGTCGTAGGGAAGGGTCAACGTGGACCACTTTAGCCGGGGAGATTTGCCACCCCAGAAAAGTCTGCGTAGCTCGGCGCGAAGTGTCCCGAAGAAGAAAGCCCCTGGATAATATGGGATGTTTAGGAAAAAATACAAAAAACGGGGCAATATCACCATTTTAATAAGGGAGGCTCTGCCAGCCATGGAGAGTGGCATCGTGATCCACCTGTCGACAGAAGCGGTCAGTTTGGTTATAGCTACGCCATAATTGGAGCGAAGCGTCTCATCTTTGTCCCGTGCGATGCGGATCCCCAAATAACGAAGATCGTCTTTGCACCACACCAATGGATAATCTAATGGGAAGTCAGTCACCGCATCGGTTAGGGGAAAAAATTGTGACTTGGCCCAATTAATATGAACGCCCGATAGCCCCCCGAACAGGACGAATTCGCGGAGCAGGGGGTTGAGGTGTAGTTCCGGGAATTTGACATACAGCGTGATGTCATCCGCATAGAGGGATACATCAATTTGCCGCTGCAGGCATTGAAACGCTCCCTCCCGGTGTAATTGGCGGAGGCGGCACGCGAGTGGTTCGACCGCGATTGCAAACAGCAGGGGGGAGAGCGGGCATCCCTGACGAGTGCCTCTAGTAATACTGATGGGCGGCGATTGCTTCCCGTTGATCAGTACCTTCGCCGTGGGATCCGTGTATAGGAGGCGTACCCAGGCCAGGAACAGTTTAGGGAACCCCATGCGTCCCAGAACCGAAAAGAGGTAAGGCCACTCGACGGAGTCGAACGCCTTGGTGGCGTCAAGGAACACAGCCGCTACTGGGACATCAGGATGGACAGAGCGTAGTAGAGAAAACAGGGTGCGCAGATTATGGGAGGTGGACCTGCCTGCTACGAAGCCAGATTGGTCGGGCAGGACGATTCTAGTCATCAGGAGTGATAGTCTCGTGGCGAGAACCTTAGCAAGGATCTTCACATCACAATTTAGAAGGGAGAGTGGGCGGTAAGAGTCACAGGAAGTAGGGGCCTTGCCAGGTTTCAGAAGGGAGGTGATAACCACTTCACGCATAGATCGAGGTAGTCTACCATCAGCTAACGACTCAGTGAATACTTCGTTAAGCACTGGTGCCATAACATCAATATAAGTTTTGTAAAATTCGGCTGGGAGGCCATCGAGCCCTGGGGCCTTCCCATTCTGTAGGGACATAATGGCCTCGCGAACTTCCTCGAGTTCAAAAGGAGCCGCTAGGAACTCCCTGTCTCCGTCGCTAAGCCAGCATAGCGACACGTCGTTCATATATTCAGCGTATGGAGCATCAGTTTCTGCCTTTGAGGTATACAGTGTCGAGTAGTGCGTTGTAAATGCAGTCAGTATCCCATCTGAGTCTCTAGTGACAATGCCATCCTCATCAATAAGTTCTAATATCGTGGTGTGTTCACGTGGCGCGCGCGTGAGTGAGGCGAGCACTTTACCAGGCCTATCCCCCTCGCAGTATTTCCGGGCCACCCAGTGTTTGCCCCGATATTTCGCCTCTCTTGCAGCCTCCTCCTCATACTTGGATAGTGTGTCCCTAAAGGTCACCCGCAGGAGTGGGTCATCGCTCGCCACCATTTGGAGCTCTAGTGCATGCAACTCTTTTTCCAATGTGGTGATGGTACGCAGAATATCCCGCAGGACCCCATGGCTCTTAGAGATGCAGAATCCCCGAATAGTGACTTTGAAGGCCTCCCATATGTGTTCCACTGATTCTACGGAGCCCTTGTTTCTAGGAAAGAAGTCCCTGATCTCCTCGCCCAACTCCGTGCGAAAGAGCTCATCAAGGAGCGTATCGGGGCTTAGCCTCCAGTGCGGTCTTGGACTATCCCACCCAGGGGTCCGGAACCGTAGTCTAACAGGGCTGTGATCTGAATAGGTCCGGGGCAAATGATCGGCCTCTAACAGCTCCCTAGTGACGCCCCGGTCTACCAAAAAGTAATCCAAGCGCGCCCAGGTCCCGGTGTGATGTGTAAAGTGCGTGCCTTCCCGCCCGTGGGGATGTAGCTGTCGCCAAGCGTCAAATAGGCCACCCTCCTCCATTACCCCCTCCAAAACCTCCCTAGCTCGGGGCTTGTAAGAATTAACACCATCCGCCCTATCCAGGGAAGGTACCAAGGCCAGATTAAAATCACCTCCCCAGATGACGTGTCGTGCCCCGATGGACACAATCTCGCCCCACAGTGCGGAAAAAAAACCAGGTGAGTCAACATTCGGTGCGTACATTGAGACAAATAAATAAATGTCATGCCCCAGTCTCCCCCACAACAATACATATCTCCCCTCCCTGTCCGCCATTTCCCCCATGTGAAAGAAAGGTACACCTCGAGCAACTAGTATCGCCACTCCTCTAGCATAAGACGAATAGGAGGAAAAAGCACGGGTACCCGCCCATTTCTGTCCAAACGGGGCGTCCCTGCGCACGGGCAAGTGTGTCTCTTGTAGCAGAGCTATTTGCACATGGTGCCTTTTCAAGTAGGCGATAACATTCCTGCATTTCCGAGCATCGTTCAACCCCCGAACATTCCATGAAAGACATGTTAATCGCACAGGCAAGTTCACCGCAGCCATAAGCACATTGACAGTAAAGAAGAAGGCGCCCAAGCGGGCCAATGCATGGAGTTACAGCCGCAACAGGAGCGCCAAGCCCCACACCACATCAGCATAAGCAAACACCTTCTATGCAATAGTAACCTCTTAACGTCTGAACCCCCCCCGCCCACCCCAGCATCCCAAACATGCCAGTAGCCATGAAATCCCCAAGAACACCCCCCCCCCATACCCCTCCCCCCCAACTTCAGTGTGGCAAAAAGCCAAACAAACAATTGTTCAGTGGGGAACACCCAATTAGGGAACATCTAAAGGTGCGCGCTGCCACTATCCGGCCCATAGCTCCAGTCTGTACCGCCCTCGGTGGAGGCTAGGGCCAAGAGAGCGGTCCTTGGTATACGTTACCACAGGGGGTGCGATGTCCATGAAGTCCAATCCATATGATGCTGCCTATCCACCGAGTGGTGAGTTAGCACCAACTAGTAGATGATTACGTGCTTGCCAAGTGTCGAAGGTCATGAAGGCAGTTAATCCTCCTGGCGTTCAGGTGGTAGGGCATCGTTCTCCAGGTCGTCCTCAGGCGCCCGTTCTCCCCTGCGTGCCCTTCGGATGGATTTGAAGTAATCTTCAGCTTTCTGCGGGTTTGTGAAGAAGCGTTGTGTGCCCTGATGAGTAACCCTCAGCTTTGCCGGATATAAAAGTGCATAGTCTATCTGGGCTTCACGCAGTTTCTTTTTTATCGGAAGGAATTTGCGCCTCTCATCCTGAACCATTGGTGTAAAATCAGGATAAATGGAAAAGGTGATGCCTTCATACCTCAGCGATCTCTGTGTCCGGGCCGCTCGAAGGGCCGTGTCGCGGTCCCGGTAATTCAGTAGTCGAGCGATTATGGGTCGCGGTGGCAGGCCAGGTTGGGGCACAGGTGCTAGTGAACGGTGAGCCCTCTCCACTATGAATTGTGAGGAGAAGGCGTCCTCCCCGATTGAGCCCTTGAGCAATTTCTCCACATAGAGTTCCATCCTGCCTGTGGCAGTGGATTCCGGCACATTGGTAATGCGAATGTTATTGCGGCGGCTTCGCGCTTCTAAGTCCTCATTCTTGGCCGCAATGACACGGAGGAGGTTATCCATTCTCGCTAACTGTGTTGCGTGGGTCGCGGCGGCGTCGGTGTTGTCGGAAATCCTTTGCTCCGCAGTCGTAAGGCGCTCCTCATGGCAATCCACCTTGTGGACCAAAGCGTCCAGCCGAGCCGTGACTCCATCCACTTTCTCTACCACGGTGGCAAAGCCCTGCCGCATTTCCTGTAGAAGGCTGGCGATGTCCGCAGCAGGGGCATCAGGCTGGGCAGGCTGCTGGGGTGGCTCACCGGGACTCTGGCGTGTCTGCGTCGATGTGTGGCCCTTGCGAGTACTATCGAAGCTGAGCTTGGGCTGGCGAGCGTCGGGGCGCCCCATGCTGATATCTCCAAACTAGTGAGGGTCCAGACAGAATAGCAAGGAGGGCAGTGGCCAAGCGGGCGGTCAGCAACCGGCTGTGTATCAGGGGTGATTCAAAGGTTGGGGCCCAGCAGCGGTTCGACGCGCGCGCAGTGACACAGGCAGCGCCACGTGTCCAGTCGTTGTTCTATGGCAGCATACGTCCGCCGCTCATCCAGCAGCAGCCAGATAGCGTGGGCGCCGAAGCGCCAGTCTTTGCGCCAAGCCTCCGGGCCAAGTCCCCTTCGCCAGTCGTTGTAGCGCGCAATGCAGTGCACTAGGTAGCCCTGTGGGGGAAGGGCACTCAGGCCTCCTGATCGCTGTTGTCCCCTCCGCTGCTGCCCCCTCCGCTCGTGGCTGAAGGATCCGTGGCGATCCGTGGGCAAGGAGCGCTATCCGCAGCACTGGGGCTTCTCTCCGTGGGAACGGCAGGCAACGCACAGAGCTCCGGGTCCGTCGCGGCTCCGGGGACAGGCACGGCCGCCGGCCGGGCACCAAGCACCACGTTGAGAGCAGGTCGCGTAGCGCACTGGTAGCGCCGCAGTCAGGATGAAGTCGGGTGCAGGGCGAGAAGCGCCGCTCTCCCTTTCAGCCCACACCGGGGTCCGGCTCGGAGGAGCAATGCAGGCAAGATGTCCGCGCGGCCTGGCGGCCTCGTGGCGGCCCCCGAGGTCGCGTAGCTGCGGTGGCCGGGGTCTCTCCCCAGTGCGCTCCAGGGCTGACGTCGGGCAATCTTTGGGAGTCCGTATCTCCGGCACCGAGTCTCCCAGCCGCTTCAAACTTCGGTCGAGTGTAGGGAACACTCTCGTGATGCGGGGACCGGGCTTCTGGGGATCACACGGTCCCCGTGGCAGCAGATCGATGCAGGATCAATATCCAAGGAGCGGGAGCTGCAGGTCTAGGCAGCCATTCCGCAAGCGCGCCCTCTAGCGCCCCAACAGCTTTTTTTTATTTCAAAGTATTTTATTGAGTCTTTTATACAGGTACATTCGCTTTACCGTTACAGGGTACTATTGGCTGATGTTGTCATGATTACAGGTAGTTGATATACATGTTAGACTGTACCCTGTTCTGATGCCTTGTTAGAAGATTAAGAGCAGGTGAAAAAGAAGGAAAGAGTAGAGAAGAGAGGGAGAAGATAGCTACAAGAAGACTACTTTCGCAGCGGCATAGTAGTAGTAATGTAGCACTACTAAATGTAAAAGTGCAGCTTGTGAACTGGGCCCTTCATATTTTGAAGCACAATTCTCTCTATAATGCATAGTCTTTGGACTAATGACTAAGCTGAAGTCTGATTCATGTTTCAGGATTTCATACGAGTGAGGATTGTTTAAAATGTTGTATCAGGCTGTTTTTGATAGGGACGTCCAATAAAGCCTGTTTCATTATTTTGTAAAAAAAAAAAAAAAAGAAAACTCGGTAAATGTCAAATAAGTATTCATAACTTGAAACTTTGAACTAGGGACATTTTAAAAGTGACATCTATTAGAGCAATGACTTTGAAGTTAAAGAATGTTAAACAATATATTGCTGGTTTGTGTACATACTATCCGGTAATCATGAACTGCGCAATAATGAGTAAAAGTATTACAATTTCATATGTGATCACTATGGTTACACCATGACATTTAACAGAGAACGAAAGTGGTACATAGTTAGTCCCTTACTTTCCTCTCTTTTGGTCCATCCAGCTCCTGAGGGATCTGAGGGGCCTTTTGCGTGCATGAAGTACTATACAAATAGTTAACACAACAAACTCTACCGTTCCTTCGATGCCATATGGGACGGAGCATCAAATAACATGTATTGAATATTCGTACACATCATGACATGCTCAGGAGTTTATAAAACTTGCACACGGTGTACTCCTGGCATTATGCTCAAAAGGGTGCCATGTGCATTTGATTACTTAAAGCATGACTGAACCTCTATTTGTGTACTAGTAATGCACCTCGACTTTCAGGGTGATTTGATGTTAGAAGTCATTTGTTGGAGGTCATCCACAAACTTCCTGTAATCTCGAAAATTAGAGTCCCTTGTTGACACAGTGTAAAATAATCTCTCTCTCTCAATGAAGTGTGTAATTACTATTCGAACTCCACACGAACTTTGATAATAGAGTAGGTTATAAAGCGGACCGAGGCAAATCTAACTGTACTTTTTTTTATATATTCGCTCAAAAGTACCTAAACACACTACTGGGACGGGTCCTCACAATGCACCGGTCCTCACAGAGATAGTGTGTCTGGTTCTGACAAGGTTAATCCATGCTATGAGGACTGAGCTGCTCCCCACAGCGTGGGTTATAAATGCCCACACACTCGCTTGCATACACACACTCTTTCCTCACACTGTTCACTGTTAAAGTTAGGATGCCAAAGCAGCAGAGTTTCATCATGAAGCAATAATTTAAGAAAATCACAAATGACGTTTTAACACATACTTCATAATCAATTCCACAACACAGTGCATCACACAGTATGGTCAGGGTAAGTTGGTTGTTTTTTGTATTTATTTATGTGTGTTGTATTGCACGCTACATAGTTTCTAATAGAAGAATGATGGCATCTCTCCTGTAGGTGACTAACAGTTCCACCTCCAAACCAATGGTGGTGAAAATTTACAAGAACGATGCGGATCAAGAGGTGATTGTGCGAGAGATCACCCTGCTGCAGAAACTGTCGCACCCCAACATCGTCAGGTGAGCTTTCAACTGATAGGCCGGCAGCAGAGACAGATCCCGGGTCTGCCTCCTGCTCCCCTGTACTCTGGGTACAAGGAGAACAAGGCGCGGGCTGGTTTCACAAGCAATTTCTCCTTGATTACAATTACAGATGTTTCTTTAGTAGAATTTTTCTAAAGGATAACCCCCATTTCATTATTTAAAAACATTGCCAATCATATGAGACAATGATGAAAAGAACATGTCATGTGAAATTAAAATATGTATTTGTTAATTTTTCTAATGTTATGAAGCTGATGTTTGTACAGTTGTATTTATGTAGTTACTCATTATTGTGGTGCGTGGTGCATGATGTAAAGAGTTAGGGCTGAAACATCAGAAATCCGGGTACAGTTTGCATTTTGTGACTTGTCAAAATATCTTGGGTGGTTTAGGTCCAGCAACATCTAGTTTAACCACATGTACTTGTGCTATGGAGGAAAAGTCACCCTGAACTGTTTGCTAAAGGAAGGCACTGGTCCTTCAGCTGAAGGATGTTGATCCTGGAGTGTGCATGGGATTTGAAAAGAGGTTTCTTGAAAAGGCAGAGTTGAGACCCTTTTTTTAAATTCTCTTGATTGAGATAGTTTCACAAGAAAGGCTTGACATTCAGGTCAACAAACAAAATAGAAGTCAGCAATAAAAGGATATTCTGATTTTGAAAAGGTAGGAAATCATAGGTTTAACCATTTTTCAAAGTATACAATGAGCTTAAAAAGAGAAAGAAACCCCTGCAAAACATGTGTATGCAAATTAGGACGGGTACTCAAAATATTGTCCTGGCGGCCGCTTGCAGCCCTCCGGATCTTACCTGCGCCTCCCTGATGAATAGCTGCATGTAGGAAGGGGGAGGCACTAGTTGGCGCAGTGTAGCACTAGCGACAAGCAGGGACTCTCTCTTCCTCGTCAGGGCTGAGGGTTACCTTCCAGACAACCTCTGCTTACCCTCTAGGTAGTGTGGCTTAAGCAGTCTTAGGCTAATCTTTGGGGCACATAGGGTTAAACATTTGCAATATCACACCTTCACAACCAACCCACCACACAATGACACTAAACTGTATTTGTAAAAATATATATCTTTATATAAATTTCAAGCAGGCTTGTAAATACAGTGGTAAAACTTTCAATAGCGGTTCCAGGTTACTTAAGTTCAGGTTGCCACAGTTCTCTTTTAGCAATAAGCAATCTTTTGGGCCTTCTGCCCAGGTTCGGCAAGGTACAGTGTCTCGTAGCGCCTCAATGCGCTCTCTGCGTGGGCCTCGAGGGCCAGGAGCTGTGCGAGCCTCGGTTTCAGAGGCGGCTCGCGTTGGGAGCAGATAGCGCGGTGCGAGCTCGAATTGCAGGGCGCTCGCAACGTGAGGATACCACACAGTACCTTTCAAATTCTTGTGGAGCGGGCGGCTTCCAGGGGAGCTGTCCCACGTCGCGTTGCTTTTCCGGGGTCGCTGTTCGCTGCGGCTCTCAGCCGGGCAGGTTACGGGTCGTCCGGGGCGGCGGTGCTCTGTGGCGGCAGGGTCCTTTCCTCGTCGTTCGCTCCGACCCTGGAGGCGGTGGCTGTGTGGTGACGGCCAGTGGCAGTACGGTCCTCAAGTGCAGGACATACCCAGCCAAAGTACCGGTTGCAGCTATGCGCTCACAGCTGAGCTGTCGGGCAGGCTACCGACCAGAGGGGGTTATCACAGGGCAGCTGTCCGTCTTCGCAGGTGGATTGACGGCTCGAAGCGTAGTCAATTCGGGAGCTTGGACCGGACGGGTCCTCCTTCACTTTGCTCTCGGGCTCCCGGTGCAGTTGCGGTCACGGTGCTCGGGCCAGCGGCGGCTGGACCTCACGTTGTTCTCGCTGTTGCTTCGGGCCCCGGTCACGGTGCTCAGGGGGAGGTTGATGCCTTGGTTACGGGGAGCGTGGCAGGCTTGCCCAGCGCTCCCAGACCCCTCTGTCAGTACTGCAGCGATAAGCAGCACACGCAGTCGCTTTCTTCAGGATGTAGCGCCCACTGGTCCTGGGGCGCTGGTCAGGGGGCAAGTTCAACAGCAAGCCCTTGGAGATCTTTCAGCAGAGTTTGGCACAAAGTTTCTCAAAGCAAAAGTCTTCTTGTAGTCTTTTCTTTTCCTCTCCTTCTGCAGCAAGGCACCAGACACAGGCAAGAGCCAGCACTCTTCCTTGTCCTTCCCGGTCCTTCTCGTCGGGTAGAGTTCCTTCTGTAGCCCAAACAGGATCTAATTTACAAGGAGCAGGGCTCCTACTTTTATACTGCATTTCTTTTGTTCTCGCAGGCCAGGGGGGGCCTTTGCATAGCCACTTTCAGTCCTTGAGTACTTTGTTGGGTGCAATCCGGCTTCTGCTTTCAGTGTGAGGGGCAGGCGCATCAGACGCCCCACAGGAGGTGGAGCCAGCATTGTGCGGACAGGGGCAGCCAGAGTACCTTGTTGATGGGGCTGCGCCCTTCCTGGGCCAGGTGTCGGCTGAGTCATCAGTCGCTCCCCAGGAGGGTGGAGCCAGTATTGTAGTGGCAGAGCACAGCAAGATCTAGAGTCAAGAGCCACTCCTACCTCCCACTAAGGTGTAATCTGCGCATTCACCACCTGTCATCCCCCAGCCCTGTCACTCACACGTCCCAGACAGTCAGATACACATACCAGCAGAGGCGGGCTAAAATGGTTAGGCAAGCAAATGCTAACTTTCTAAAAGTAGCATTTGCAAACACAGGATACTAAAATAAACTTTACTAAAAGAATTATTTCATCATCCTGAGTTTAGGCATACTAAACACGACTCTCTACCATGCTCCCTGAGCCTGCTGGGGTTATAGGGTGTAATAACTCCAGCAGCTCATTCTGGCCTAACGGGAGCAGGTAGCCTTCAATAGTGAAATACGAATTTAGTTGTAAGTCACTACTAGGACATGCCACACACATCAGGGCTTGTCCTACCTTACACCTACAATGCACCCTGCCCGCAGGCCTACCATAGGGGTGACTAATATGCAGTCAAGGGAAGGTTCAGGGGCTGGCGAGTGGGTGCACTCGCCCAGCCGGCATGACAGTACGAGACTGCACGCGGGGTCTGCGGTGGCAGACCCCAGACACATCTTAAGGCTGCTTCTGTGGGTGGCGCAACCAGCGCTGCAGGCCCACTAGCAGTATCGGCATCTACAAGCCCTGGCACTCCTAGTGCGCTTTACTAGGGACTAACAGTAAATCCAATGCACCAATCATGGACATCAAATCACATGTACAATTTACAGTAGGGAGAGCATATGCACTTTAGCACTGGTCAGCAGTGGTAAAGTGCCCAGAGTCATTAAACCAAACAAAATAGGTCAGAGAGAGTATTGGAGGAAGGCAAAAAGTTTAGGGATGACCCTGCCAAGAGGCCCAGGTCCAACACAACCCCCTTCCAGCCAAAACGCAGGGTAGACCAATCACCACTGTGATGGGCTTCCCTGCTTGGGGCGATAGAACATGGACCTGGCCCGCAACAGCAGGGGCACATTCCAGTTCTACGCCAATCAGAACCTATTTTAAATCCTCTGTACATACTCTCAGGGTCCACCCAGCTACTCCATGGGGCACCCTTCTCTTCTTCTGTGGACACCACCTGTGCAGCCTCTAACCTTAACTTGCTCACAGGTGTGTCCCAACAGACAGTCATCAAATCACAGTGGCCACTGACAGTAATCAGGGCTGAGACCCAGGCCTCATGCCTCTCAGGGCTCCCAAACCTCTGTGGCCTCAGAGAGTGGGGGGCCGTAGCCCCGGGTGCTTGGCACCCTTTGTCCACTCTCCCTCCTGTCAGGTCAGGTATGTCATCCTGGCACTGACCCACCAGCTCCAGGCCTCTACCTGGCAGCTGAACCAAAAACTGGGGTGGGCACTCCCACACCCGGTCCTCCTCCTTGGGGCTCTGTACCCTCCCACCTGGAGTGGTACCCCCTTCCAGAATTGTCAGCGCACCTGTGGCAGGTGCTCTGCACAATTCGCCCACCAGTTCAGGGGTGCTATCCTGCAACTGGGGCACCAGGTCAGGGGGGACACCCTGCACCTGGCCCTTAAACCTAGGGTCTAGACCCTCTAGTTGAACCGGGGTCAGAGGCGAGGACTTCCTCCCTCTGCACCCCCTTCCAGAGTACTGCCCACTCCCATCTGGAGTGGTACCCCTAGAAGTGAAATGGGCCAGGACACTGATTACAGTGGTCCTGCCCTCCAGGTCAGACAACACCTGAACCTGGCTCTCCAACTCAGGGACCCAACCCTGCAGTTGAACTCTTGCCTGGCGCACCAGGACTTCCCGGGGAGCACGCATGCCCCCCTTGAGGCTGGCACATAGCTCATGTGCCGTGCGACAGTCTGCCTGGCGCAGATCTCCCAACCCCTGTCCATCTGACAGTGCGGGAAGATCCCCCAGGACAGAAGTGGTGTCCCCATGGTCATTCACTGGGGACGCAGCCCTGCTGGCTGGCCCCTGACCCACTGGTTCTTCCACTGGGGACTCCTTCCCCCTCTCGCCCCTCCTCCTGGACTTCTGCACTCTCCCAACTGGAGTGGTACTGCCAGATACCAGAACTACTGGAGCTCTGTTTACAGAGCCTCCACGTTCTCTAGACACTGGGGGATCCCCCTCAGCGGGTGACTCATCCGGACAGCCTAGGCTCCCCACCTGGTGTTCCCTTAAAGAACCATCCAGGCTCTGAGACTGAGGTTGGGCACTACCAGGACAAAACCCATTCTCACTCCTTCCCCTCAAGGACAGGACGTGAGGCCCTACACCCCTCTCACTACTACAGGACCTAGCTGGGCTACTCTGCGCCACTTCCACCACTCTGGGCTGGAAGATACCTGAGCCACTCCCCACAGGATCACACCCCAATGCCTCTCCAGACCCACTGGAATCCACCACAAGGTCTGCCTCCAATGTGAGCTCCCTGGGGTCAGAGAACTCACTCTCCAACAGGTGTTGGCATAGCTCTGGAAAACTGGGACTTAAAGTATGCTCTCCCACATTTGGATTACACAGCCCCCTAGCAGGATTAACCAAACTATCCTTCACCTCACCATCCAGCGCCTCACACACATACTGCACTCCATCCTTCTGAGACTGGCTAGACAGTAGCGGACTGTCTCTGTCACACAACCCACACTCTTCTGGGCGGTCCTTACACTCACCCACCAGGACCTCAACCATGGGGGAATCCCTCCCACCACTAGGACCATGAACTCCTACGCCAGTCACCCTATTCCCTTCAGGGTCGCTGCGCACTACTGGAGCTACCTCATGCCCTTGAACCTCCTGGTGTAAGTTAATCCCCTCCAAGTCAGGTGCCATATCTCTAGGTGCGCGCACTATGCTGTCAGCACTAGATACCTGAATGTTGCTGCCACCATCTGAGCTGGACTCCACCTCCAACTCAGCAAAGCTCAATCTCTGAGCTACACACATTTCTTGTTGCTAGGCTGAAGCCCTCCTGGCCTCAAGCCCCTCGAGCTCCATGTCAAGTTTCCTCATTCTTAAGTCATGCGCAAGCTCCATTTTCATTTCTTCCAGGGCCAACTTCTTGGTTTCAAGTTCCAGTTGGATTTTTAATTCTGCCAGCTTCCTTTCATGATCTCGGGCGGCCTGTCTGTCCGCCAGCTCCTCTGGTGACAGACCTCGGCCAGAAACACTGCTACCCAATGGGGAGGTTGCACCCCTCCACTCTGGAGTTAGGGGTCCCTCCAGCTGCTGTTCTGCATCCTCAAATTCAAGATCCTTTCCAGGGGCATTCCTTGCCTTGACCCAGGCCCTCAGCGCCTTTTGGAACTGCTCCCTTCTGGAGAGTCCGGTCATGGAAATGTTCAAATTTTTGCAGAAGCTCTTGAGCTGTTTCCCGGTATAGTTTTCTAGTTTCTCCCAATCACAGTCAATAGAAGAAATGGATGGTGCCTTTTCCATTTTTACTGACACAGGCATGACTTCAAAAACACATGGAGATTCTTCTTGCAACACATAAATCAAAAAAATGTCTGTGGCTAAGTAACTGGACTGCAATCACTGTGCAATGGTCAGAAGTTAAGGTACAAACACTGCAAATGTAAATTCGAAAATCCTCACCGCTGCGTCCAATGTAGGAAGGGGGAGGCTCTAGTTGGCGCAGTGTAGCACTAGCGACAAGCAGGGACTCTCTCTTCCTCGTCAGGGCTGAGGGTTACCTTCCAGACAACCTCTGCTTACCCTCTAGGTAGTGTGGCTTAAGCAGTCTTAGGCTAATCTTTGGGGCACATAGGGTTAAACATTTGCAATATCACACCGTCACAACCAACCCACCACACAATGACACCAAACTGTATTTGTAAAAATATATATCTTTATATAAATTTCAAGCAGGCTTGTAAATACAGTGGTAAAACTTTCAATAGCGGTTCCAGGTTACTTAAGTTCAGGTTGCCACAGTTCTCTTTTAGCAATAAGCAATCTTTTGGGCCTTCTGCCCAGGTTCGGCAAGGTACAGTGTCTCGTAGCGCCTCAATGCGCTCTCTGCGTGGGCCTCGAGGGCCAGGAGCTGTGCGAGCCTCGGTTTCAGAGGCGGCTCGCGTTGGGAGCAGATAGCGCGGTGCGAGCTCGAATTGCAGGGCGCTCGCACCGTGAGGATACCACACAGTACCTTTCAAATTCTTGTGGAGCGGGCGGCTTCCAGGGGAGCTGTCCCACGTCGTGTTGCTTTTCCGGGGTCGCTGTTCGCTGCGGCTCTCAGCCGGGCAGGTTACGGGTCGTCCGGGGCGGCGGTGCTCTGTGGCGGCAGGGTCCTTTCCTCGTCGTTCGCTCCGACCCTGGAGGCGGCGGCTGTGTGGTGACGGCCAGTGGCAGTACGGTCCCCAAGTGCAGGACATACCCAGCCAAAGTACCGGTTGCAGCTATGCGCTCACAGCTGAGCTGTCGGGCAGGCTACCGACCAGAGGGGGTTATCACAGGGCAGCTGTCCGTCTTCGCAGGTGGATTGACGGCTCGAAGCGTAGTCAATTCGGGAGCTTGGACCGGACGGGTCCTCCTTCACTTTGCTCTCGGGCTCCCGGTGCAGTTGCGGTCACGGTGCTCGGGCCAGCGGCGGCTGGACCTCACGTTGTTCTCGCTGTTGCTTTGGGCCCCGGTCACGGTGCTCAGGGGGAGGTTGATGCTTTGGTTACGGGGAGCGTGGCAGGCTTGCCCAGCGCTCCCAGACCCCTCTGTCAGTACTGCAGCGATAAGCAGCACACGCAGTCGCTTTCTTCAGGATGTAGCGCCCACTGGTCCTGGGGCGCTGGTCAGGGGGCAAGTACAACAGCATGCCCTTGGAGATCTTTCAGCAGAGTTTGGCACAAAGTTTCTCAAAGCAAAAGTCTTCTTGTAGTCTTTTCTTTTCCTCTCCTTCTGCAGCAAGGCACCAGACACAGGCAAGAGCCAGCACTCTTCCTTGTCCTTCCCGGTCCTTCTCGTCGGGTAGAGTTCCTTCTGTAGCTCAAACAGGATCTAATTTACAAGGAGCAGGGCTCCTACTTTTATACTGCATTTCTTTTGTTCTCGCAGGCCAAGGGGGGCCTTTGCATAGCCACTTTCAGTCCTTGAGTACTTTGTTGGGTGCAATCCGGCTTCTGCTTTCAGTGTGAGGGGCAGGCGCATCAGACGCCCCACAGGAGGTGGAGCCAGCATTGTGCGGACAGGGGCAGCCAGAGTACCTTGTTGATGGGGCTGCGCCCTTCCTGGGCCAGGTGTCGACTGAGTCATCAGTCGCTCCCCAGGAGGGTGGAGCCAGCATTGTAGTGGCAGAGCACAGCAAGATCTAGAGTCAAGAGCCACTCCTACCTCCCACTAAGGTGTAATCTGTGCATTCACCACCTGTCATCCCCCAGCCCTGTCACTCACACGTCCCAGACAGTCAGATACACATACCAGCAGAGGCGGGCTAAAATGGTTAGGCAAGCAAATGCTAACTTTCTAAAAGTAGCATTTGCAAACACAGGATACTAAAATAAACTTTACTAAAAGAATTATTTCATCATCCTGAGTTCAGGCATACTAAACACGACTCTCTACCATGCTCCCTGAGCCTGCTGGGGTTATAGGGTGTAATAACTCCAGCAGCTCATTCTGGCCTAACGGGAGCAGGTAGCCTTCAATAGTGAAATACGAATTTAGTTGTAAGTCACTACTAGGACATGCCACACACATCAGGGCTTGTCCTACCTTACACCTACAATGCACCCTGCCCGCAGGCCTACCATAGGGGTGACTAATATGCAGTCAAGGGAAGGTTCAGGGGCTGGCGAGTGGGTGCACTCGCCCAGCCGGCATGACAGTACGAGACTGCACGCGGGGTCTGCGGTGGCAGACCCCAGACACATCTTAAGGCTGCTTCTGTGAGTGGCGCAACCAGCGCTGCAGGCCCACTAGCAGTATCGGCATCTACAAGCCCTGGCACTCCTAGTGCGCTTTACTAGGGACTAACAGTAAATCCAATGCACCAATCATGGACATCAATCACATGTACAATTTACAGTAGGGAGAGCATATGCACTTTAGCACTGGTCAGCAGTGGTAAAGTGCCCAGAGTCATTAAACCAAACAAAATAGGTCAGAGAGAGTATTGGAGGAAGGCACAAAGTTTAGGGATGACCCTGCCAAGAGGCCCAGGTCCAACACTGCAAAAACAACAATTGATGGACAGAATGCAGAACAATGTCATACATTCACCCCAGTACAGAGATCTGGGTTTTTCGTTTTTTTGCACTCCACACCACCCCAATTCAGACATGGCCATATACAAATCAGCCTTGACCCTGTGCCTCATGGGAACAGTCCAGCCCGAACTGCCAAGCCATGTCTTTCCTGGACCGGAATCAAGCATCCTAGGACCGGTTTCTGGCTATCAGCCGTCTTCAGCCAGGATAGCTTGACTCCAGTGGTGTGGAGAGCATGGGACTCATGTCTGAGCATACCCATCCCACTCGGGTGACAAATGCAAAGACAACAATTAATGGACAGAATGCAGGTCTCTGTACTGGGGTGAATGTATGACATTGTTCTGCATTCTGTCCATCAACTGTTTTTTTGCATTTGTCACCCCGAGTGGGATGGGTATGCTCAGAAGTGAGTCCCATGCTCTCCACACCACTGGAGTTGAGCTATCCTGGCTGAAGACGGCTGATTGCCAGAAACCGGTCCTAGGATGCTTGATTGCGGTCCAGAAAAGACATGGCTTGGCAGTTCGGGCTGTACTGTTCCCATGAGGCACAGGGTCAAGGCTGATTTCCATATGGCCGTGTCTGAACTGGGGTGTTGTGGAGTGAAAAAAAATGATGGATTTAGGCCCAGATCTCTGTATTGGGGTGAATGTATGACAATGTTCTGCATTCTGTCCATCAACTGTTGTTTTTGTCCCTGATGAACAGCAGCGCTGATATGTTGTTTACGTGATTGAGCACTAACATTCAGCAAGATGTTAAACAAATGAGCATTTATTTATTTACACGTTAACTGAAGAAAAGTAAAAGAAGAAAAGAAGGTGTCCTACACCCCTTATCTTTAGGAACATCTTTATTTGCAAAGCCATCTTGTTACCAAAATGTAAAAATATGATAACATCTTTTCAAAATAAAAAAAGTCTGTTTCTTTACCGTACAGAAGCCTTTCAACTTTGTACATCAAATGATATCACTACATTGAGATTAATTTATTAAAAGTTATAGTTTCAAACATGAACTTATAAATATTAATTCACCCCCACCCTCACAACTATGCCATTAGTGTGTCAAGACCATTAAAGATAATGGGGTAGCCCGGTGTCCCTCAGAAGCTGGGTAAAGGGTACTATAATAAACAATTGGTTCTGTTGGGTGATACAATTGCTGTGCTCTGTGTAATCAATACAATAGCGCCCAAATATTTTAAATATTCATTCAACAGATAATTTCAAGAGAACACATATGTGATAAGAACACACAAAAAAGAACATGAGTTGGAAAAGCAGAGTCTTAATTTACTCTTTTCTTATTTACAAGAAAGTTAAATATGGCTGTCACAAGCACAATTGAATTGCGGCAAAACAAAAAAGGTGACTCTTGTGAAATTTAGGTGAGATAAAGTGACAAGTGAAATCAGTGATGGGCTGTCTGCTTGACATACTGTGGACTTTTTATAGCACTCACTACCTTTACTGAGCCTGTTTCTAAACACTCTGATGCTTTACAGATAAAAGACGTCATGCATAAGGAGACTGTCAAGCCTATAATTCTATTTTACCCCAGTTCAATAAATCAAATTATTTTCTTTCCACACTTGACTAGCCAAAGGTAGCAATAAGAAGCAGAAAAGGGTTGCCCCAAGGTATGGTAGAGGAATAGCAACTCCGATACAGCATAACACAGTATTGCAAAATCTATGGCTCTATTTACTAGGCGCTTAATTGTGAGTTGAGTGTGGAATGAAAGCTTCTGAATAACTCTACCACTCACTGTCCACACCATGTACATGCTTTGCCTCCTTTATATTCACACTACGCTACCCAACCATCATCTTGCTGGCATCAATGTGGGCCTCGGGCACCCAACAGACCACTGGGAAAATGTTTGCGAGTCCCCTTGACCTAGAAGAAGAGGCACAAAAGGGGCAACAAAAAAATCTAAAACTCATGTTCCAATGCTCTAAGGGGCTTGTCCCAGCACCAGCCATCCTGTGCCACCACAGGAAAGACTGCTGCTTGCTGGGAATGATCTAGTGATAAAAAGTGGGTAACCCATAGCCATGGCACCTCACTTCATATGAACTTACACACTAGAGTCAAATCATACCTTATCCCCCTTGATGTTAGACAGAAATATCTAAGCGAACTCAACGTGAGTAAATGCCTTCTACCGCCATGCTCTAACCTGTGCTTCAGCGGGTAGCCCAGAGGTGCAACAATGCTTAGGTTATTTAGCTTTGTCTCTTGGGCTGAGGTCTTAGAATGACAGTGAGCGGTAATCCCCATGACACATCTCCTGTCTCACTACCAAGAGGGCTTTTTGAAGGCCAAGAGACCAAGCTGATGGTCCAGGACGACCCAGAGGAATCCATATTGTGCTCAGGTAATTGCTACCTTAACAATGGTTTGCTGCTAATGTAGAGGCATGCATTTAAATATTTTAAAAAATGAAATGCAACATACTGTAAACATTTTTACAAAATCTTATTGTAGTAACTTAGTTACATTTGTACCTTCCTTTTGAATCGAGGAACTGATCCAATGTTTTGGTATTTGGGATGGGGTATATCCTGTTGTCGAGATTCTTCAAAATGCTTGTCTCGTTTATGGGGAGCATGTGCCCCATTATTATAGTAAAATGCTGTACTGCTGAAGACTCTCACTGTCAAACATGGTTTCTCAGCAAGTTGGTTGCTCAGCCATTCACACCCTGGTTGCACTTTTGACAGACTTCAATGCAACACAAAGGCGGTAAATGTGGACTGTAGAGTGTAAAAATAAAACTAATTTCGTATACATTTTTTTTTCTTCAGGTATCTTGGAATATGCGTTAAAGATGAGAAACTCTACCCTATTCTGGAGGTAAAGCCCTGTCATATTATAAGGTCTAACTGCTTTCTTTTCTTGTAGCTATTCGCAAAATGTCGCAACCAGTTTTTAGAACAATGGAGTAACTGACGGTGGATTTATTGGAATAGTTCAACCATCAAATCTTTCTAAAAGTCAGCAGTATATACAGGTTTTGCAGGCTGGTGTGTTTCCTAGGGCAAATGTAATAATCACTCTTTCCCAGTCCGAGGGACTTGCCAGTTCCAAACCGGTTCAACGTGTCAACCAAGATGTCTAACCTCTTGACTCAATCGCTGGAAAATTTCCCATTCACCAAACTTCTGAATTTCAAATAAAGCCTTTTATTGTCTGGTGATGCCATCTTGGGTCTCTCTGCCATTTAGGAATGTCTGAAGTTTTTTTTCCTTCTGGCCTTCATATATTTTTCGCAAAAATGTTTTAAAAAACTGGAAAGGTTGCAAAGTTCTACTTGACTTGATCTTTCGTATGAAAACCTGAACTTTTGCAAAACTTTAATACTGTACATTTGCTATTTTCAAGATTTTTGTATGCGAGTGTCATTTGACGTCCCTGGGTGTACTGGAACGTACCTTTCCTCTCAAGAGTGTGAGTCACCTCCGAGGAAAAGGTGCGCAAGACAGACACTCGCATAACCCTCGCAAGATTCCAGAGTGACACAGTTTCACTAGACTCGCATAAAGGCACACCCATTTTCAGCACCTGCTCGCACTCACAAGCTCAGGCACATGAGAAGGGAAATTTGGAAACTCTGAGAACTACGCGAAGGCCAGTCATTCGGAACTATGAAATACTTTGCTCGGGTAACAAAAACTTTGCCCATCCCTATTCTCTCCATGTGGTACTTCCTTAAAGCATTTTTTGCAAGGACTTGAAAACTTCCATTATTATTGTGGTTTAGTTGGTGTACTTTTAGATACTGGTCATTTGATCTTATTTACGTTTTAGGGTTTGTCATTTTTGTGTTCTTATTTTTGCGTAATATTTTGCTAATGCAGAACGATATGTCAAATAGACTCCTTTTGTGAATTAAGGGGCGTTGTTTGCAAATCCTGTATGGAGAAAACGATTTTCTTGTCTCTTAAAATAACTTTTTTCAAAAATGTGTTAACCTTAAAAAAAGAAAAAAAAGGACCCAACAGGCCAGAACATGTAATACATTGAAAGATTCTAATTAATCGAACTCGTGATCTGCAATTTTCAACCTGGCATTCAAAAATGTACCTATGGCTGCCAGTAGGTTAGAGGTCTGGTTTCATTGTTTACTTAATAGGTTCCCTAATTAGAAGCGCTATGTGAGTCCACACAATTGTCTAGTCATATAATTTATGTATGAAAAATTATTCATTGCGGACCGCAATTCAACAGGGTAGCAGAAGGCTGTAGAAGGAGTGGTATACAAAAACACAGAAATAAAACATAAGGGAGGTGGGAGGGGGGGGGGGTCAGTCTCATCACAGGGAGTCCACTGCCTGAGGAGCAAGAATACGAATGTGGAAGTCAGTCTCCCCACAGGGGGTCTTAGTTCTTGAGGAGCAAGAATACACATGGAGAAGTCACTTACCTAGAAGCAAGAATATACACATGGAAGTCAGTCGCCTCGTAGGAAGCCTTGGCACTCAAGGGGCATGAATACACATGTAGAACAGTCTCCTCTTATTCCCTGAGGAGCCCCAGTACCCTCGTAGGGAGCCTTAGTGATTGAGTAGCAAGAGTACTCATGTAGAGCAGTCTCCTCTAATTTATTATTATTAATTTATTTATTTATATAACTTTGTAACACTCACAGCTACTCATGAGTGTCCCGGCATGGGGCCTAGCGGGGGTGGAACGTAGGGCAAGGGTAAGGGCATTCCAAACAGCCAACGCCTTCACCGTGAAGGAGCTGCCCCTTATTCTCTGGAACTTAAAGCGAGGGACCTGAGCATAACAAAGAGACGAGGACCGCAGAGGGCGTGCAGGAATATAAAAAGAAAATGTCTCTGCAGGTAGAGAGGGCCACAACCGCGAATAGCACAGTGGGCCAGAGTCCATGATTTAAATTTCACTCTATCCACCATGAGGAGAGAGTGGAGAGAACACAGCTGTTGACAGACACTGTTCCTAGCCGAAATGCCTAATAAAAGTCTGGCTGCCTTATTTTGAACCACCTGCAACTTTTTCAGCAGGTACCCAGGAATACCAGCGTAAAGGCATTGGCATAGTCCAGCCGTGACAGAATCAGCGCACAGATAACCGTTTTCCTCGCTGCCTGAGGAAGGAGGGGAAAAAAATCTTCTAAGAGTTTTTTTGAGCAGGCCAAAACAACATCCAGCCAGCTTCTTGATATGCATCGAGAAGGAAAGCTCTGAATGCCTAGACCCCTCCCAGCATGGATTTAGGAGAGAATTTAGCACCGAGTCAGCCCTCACCATCGTGCTCGATAAGATCCGCACGACAGTAGATGAGGGCCAGACCTCTCTCCTGGTCCTGCTCGATCTAACCGCGGCTTTCGATACCCTCTCCCCCTCAGTCCATACATCTCGGCTGAGGGAGGTGGGGGTGAAGAACGCAGCTCTGGATCTTTTGACCTCCTTCCTCACGGGGAGGGAACAAAGAGTCAAGCTGGGGGAGTTCCTATCTCCATCCCGACCAGTGCTATGTGGGGTCCCTCAAGGGTCAGCACTTAGCCCGACCCTTTTTAATATCTATGTTACCCCACTTGCCAAATTAATAAGATCGTTCGGGATGGAGGTAGTCTCTTACGCAGACGACACTCAAATCCTCGTCTCTCTTCCCCACTCAGATGAACTAATCGCCTCCAAGTTTAGATCTTGTATGGAGGCGGTTGGTCATTGGATGATTCAGAACTCTCTAAAACTGAACGGGGAGAAGACTGAGGTGATGGTGTTCGGGGGGACAGAAAACATCTGGTCAGCCAATTGGTGGCCTGACTCACTAGGAACATGCCCTTCCCCTACAACATCCGCCAAGAACCTCGGGGTGCTGATAGACCCCGCCCTTGACTTAGGCAGTCAGGTGAGCAGAACCGTCTCCACCTGTTGGGGTTTGATTCACACCCTACGAAGGATCAGGAAATATCTCTCCTTGCAGGCAAGAAAACAAATTGCTGTTGCACTCATCGGCTCGCGTTTGGACTACTGTAATGCACTGTATGCTGGGCTTAACAAAGGCCAGCTGCAGCGCTTACAGGTAGTCCAAAACGCCATAGCCAGATTTGTCTTGGATATCCCCAGATGCTCTTTGGCCACTGCAGCCAGGAAAACGCTGCATTGGCTGCCGGTAGAACACCGAATCCGGTTCAAAGTTCTATGCATGACCTACAGAGCCATTGCCAAAAACAGCGACATAGGAATTGGGTCCATCATTTCCCACTATATCCCCGGAAGGAACTTGCGTTCCTCCGGGAAATTGCGTCTGACAGCCCCCCGTGTACGAAGAGTCAAATGGGGTGGCAGAGGCTTTTCCACTCTTGCTCCTAAGTGGTGGAATGACCTTCCCCTGGACCTGAGATCTCTCCCGTCTTTACAGCACTTCCGCGCTGCTCTAAAAACTCTTCTCTTCCAGCAAGCATACACGTAAGGTTTCCTGTCTCCTTTTTTGATTATTCTCCGATGATTTTTGTTAGGCGCCTTGATACCTGCGGGTTATTGTTATGCGCAATATAAATCGCCATTCAATCAATTCAAGGAAAGATCTTCATCAAACCAGACCCCCAAGTAGTTTTTTGCTGGTTTCCCTGATGAAGTAGGTGATGGATACTCAGGAGGCCAGAGCTGCTCTCTAAAATTAAGGAGGAATTTGCCAAATAGCAGGACATCTGACTTCTCTTCATTACACTTAAGCTGTGCCTCTGCCAGCCACCTGAAGATGGAAGACAGACAGTGTTGGACCAGTAGTACAGAATCCGCATCTTTGTCCCAGGTAAAAAGCAGCTGTGTGTCGTCTGCATATGCCATCACCTTAGCCCCCAGCTCCCCCGCCAAATATATCAGCGGACTAACATAGATGTTAAAAGGAAAGGGGTTAAGGGAGGAACCCTGGGGGACACCTGTTGTTACCGGCTGAGGGGAGGAGGCGGGCGGTGGAATCCAGATCTGCTCGACCCGCCCTTCCAGAAAGGACAAAAAACAGCCCCACATGGCGCCCGACAGACCAATCTTAGCAAGACATGACAGGAGGAGTGAGTGCGGGACCGTATCGAACGCAGCCGAGAGGTCGAGCAAAATTAATGCCGCTATCCCGCCGGCGTCCAAGCACTCCCGAATGGCCTCCGCCACCTCCACCAACACTGTTTCTGTGCTATGGGATGCCCGGAATCCTGATTGGCAGGGTGCATAAGCATCTCCCTTTCCACAAAGTCCGTCAGCTGTTTATTGACCACCTTCTCACACACCTTCGCCAAAGCAGGAAGGAGGGAGATAGGCCGGTAGTTCCCAGGGCAAAGGGGGCCCAACAGCTTTTTTAGAAGAGGGAGTATCTTCGACTCCTTCCAAGCCTGTGGTACCACTCCTTTCTGAAGGAACATATTAATGATGGTATTCACCTCTGTGTTTACGACCTCAGCAACTACAGCCAGTGTCCTCACCGGACAAGGGTCCGAGGGGGAGCCTGACTTTAGACTCTTAAGGATTTTGAGGCAATCCAGTGGGTCGACTGGGTTAAATACGGACCAGGAGTTGGCTGGACCGACCAGATGACACTCCAGAGGTATCTCCATAATGATCTCACGGGAAGTGAATGCCACTTGGATAGCCCTAACCTTATCCCTGAAGCTGCAGGAGAGAGTGTTGCACCAAGAAGGTGAAGATGAAGACACACTTGTTTGGGTCACCGGAGACGTGAAGCTCTGGACAAAAGCAAAAATGTACTTAGAGTTGTTACTGGCTAATTCAGTATGGGCCGAGTAGAATTGCACTTTAGCCAGCGTAATAGCTGCATTGTATCATTTTTGCTTATCTCTGAGCTTCTGCTTGTCTGCCGGGCAATAGCCACTCCTCCACCATGCCCGCTCCAGGGTCTTACAATCATGCTTCAAGGCTTTAAGGGTAGGGTTAAACCAGGGCTTGGAGGGTGACACTCCCTAGCCAACCTAGTTGGGCGACAAAGGGCCACCCTAGCTACCGCATTGGATACCCAGCTATAAAGCCGCACCAAGCGTTCCTCTAACTCCCCCCCCAGGCTATGTCTAGAAGCTACCAAAGCTGTATTAAGTTCACCAGGATCAATTTTGCCATAGGCTGATTTATAGCCAGAGTGCCGTAAAGGTTCAACATTCGACACCACCCACGAGAAGTGAGTTATAAAATGGTCTGACCATGTGACCGGGCAGGGGTTGTCTAATAAAATAGGTAAGTTGGTGCAAATGGGGTTGAGTATATGTCCAGCTTGGTGAGTGGGAAGGCAGACCTGCTGGTCCAGGTTAACCAAATGTAACATATCCAGCCAGTTGCATGTATCCTTGCTACCTGCTGGATCCAGATGGATGTTAAGGTCTCCCATGACCATATAATGAGTGAATTTAAGTGCCCTAGTGATAACAGCATCTCCCCAAACCTGGAGAAAAGTTCCCACTGGGCCTATAGATCAAAGAGCCTCCTAGTGAGAAATGGGCCGAGAAACGGATACTGAAATCAAGGACCTTGCATCCGCCCCACAGCATGGTGTCTCACCTGCGGAGATCCCACATATTTTTATAAAAAATGGCAACGCCGCCCCCTCTCCCCTCTGACCGATCAGCTCTGGAGATCTTGTAGCCCATAGGTGTAGCAAGGGTTACAATTGGATCTGAGGAGGAATCCAGCCAGGTTTCAGTTACAAACAGCATATCAAGTGAATTGTACTCTAAGAGCTCAAAGACTTCAGCATGGTGTTTCCTAATAGAGTGAGCATTAATAGAGGCAGCCGTAATAATAGAGGGCCTGGCCAACTGGCCAGTAGGGGTACCCTTATTATCCGGCAAAGCAGGGCCCTGAGACAGCTTATACCCACATGATTGGCAACCCTCCTTTGGAACCCCAGCCCCATCCAAGTTCCCAAACCGGCAGTGGGGAATGCGGTCAAGGGCCCGTAAAGCAGCCGCTGTGAAGCTTCGTCTGGTAGCAAAGGGCTCCTGGGCAGCATGGCTGGCGCTGGCCACTTCCGTGACGCTGACGGGCGCGCCTTAGGCACGCCTTTGGTGCGCCCGCTGCGCGCATCCGCTGCGCTTACGTGCAGCATGCATTCAAATAGCCCGTGTGCCAGAGGAGCTAGACCGCCAGCTCCCCAAGATGGCGGTTCCTCATGGCACCGCAGGTAACCAGGAAGTGAATGAAACAGCTGCAGTTTAAGTATCAGCCCCCGAAAGGTATAGAATGTGCAAAAATAGCCAAATAAACATTTTTAAAATACAAGTATGTGGGCAGAATAAAAGACCACTGCAGGGACCGCCTATTGGCAGCCAAACAGTATGAAATTCATATCACGAAGCCAAGAACCCCTAAAGCGCTCACCTCCATGCAGCGTGCGTTCAAATAGCCCGTGTGCCAGAGGAGCTAGAATGCCAACTCCCCAGATGGCGGTTCCTCGTGGCACCGCAGGTAACCAGGAAGTGAGTGAAACAGCAGTAGTTTAAGTATCAGCCCCTGAAAGGGATAGAATGTGCAAAAATAAGCAAGTAATTTTTTTTAAATACAAGTGTGTGGGCTGAATAAAAGAACACTGCAGGGACCGTCTATTAGCAGCCAAACAGTAGGACAGTCATATCACGAAGCCAAGAACTCCAAATGCCCCTTATTCTGTGAGGAGCCTGAATACACATGTAAAAGTCAGTCCCCCGCAGGCAGCCTTAGAGCTTGAGTAACAAGACTACATATGTAGATGTCAGTCCCCCCGGAAGGAGCCTTAGTGCTTGAGTAGCAAGAATACACTTGTAGAAGTCAGTCCCCCCCAAGGAACCTTAGCACTTGAGTAGTAGTAATACACATGTAAAAGTCAGCCCCCCCCCCCCCCCCCCAACACACAGGGAGCCATACTGCTTGAGTAGCAAGAATACACATGTAGAAGTCAGTCCCCCCGCAAACAGCCTTAGTGCTTGAGTAGCAAGAATACATATGTAGAACAGTCACCTCTTATTCCCCGAAGAGCCTGAATACACATGTATTAGTCCTCCTGCAATGAGCCTTTCTGCTTGAGTAGCAAGAATACACATGTAGAAGTCAGTCCCCCAGCAAACAGCCTTAGTGCTTGAGTAGCAAGAATACATATGTAGAACAGTCACCTCTTATTCCCCGAAGAGCCTGAATACACATGTATCAGTCCTCCTGCAATGAGCCTTTCTGCTTGAGTAGCAAGAATACACATGTAGAAGTCAGTCCCCCAGCAAACAGCCTTAGTGCTTGAGTAGCAAGAATACATATGTAGAACAGTCACCTCTTATTCCCCGAAGAGCCTGAATACACATGTATCAGTCCTCCTGCAATGAGCCTTTCTGCTTGAGTAGCAAGAATACACATGTAGAAGTCAGTCCCCCCACTTAGGGAGCCATAGTGCTTGAGTAGCAAGAATACAAATGTAGAAGTCAGTCCCCCCACTTACGGAGCCATAGTGCTTGAGTAGCAAGAATACAAATGTAGAAGTCAGTCCCCCCACGTAGGGAGCCATAGTGCTTGAGTAGCAAGAATACACATGTAGAAGTCAGTCCCCAGCAAAAAGCCCTAGTGCTTGAGTAGCAAGAATACACATGTAGAAGTCAATCCCCCTCATGCAGGGAGCCATAGTGCTTGAGTAGCAAGAATACACATGTAGAAGTCAGTCAACGCAGGGAGCCTTAGTGCTTGATTATCAAGAATACACATGTAGAAGTCCGCCCCCCCACGAAGGGAGCCTTAGTGCTTGAGTAGCAAGAATACACATGTAAAAGTCAGTCCCCCCCCACGCAAGGAGCCTTAGTGCTTGAGTAGCAAGAATACACATGTAGAAGTCAGTCCCCCTTACAGGAAGCCTTAGTGCTTGAGTAGCTAGAATACACATGTCTCCTCTTATTGCCTGAGAAGCCTGAGAAGCCTGAATAGACATGTAGAAGTCAGTCCTGCCGCAGGGAGCCTTAGTTCTTGAGTATCATGAATCCACATGTAGAAGTGAGTCACCTTGCAGTCAGTCATTGTGCTAGGTGTATATTAGGTATTAGTCTGCTCTAGGTGCTTGTTTAATGGGTGTGCGCTTTTTTCGGGAAGTGCTGAAGTGTAAAAATACATGGTATCTGTCTTATCTCTGAGGGTACTGAGGTACAGATTATTTTGGATACACATGAGAAAGCTATGTTGTGAGTGGGACTGGTTCTGAACCAAGGACCTTTAGCCTGTGGTATTATTTACTAAAATATGGCTAAGAAGGTCAGCTTGGGCTAAATTGATGGTGGACTTTAGGTCAGTCGTGCTATTTTAACGGAACATTTTTGTTCATCTTGGGAAATATCCCAATGATGCAAGTGGGTGAGTGTCCTGTCGAATTTGCATTTGTTGATGGATAGAGGAGACGCTGCATCAAGTCCTTCCCTAAGAGGTGGCGTTCACTTTTTAGGGAGACCATTTCAGACTCACCTTTCATTGTCCTCCTTGATAGTACTAAACATTGGACTATGTTTATGAGGTGGAATCAACTCTATCCACCAGAAAATGCAAATCCAACAGGAAATCCACCTGCTTGCATCATTGAAATATCTACCATGATGAACAAGATGTTCCTTCAAAATAGCATGGCTGACAAAATCCCCAGCTGACAGTTTTAGATGTATATTAATAAACAAAACCTCAGACTAGAAGAAGCCCCTTAGTTTATGAGGTCCTCTTTTGTAATGATTGATTTACTGTGCCTGAGTAGTTTTAATTGCAGATTTTTCCACATCTAAATAGAATCCTGATGTGCTATACCAGCTTAAGTTTTTGTAGAACATTAAGCCGGGTGGCATTTAGCTGAGATATATGGATTGCCGAGAGGAAGAGGAATTTACACATTGTGTCTGCTTGCATTTTAATTTCGAGTTTTAACGATGAGTTTAATCCAGGATATGGCGTCTGATGCCTGGATTATTTGGATGTAGATTTTGGTGTATTGTATGAGATTTATGTCCAGATCTTTCATGTTCTTCTCCAGTGTTTGAATACATGTGAGGAACAGTAGTGCTGCTAGTAGAGAACCTTGGGAACTCCATCTCATAAGTGTTTGATTTATAGTAAGTTGTTTGATTGGTCTGGTGCAAGCTGTTTTAGTAAAAAATATCAATGGGGGGAGTGAAGAGGTGGTGCTTGGCGGCACCGGGGTGGGCCTATCCTCCTCTCCTGAAAGTATAGTTAATCAACAAAGGTCCACCTCACGTGGAGTTGGTATGTATCCTGATGTTCGTGGAATACACACTCTGTGTTAAAATACCCCTCACACACCAAAAGAGCCCTTGGTGTCATGCTTCATCATCGGGGTCTTCCCGCCCCGCTGCGGGACGGGGCAGTGCTGCGACAAGCGACTACGCTGGAGCACCTTTTTAGTGTGGGTGCTATGTGATTGAATGGGAGTGAGTGTCAGTAGGGTCAGTGTTGTGAGTTAGTGGTGTTTAAAAAATACCTGGCCTAGTGGTAGAAAAAACTATTTAATAGACACTGGCTGGTATTGTTAAAAAAGTGATTCGGAGAGGTAAAGCAAGTTAATGGGCTTACTCTCCTGTGCGGGTCAACATGTTTTGGGGCGCTAATCCCCTTCGTCAGGACCAGGGTTGGATCCCCCTGTCACTCACTCATGTTATTCCACAAAAGATAAAGGGTGTATGTACAAAGGAAAGTGATGATGTACTATTTATCAATGTGTAAAGATAATTTTATATTTACACGTGTCCCTGGCTATGTCAGTATTTCTGATGTAATAAGCCTGAAACAACAAGAGAACGCGGTTATTAATGCGCGGATTAATTGTTTAAGGATGCACCTTTTGATCCTGAACAAGATCTTCTTTTAGGCTTAGATGTAGAAAGCCTCTACAATAGCCTCCCTCACCAAGAAACTTTGGAAATAATAATAAAAGTCCTTTTTTCCACACCTTGGGAATACCACACACCGAGACAAATGGTACTTGAATGCATCTCCCTATCACTAAAAAAGAACTTTTTTCAATATGAGAGCACATACTACCTACAGAAACACGGCACGAGCATGGGGAGCACGTGTGCTCCTAGTCTAGCCAGTCTGTACGCGCACCACCCTGAAACAACTAAAATTCTCAATGATGTTAATCCCTACAGAAACCATGTTATAACATGGAAAAGGTACATTGACGATGTGCTAGTGATTTGGAGGGGAGACTAAGATTCAGTCAACTTTTTCATGACCTGGCTTAATCAACAGGATTGTTTTCTCAAATTCACTCATACAGTCTCAAAGGAGAACCTTGTGTTCCTAGATTTAAACATCTATCCCATTGACGGGAAGTTGGAAACATGCACCCACTTCAAACCCACTGCTAAGAATAGCTTGCTACTATACATCTATCCCATTGACGGGAAGTTGGAAACATGCACCCACTTCAAACCCACTGCTAAGAATAGCTTGCTACTTTATAGCAGCTTTCATCCGCGGCATTTGCGCGATAATCTACCTTATGGACAATTTCTCCGTTTGCGGCGCAACTGCAGTAATATCAAAGATTTCAAAACCCAAGCAGCTGACTTGGAGTGCAAACTACTAGACAGGAACTACCCGAAAACTGTTGTAAACAAAGGAAAAAAGAGAGCCCGGAATAACAACAGAGAGGCCCTTCTAGAACCTACACAGATAAGAGAACCAGATTCACGCCCCATCTGTGTCACAACATACAATACAAATTCGAATCGCATCACAAAAATTGTGAATAAACACTGGAAAATACTTAACTGCGGCAAACTGAATTTCCCGAAACCCATGTTCTCACATAGACGAGGTAAAAATTTAAAAGATCTCTTGGTCCACACAAGACCAAGGAACATTGGCAACAATGACCCTCCAAAATTAACAGCAGTCAGTGGACATTTTCCTTGCGGCACTTGCGCATCCTGTGAATATACGCAAAAAAGTCGCAAGATCACTTTTTCCAATCAGTCCACATGGGAACAACGTTCCTTCACCAACTGTAATAGCCACAACGTGGTCTACCTGATCACTTGCCCCTGCAAAAAAGAATATGTGGGCATGACCACAAGGCCAGTGAAAGTTCGTATGGGCGAACACCGCAGTAATGTGCGTTGTAAAAAAACAACGACAAAAATGGCAACGCACTATGCAACGATGGGACACAGTGTTCACAATCTGAAATGGACAGTGATAGAAGCTTTCAAGAATGACAAAGACCTTTTTTCTAAAGAGCAACGTTGGGTGTATCGGCTAGGTACCCACCAGACAGGCCTGAATGATGAAATACTATGGTCCCAACTTAAAACGTAACCCTACCCAACCAAAGGGTTGTACGGTATGTCATACTTGATATGTGCGAAAAACAATAACTCAGTCCCTGTGGCCACACAATCTGATTGCTTAGAATTCATCTTCCTCCCCAGGATTAAATTCTTTCTTCACATAAATTCATCTGATTGCTAGAATTTATCTTCTTCCCCTGGACAAAATTCCTTCTCCACAGAGATAACAACGTCATAATCACTTACAATAATAAAAATATCCCCCTTTATAAAATCAGTTCCAATACATCAGACAAGGATTAAACATGAGTGCCGGTTTTAAATTATTACTTTATTTAATTTAATTGCTGGACCTCCTTTTCCCAGGAGCATCCCGGGATCCATGGCCCCTTCTTGCACATACGCGCCGAGATATTCATCTCCGCGCATGTGCACACGGATCAGCACCCACTCCGTAACTCGCACATGCGCGCTGGGACACCAATCTCCGTGCATGCGCGACCGGATCAGCTCCCTCGTTCAGAGCCCGCACACACGCAGGAGCATCTTCGCCTCGCGTATGTTTACCCCATCTAAGACTACGCCCCTATACTCCGCAGCAATATCCAAACAATAATCGAGCAGACAATTCGTACTTAAAGCTATACTAATGAACGGGCATTGAATAACCATTTAACAATGGCCGACTTAGTAACCTAGGATTGAGATCCATTAAGGACACACCTGAAACGAGTACGCCAATTTAACAAGTAATTACCCAATTATCGCTACTATAAAAGAACCCCACCCGACCATGGCTTTTCACAACCACGGAAGCCACGGACGAAGGAGGAAGCACCGACGTGCTGGGGATTGATTAAGTACGGCATAGCCGATTGGGACACATAGTCAGCAGCCCACAACTGCGACTCACTGCAAAAACTACCAGCATTAGGAGGGCGAAAATATATGGGACAAGAAAACATTTTCTTTTTCCCTTTCTTTTGCTCTCCCACCTTACAGATGGACCTCCATTACCCTTTGTCCAGACTTGGCTCATGGGGCACTGATTCCAATCTCCATAAGTATGTATCACCGTCAGAATACATGCTGTATCCCAAGCTAACAGACTGTGTGTGTGTTCTAGTGAATGTGTGGCTTATTAAGATATTGTATAGCACCTTATGTTACCCCACTGAAAACACCACCGGATTCATCAGATATAGGCAGCAAATATGTCTATATATATGTGTGTGCAGTCCTTCAATTTCTTTCTCCCTTACAGGTGACCATGATGTCAGCGCATTGGGATCCGCGCATTAATAACCGCGTTCTCTTGTTGTTTCAGGCTTATTACATCAGAAATACTGACATAGCCAGGGACACGTGTAAATATAAAATTATCTTTACACATTGATAAATAGTACATCATCACTTTCCTTTGTACATACACCCTTTATCTTTTGTGGAATAACATGAGTGAGTGACAGGGGGATCCAACCCTGGTCCTGACGAAGGGGATTAGCGCCCCGAAACATGTTGACCCGCACAGGAGAGTAAGCCCATTAACTTGCTTTACCTCTCCGAATCACTTTTTTAACAATACCAGCCAGTGTCTATTAAATAGTTTTTTCTACCACTAGGCCAGGTATTTTTTAAATACCACTTACTCACAACACTGACCCTACTGACACTCACTCCCATTCACTCACATAGCACCCACACTAAAAAGGTGCTCCAGCGTAGTCGCTTGTCGCAGCACTGCCCCGTCCCGCAGCGGGGCGGGAAGACCCCGATGATGAAGCATGACACCAAGGGCCCTTTTGGTGTGTGAGGGGTATTTTAACACAGAGTGTGTATTCCACGAACATCAGGATACATACCAACTCCACGTGAGGTGGACCTTTATTGATTAAGCAAGCTGTTTTAGAGCAGTTCCGTCTCTGACTATTTCTTTGAGGCTGTAAACGAAGGAGAGTGCCTTGGTTCAAGGTGACTAAAGTTAATTACAAGTCCAACAGTGGCAAATGGCAGCTTTTCATTTTGTCTAACATGCATAGGTGTTTTTTTTTAGCTGAGGAATTTTATGAGACTTGTCTGTAGGATAACATAACCTATTGTTTGAGGAAGGTTTATGATCTTCATCCAGGTAGGGGTCAGTTGGAGTCTGATTTTTGGTGTCAGCATGGTGCGGCTGGGTTCCTGAGACTGAACTGAAACAGTATCTAGAGTGGACCCTTCGTGCAAACCCTGTATCAAAACCAGAAAAAGGGTTCCCAGCTTGATAGGAGGGTCCACTCTGTTCCCACATACAAACACTGTGCTCCATTTGGGATAACAGGTTTGAAATAAGAAGGTGATCTTTGTGTCTTCCATGCCACTGTGGGAAGGGGTTTTCCCCTAAACAATTCCGAAAATGGCACCTTTCAAATCTCATGCTTCCAGTATTGAAGGGGCTGTGGATCCTAACCTCTGAGATAAATGCCTCCACAATTCACTGTTTTAGCTAAAAAGACTGGGACCGTTCTTGAGACTATATATCTATCTATATATATATATCTATCTATATATATATATATATATATATATATATATATATCCGTTCCAACTCCTACTCTCAGCCAAAGTGCAGAGTCCTCAACGTAGGTACAGACCACAAACACTGCGACAAGTTAGTTCAAGGGTGGTTTATTGCTCTTCTGTCCCCAGCATGACGCGTTTCGGCTGCAACACGGCAGCCTTGATCACATGACTAGAAAGAACCAATAAGTGTGCTTATATACTGTGAATGCTCCCAATCAGACTTAAATGCAACATAAACATAGAAAAAATACTTTGTGAACGGAGCAGTTATTTACAATCTCATCGCCAATGTACAAAATTCACGAACAAAAGGCAAGATTATGACATGATAAAATATCTATCAATGTAAACACTTAACTAGGCAAATTTAATATATTTACAAACTATTTACAAATAAATATATTATTTTATAACGATGTCTATGGAAATAAAGTGCATTGCCCATCATGTTCATGATTCACTCCAAATCATGTATTTAGGTATTTCATAGTTGCAAAAAGTCTCATATACAGGGAGCGTGCAAAAAATGCTATTGTAAAGTGCATGTTTTAGTGATAATGTGCAAAATAGTGCTAGTTAAAACCGAGTGCTATACTCTACTATTAGTTAGGGAGTGCATTGGTGGTGGCACGCTAATTTAATCTCTATTAATGAAGAGTTGCATGCCACCCACTTACAGAAGTAAATGTGTGTCATAGTTACAGTGACATCAAAAAACCTTTTTTAGACAACGTGTGTCATAAGGCACAACGGAAACATCATGGCATAGTGCCCAAATATTACATAGGAAAAGCCACACAGGGGGGTATGGAGCCCCGCAGATATTTCAAGTTGATCTTTTGGCATAGTGCCCTTTTCATTAGATCAACGGGTAACTCTATCCCCACGGATGCTAGATAGTGAATGAAGTAACAGGATGGCTGATATACTGTACTATACTGCTACCTCTAGAGGAAACAATATAGATCCTCCCCTGTATTTAAACCGTTAGGGATTCTGGTATCGAGTAAAACGATGTATTTACTCTCAAGTTGCCTTAGCGCTTTCTCCCTATTTCCCCCTCTGATATTTTTCGGCACCGCATCAATGATGAAATATTTCAATTCATTTAAGTTCTTATTGTGGACCAATTCGAAATGCCGGGCTACCGGATAGTTGCCATCCGAATTGACCACCGCCCGTAGGTGTTGTAGAATGCGGTTAAAGGCCTGCAGTTTGGTGCTCCCAACGTACCTGAGCCCGCAGGTACACTGGAGCACATATACTGCAAAGTCCGTGCGGCAGGTGAAATGATCCCTGATCTTAATGGGAGTAGGGTCAAATGCAGAGCAATACTCACTGGTGTTTACACCAAATTTGCAGGCCCTGCAAGATATACATTTAAAGAAACCGCATTTGTTGGAGATACGATAAGGTTTAATCACTACCTCCGGACTTGATCTAACCAGCATATCCCTCATAGAGGGAGCTCTTCTGAACACAACACCTGGTTCAGCTGGTAAGAGGGGCGCCAAGGTGATATCGGTCTTCAGAAGGGGCCAATGCTTCTTCAGTATTCCTCTCACTTTGTTGTGATCATCATTAAAGGTAGTTATGAGGCTAATGTTATTAGATTGAGTGTCAACCTCACTCTCAACTGGACTAGGAGTAACCACCCCAGTAATGGATGCTAGATAGTTATCCCTGTCCAGTTGGTTGGCTCTATCTTTTGCTTCTAATAAGTGAGCCACCTCATACCCTCGGGCACTGAATCTTTCCAGTGCCTCATTCTGGCATCTCTCCAAATCTGACGGGGTGCTGCAGATTCTCCTCATCCTAAGAAACTCCCCATAAGGGATGCTTCTGATCAAATGGTTAGGATGGGAGCTACTCGCGTGCAGTATGGCGTTGCCCGCTGTAGCTTTTCTATGCAAGCGAGTATTAATTCTCCCATTCTCAATATAAATCTCTACATCAAGAAATTGGATGACTTGTGTACTGATTTGTGAGGTAAAACCTAGATTCAGGTTGTTAACATTAATCAAATTAACGAATTCATTAGCTGTTTCCAACGACCCTCTCCAAATTACACAAATGTCGTCAATGAAACGCCAAAAATGTACCAAGGAGTTGGGGAAATGATCGGCGAGTAATTTTGTGAGGACATGCTCCTCCCACCACCCCACATGTAAACATGCGTAGGTGGGAGAGAAGCATGCCCCCATAGCCACCCCTCTCAACTGCTGGTATACCTCACGATTGTACAGAAAGTAATTATTGTTTAGACATAATTCTAGCATGCTCATTAACATATTGCTATGTTGACTGTAAGATATACTCCGTTTGTTTAAATAATATCTTACTGCATTTAAACCATCATTGTGAGAGATGCTGGTGTATAATGAATTAATGTCCAAAGCTATCAAAATAAAGTCATCTTCCCACTTGATGCTGTTGATTTTGGAAAGGAAATGGCCAGTGTCCTTTATGTAGGATGGTAGATTTTCTACATACTCGTGCAGGAATTGATCCACATACTTTGAAATAGACTCCAGTAAACTCCCTTGGGCGGAGATGATAGGTCGCCCAGGGACCGGTGATGTTTGCTTATGTATTTTGGGAATTAAATAAAAGAAAGGAGTGACAGGGAAATCATTTTTCAAAAAGGCGTGCTCTTGTTTGCTCAGTAACCCAAGGCGCTTCCACTGATTCAATTCTTTGTGGACTTTCTCTTTCAAGCTCTTGATGTCACCAAAGCTACCTTTTCTATAGCAGGTCGTATCATTTAGATGTTTCTCCGCTTCTGCCATGTACAGATCCCTCGGCCAGATGACAGTGTTGCCACCCTTGTCGGATTTGTTAATTATTAGGTTCGAATCACTCCTTAACTTCTTCATTAGTCGTTGGTATTGTTTCTCCATATATTTGATTCTTTTCTTTTTACGTGCAGTACTCATTCCCAGACCTTTCAAATCCTCCACAACTATATCACAAAATGCATCGATGTTGTCTTTCGGCATGATAGGGCAGAAAGTGGATGGGGGCTTAAAGGATGTCACACATGGTTGATTCATAGAAATACCAGCCCTTGAAAGATTTTCCTGGGTAGAGCCTGATTCAAACTCCACATTCTGTGCCAGTTCATTTGCCACTTTCAAAGCATTTATATCAGAGGTCTGAAATATTTTTGAAGGTTGGGTTTGGTTGGTGATATTCGCAGCCCGAACCTGAGCATTGTTCAATTTAAAATGCTTTCTCAATTTTAGCTTGCGGATAAATTTGAATACATCGATACGCGTCTGCACGTAATTGAAAGAATTCTTTGGACAGTAAGACAAGCCCAAAGAGAGGAGTTGCATCTCTGCTTTGGATAAGGTGGTATCGGACAGATTGATGACAGTGTTGTCCTGTGCCTATATTTTGTTTGCAGTTATGTTCACACTTTGATTGTGGGCTTCTGTTGAGTTATGTGGGGTAGGGTTTAATGCAGCCATTAGCGTTTCTTCCCTTGTCCTCTGCCTCTCTTTGTGTAACCTCTGCCTCTTGAGTTTTCTCCTTGCGCTGCGCTTTTTGTTTGCTGTTCTTCGTTTATTTTCCGCTGTTGGCGAGTTAGCGGTCGCAGCGTTTTGTGTCTGTCCTCCACGAGAAAAACCAATTCCTCAGATGGTGTATATCTAGTAGGAACTGATCCCAAATTAATGCTTCCTGCTGCCCCTTCGTCTGAATCATAACTGCTGCCTCTAGAGCTCATTTCAGGTTCTGATGACTCTAATCTCTGCTCAATACCACCTGTTGCCTCAACATTTTTTGCTGCCAGTGCTTGCCTTTTCACGTTGTCAAATTTGCGCGCAAAAGTGAAAATCCTACCAGTTTCATAGTCATTTCTATCTCTTGCGAACTTGTATTGCTTGCGCTGGCTAATTGTTTCCTGATGTTTAACCAGCCTGGCATCAATCTCCTCCCTTTGTTTTTTGATGAAATCTTTGTCTTCTTCCATTTCCAACTCTTTATTTAATTCCTCTATTTGTTTTACAGTTTCTATGCGATCGATCTCAGCATATTTTATAAGTAAACAAACCATATTCATTGAGGCGTCTAAATTCATTGTGGCCCACTCTTTCAACAGGAGGGGATTAGGGTTCTCAAAAGACGGTGCCGTCAGTATCCTTAATCCCCTAGGCACACGCCCCACATCTTTGTATTTCTGCAATGATCGGTGCTCCCACCATTTGGTGGTTTCAGTTCTTAGAAGCTTTTCCAAGCGTTTCATTTTGCTTTTTAAATCCGTTGTTTTCTCATTAGCCTTTACGTTGTCGTTTTTGCTTTTTAACGTCGGCAGATTCACAAACATTTCATCTGCCAATGCCTCCCGGTTCCTTAAAGCCTCTGCCGGTAAGGACATTCTGCTCTGAGCAATAAACCAAATGCCTTTGACCGCGGGACGAAAATACAATCCCCAGCGGTCTTTCCAAGCTGTTAGCGCAGTTCTCCTTTCACCCGCAAAATGGTTAGCCGGTAATACGGCGCTCACGGACTGGTCGGCTTACCCGTTTGGGATCCACGTGGTGCTTCGTCGATGTCCTCCGACCTCTTCAAAGCTCCTTAGCGGAAACCTCCGGGCTGTCCAACACTCCGCTCCGAGTTTCACCAATGCGGGGGGCTGTATTCTCTCCTACCCCTTCCGGGTCAATTGTTGCTTCGCTTCCGCGTTCGGCCGCATAACACAGCAGCCCATAGACGAAAAGGAGGGTCTGTAAAGACGGCAACGGCCGTTAACCGCCCAATAGAAATCCGTTCCAACTCCTACTCTCAGCCAAAGTGCAGAGTCCTCAACGTAGGTACAGACCACAAACACTGCGACAAGTTAGTTCAAGGGTGGTTTATTGCTCTTCTGTCCCCAGCATGACGCGTTTCGGCTGCAACACGGCAGCCTTGATCACATGACTAGAAAGAACCAATAAGTGTGCTTATATACTGTGAATGCTCCCAATCAGACTTAAATGCAACATAAACATAGAAAAAATACTTTGTGAACGGAGCAGTTATTTACAATCTCATCGCCAATGTACAAAATTCACGAACAAAAGGCAAGATTATGACATGATAAAATATCTATCAATGTAAACACTTAACTAGGCAAATTTAATATATTTACAAACTATTTACAAATAAATATATTATTTTATAACGATGTCTATGGAAATAAAGTGCATTGCCCATCATGTTCATGATTCACTCCAAATCATGTATTTAGGTATTTCATAGTTGCAAAAAGTCTCATATACAGGGAGCGTGCAAAAAATGCTATTGTAAAGTGCATGTTTTAGTGATAATGTGCAAAATAGTGCTAGTTAAAACCGAGTGCTATACTCTACTATTAGTTAGGGAGTGCATTGGTGGTGGCACGCTAATTTAATCTCTATTAATGAAGAGTTGCATGCCACCCACTTACAGAAGTAAATGTGTGTCATAGTTACAGTGACATCAAAAAACCTTTTTTAGACAACGTGTGTCATAAGGCATATATATATATATAATATTCACTTAAAAAAAACATAGGTTTCAGGCCTTACATAGTTAGGAATTAGCATTTAAAAAACCATTGAAATTGCTCCTATATAGTGTTAGTTGTACTAACTATATTTCGCGCACCCGCAATCCACTGCTGATGATGTCACATATTACATCATTCATGACATGGTCAGTGACATCACTGATGACATCTCAAATGACATCACTGATGACATCACCGATGACATCTCATTTGACATCACTGATGACATCATCCAGTGACTGTGTGTTTCTGTAAAGTTTAAATATGTTTTACATATTGAAGAATGAGTGGATGTATAAGTGTCTGGATGAAGGATTTAGTTGGTGCATGACTGACTGAATGAGTGAGTGATTAAATGTGTCTTACTAAATGCATGGGTTAGTGACTAAACTGTCTGAATGTGTGCATCAGTATGTCTGTTGTTGTGTAAGCTGCTGCATGTGTTGATCAGTAGCTATATGAGTGGCTATATGGGTTATTGATTGGTTGCCCAAGTATTTGAATGGGAGACTGAATGTGTGTGTGGGAGGCTGGGAGGTGTGTGACTCTGTGCATAGATGTGTGAGCAGTTGATTCACTAGGTGTATGAGTTCGAGTGCATGTGGAAACAGCTATATGGGCGGTTGACTGTGTGCATGGGTGTGTTGGTGAGTGAATGGATATCTCAGTGCTACATGTCCAAGTAAGTACATATGTAAAACACAGTGCATGTGAGAGTTGGCATATATAAATGACTATACATGAGAGCCAGTGAATGTGGAGTGGCTGTATGGATCATTGTGTACTTGTATCAGTGATTTTATAAGAGAGTAAGTATGTGTTAGTATATGTTTGAATAAGTAAGGTGTTGTATGTATAACTGTATAGGTGAGGAAATGGAAGTGTGATTGATTCTTTGCATGACTGACTAGGTGTGTGAGTAATTCCATGGATGAGTGGCAGTGTGTGAGTGTCTGTATAGTTGTATGAGTGCATATGATAGTGTATTGATGAGTGACTGTATGTATGAGTGATTCTATGGGTGAATGAGTGAATGTGTGTGTGTAGACCTAGGAATCAGTGAGTGTGTATGTAGTAACTCGTATTGGTGTGTCAATGGTTTCAAGAATGGTAGTCTGTATTTAACACTGGGTGTATCAAAGGTTATATTAGAGTGTGAGGAGGTGCATCGTATTATCACATGAATGATATCATCAGTGATGTCAAATGAGATGTCATCAGTGATGTAATTTGAGATGTCATCAGTGATGTCATCAGTGATGTCACTGACCATGTAATGAATGATGTAATATGTGACATCATCAGCAGTGGATTGGGGGGTGCGCGAAATATAGTTAGTACAACTAACTATATAGGAGCAATTTCAATCGTTTTTTAAATGCTAATTCCTAACTATATAAGGCCTCAAACCTATGGTTTTTTAAGTGAATTTGCAAGGTTTTTTAAATGCTAATTCCTAACTATATAAGGCCTGAAACCTATGTTTTTTTTAGTGAATTTGCAAGGTTTTTTAAATGCAAATTTCTAACTATATAAGGCTTGAAACCTATGGTTTTTTTCAGTGAATTTGCAAGGTTTTTTAAATGCTAATTCCCAACTATATCAGGCGTGAAACCTATATTTTTTTTTCAATAAATTTCAAAGGTTTTCTAAATGCTAATTCTATTAGCGGATAACGTTTATATATGTTATTATCCTTCTGGGACCACCTGAGCAGCCATCTTGTTTCTCAGGAGAAGTGAGGCACAAGAGAGCACAAAACAAGAGTGGAAAACGCGGGGTATGCGCACGGTACACGTACCGTACGCGTACGGTGTGAGTACCCCGTGATTTGCTATTTTTTATTGCCCTTTGGGGTCCTTTTGGGACCCCCTGAGAAGGGCTAGAGGGTTGGGGGGGTCTCTACCCTGCCCCCTTTTCGTGTTTTCCACTCTTATTTAGGGCTCTCTTGTGCCTCAGTTCTCCTGAAAAACAAGATGGTGGCCAACACTTCCTGGTTTGGAATGTTGACAGTCGACTGCCAGCCAATCAGAAACTCGCTCACGCACATAAGGGTACACGCACGTACGCGTACGGTACGCGTACTGTACGCTTACGGTGCGCGTACGGTGAGCGCATGTAGATGTATAATTTGCTCTAATTCAATTTTCTCAACAACTACTGGAGGGATTTTCACCAAATATAGAAAAGGCACTACTGCATACCTGTCCCTACCATTTTGCCAAGTTTGGTGTAATTCTGTTAAGCCGTTCAAGCTGTAGCCATGTCTAAAGGTCCCATAGAAAATGCCATTTGAAAAATTTCAAATTCAATTTCCTCAAGAACTACTGCAGGGATTTTCACCAAACATAGCAAAGGCACATCTGCATACCAGGCCCTACCATTTTGCCAAGTTTGGTGTAATTCCATTCAGCCATTTGGGCTGTAGCCGTGTCTAAAGGTCCCTATGGAAATTAACATGGGGAAAACACGTTTTGGGACCCCCCTTTCGGTCCCCGCTTGACAAATCCCCCCAAAACTTTCAGGGAGGGAGCGAAGCGGAGCTTGCCAAAATTCTGGAAAATTACACACAGATTCCTCAATCGGCACCAAAGTTATTCCCAATAGAATGTTGAGCGCATACAGATATATAATTTGCTCAAATTCAATTTTCTCAACAACTACTGGAGGTATTTTCACCAAATATAGAAAAGGCACTACTGCATACGTGTTCCTACCATTTTGCCAAGTTTGGTGTAATTCCGTTCAGCTGTTCGGGCTGTAGCCGTGTCTAAAGGTCCCATAGAAAATGCCATTTGAAAAATTTCAAATTCAATTTTCTCAAACTACTGGAGGGATTTACACCAAACATAAAAAAGGCACTGCTGCATACCAGTCCCTACCATTTTGCCAAATCTGGTGTAAATCCGTTCAGCCGTTCGTGCTGTAGCCTTGTCAGAATGTCCCTATGGAAATTAACATGGGGAAAACCCGTTTTGGGACCCCCCTTTTTTCTCTGCCCCCGCTTGACGAATCCCCCCGAAACTTTTAGGGAAGGACCGGAGTGCAGCGAGGCAAATTTAAGGAAAATTACAGGCAGATCCCTCAATCGGTGCCAAAGTTATTCCCAATAGAATGTTCTGGATTTCCTATGGTAACTAGGTCCTAACTATATATTCCTACTGGCTATCGCCAGTAGGTAATATATATATATGTGATGTGATCAAGGCTATCTCTAGCCGAAACGCGTCATGGCGGATTGGTGCTGGGCTGAAACTTAAATAAATTCATTTGCACCACGTTTGGGTCTTGCCTGTTCCTGACGGACAGTGTGGCTGACTGCGCTGCGCTGCGCCGTACTGGGAACTACACGTACCTCATATATATATATATATATATATATATATATATATATATACATATGTTTACATGTGGGCTGGTGGGAGGAGCAGGTCCTCAAAACCGCCTTTCAGGCAGATTATCAGACACACATAAGATCATACCTCCGGTACATAGACGATGTGTTCATACTCTGGCAGGGGAGTGAAGAAGAAGCTGTTCGGTTTATAAATAAGATTAACAATAACATCTATAATCTTAAATTCACTTCCCACATTCACAAACAGGAAATTTAATTCCTTGATGTTAAGGTCTTTGTCAACAATGAAAAATGTGAACGTACCCTTCACAGAAAAGTGACTTCTGGTAATATCACCTTACATACAACCAGCTCTCATCCGAAACACCTCATGGCTAGCATTCCGTATGGAGAAATCCTACGGATAAAACGTATTTGCAGCAATGAGGATGAGTTTAATAAATGTCAACAAGAGCTGGTTGACAGACTTAAATTAAGGGGGTATTCACATAAAATCTTACAGGATGCGATTGATAAGGCCAAAACTAAACCTAGAATGAGCCTATTCACTCCTGATAAAGATACCTCATCGGTACCTAATACTGCTGTTATCTCCACAAGTATTAATACTCCAAGACTAATCACCACCTATAACAGGGAGGAACGGCAGATCAGGGCTATATTGAACAAACACTGGCCAGTAGTGCTAACAGATAACATTCTTCGAGATAGAATTGCAGTTAAACCTGTTATTACATTTAGAAGAAGTAGCACCATGGGCACAGTATTGGACCGAGTATCACCTGAGGTCAAAAAAGTAACTACTTGGTTGGCACCAAAGAAGGGTTTCACAAAATGCACGTCATGTCGTGCTTGCAAATTTGGTTGCAACATGTCAACTTACTCGGACTCCACACCTTTTAGTTCCACTCCTACTTCGATATCGGGAAACTACAATTGTAAAACCGAATATGCTGTATAAGGAGCGGAGCGCAGCGAGGCAAATTTAAGGAAAATTACAGGCAGATCCCTTAATCGGCGCCAAAGTTATTCCCAATAGAATGTTGCGGATTTCCTATGGAAAACAATCCTAACTATAACTACCTACTGGCGACCGCCAGTAGGTAATATATTACCTACTGGCGGTCGCCAGTAGGTAGTTATAGTTAGGATCTACTTTCCATAGGAAATCCACAACATTCAATTGGAAATAACTTTGGCGCCGGTGGACGAATCTTCGCGAATTTCTCAAAGTTCGTGGCCCGCTCCTTCCCTGAAAATGTGGGGGGGATTCGTCAAGCGCGGGCCGAGATAAATGGGGGGTCCCAAAACGTGTTTTCTCCATGTTACTTTCCATAGGGCAGTCAAACTCACTTTTAGCCCAAACGGCTGAATGGATTCCCACCAAACTTGGCAAAATTGTAGGGACTGGTACCCCGATGTGCCTTTGCTATGTCTCAAGATACATGCTCCAGTGGTTTTTACGAAAATTAACTTTGAAAAAATATATATTGAGCTACATTGGGCTATATATATATGTTAGAGCCCAAATGCAGCCCAATGTAGCCCAATGTAGCCCAAAGATGGCCACCAGAGACAAAAAAAACAAATGTAGCCCAAATATCAGCCAGATGTAGCCCAACTATAGCCCAATGACAGAATGTCCTAGAGTGTTCTAAAGAACAACTAGAGCGCAAACAGTCTTACTTATGACAAAAGCATGGCACACCGGAAGTCATCTTGATTGGAATAAAGTGGTAACACTTAATACATTTAATTTGAAAAGGAACAAAATGAGGGGTTTCATTTTGCCATAGAAATGTTATATATATATATATATATATATATATATATATATATATATATATATATATATATATATATATATATATTCACTGAAAAACCATAGGTTTCACACCAGTTATAGTTAGGAATTAGCATTTAAAAAACCTATTAAATTCACTGACAAAACCATAGGTTTCACACCAGTTATAGTTAGGTGGAAATTTTACACGCATAAAACCATTGAAATTCCCACGTTATAGTTAGTTGGACTCACTATAACTTGCGCGTGCAATGCACTGCTGATGACGTCACATATTACATCACTCATGACATGGTCAGTGACATCACTGATGACATCATCCAGTGAATGTGTATCTTTCTGAAAAATAAATATTTTTTATATATGTATATCTAAAGGTTGATGGAAGAATAAATGGGTAAATAAATGTCTAAATGGATGTTTTTTTGAGTAAAATTGATTGGTTAACTGACTTATTAAATGTATCTTAGTGAATACATATATTAGCGAGTAATGTTTAAATATTTAAATATCTGTATCTGTGTCTCACTTTGTGTATAAGTGGCTGCATGGGTTGGTGAGTAGCTACATGAGTGTGTATATGGGTTATTAGTTGTTTTTTTGAGTATCAGTATCAGTGTCTGTATGGTTCGGTGGGGGATATTACTTAGAGCACAGATGCATGAATGAGTGACTCACTATTTGTATGTATTTTGAAGACAGCATGTGTGCAAGACTGTATGGGTGGATGATTGTGTGTATGGTGGGGTTAGTATGTGTTTTTATTATTGATTGTTTAAGAGAGTAAATATGTTTCCGTTTCTGTAGAAGTATGTGTAGTGGTGTGCATATAGCAGTATAATCAAGTAAATGGTTTTTTGATAGTTTATTTGCATGTGTGAATTTGTGTGTGAGTAACTATATGGATGAGTATTAGTGTGTAACAGGATGTATAGGTGTATGAGTACATATGATGAGTAAGTACATGCATGAGTGACTATATAGAACTGTTGGTGAATGAGTGGATGTGTATGTAGATGTTGGAATTACCTAATAAGTTGTTGTAATTGGTATTGGTTTCACCTTTTTTAAGAAAATGTTAGTTTCTATTTTTGAATGTGTGTGTCAAAGGTTATTTTATGCTGATAGGAGGTCTGCCACTTTGTCACAAGGATGTTGTCATCAGTGATGTCATTTGAGATGTCATCAGTGATGTCATGAGTGATGTCACTGACCATGTCATGAGTGATGTAATATGTGACGTCATCAGCAGTGCATTGCACGCGCAAGTTATAGTGAGTCCAACTAACTATAACGTGGGAATTTCAATGGTTTTATGCGAGTAAAATTTCCACCTAACTATAACTGCTGTGAAACCTATGGTTTTTTTCTGTGAATATATATATATATATATATATATATATATATATATATATATATATATATATATATATATATATATATATATATATATATATATCAATCAAGTGTTACGACTTACCAGTGGTAGGCCTTGAAAAAATCTTCAGAGGGGCAACTGAGAACTTTTCATGCCAGACAGTGCACTCCACATCATACCATTAGATTCTCCCTGCAATGGTCTCCTGGGTAAAACTAACCATCTGAATTTTTTCCAAGGCAGGTGTACAAAAGGGTAAAATGGAAGGTAATCTTTTTTTGTAGGATGATGTCAAGAAAAACGATGCTGCAATATGATGACAGGCTAATTGGGGTCACTTTATCCCAGAAGTGAGGAGACTCACTACAGCTGAAGAGAAAAGCCAGGACAAAGGAGGCAACTTCATCAAAGAGTGGCGTGCAACTCTGTTCAATCCACCCTTTTGATATTTTAGTAGAGGCTAGTCATGAACGTGCCTGATATTATACCATGATTTACTTTAATATCCTCAATCAATCAGGGGATTTAAAGTGTGCTACTTACCTGTAAGGGTGTCAAGGCGCTAGGGGCAGCTCCGGTTCAGCCGAAGAGCGAGGTCTTGAGGCTCTTCCTGAAGTGTCCAGAGTAGGGGAGCCTCTGATGTTGACTGGGAGATCGTTTCAGGCTTTGGCCGTGATGTAGGAGAAGGATCTTCCACCCGCTCTGGGTCTGCGGATGTGCAGGGTTTCTGCTAGGGAGAGGTCGGCTGAGTTTAGGTTCCTTTTGGGTACGAGGAAGGAGACTCTTTTGTTCAGGCATTGTGAAGTGATTTGTAGGCATGGGTGAGTAGCTTGAAGTTCACTCTCTTCTCGACGGGGAGCCAGTGGAGGTCTCGCAGATGTTGGTTGATGTGCTCATTTCGTGGGATGCCGAGGACGGGTATGGCTGCGGTTTTCTGGATGGGCTGGAGCTTGCGTAGCAGGGATGTGTTGATTCCAGTGAATAGGGCATTTCCGTAGTTCAGTTTGCTTGTTATGAGTGCGAGGGTGACGGTCTTTCTGACTTCGGGGGGATCCACTTGAAGGTCTTGCAGAGGATTCGGCGGGTGTTGAAGCAGGTGGAGGTGATGCATTGATCTGTTGGGTCCTGGTAAGGGAGAAGTCGAGTATGATGCCGAGGTTCTGGGCGTGGTCCATGGGAGTGGCGGGGGTGCCAAGGGCGGAGGGCCACCAGGAGTTGTCCCAAGCTGAGGGGGCCGGTCCAAGGATGAGGATTTCAGTCTTCTCTGAGTTGAGTTTCAGACAGCTGCTGCTCATCGAAGTTGCAACGTCTTTCATTCCTTCTTGGAAGCTGAGTCGGGTGGTCTCAGGGTCCTTCGTGAGGGAGAGGATGAGCTGGGTGTTGTCAGCATAGGACACAATGCTGAGTACATGCTGTCTGACGATGGCAGCGAGGGGGGCCATGTAGATGTTGAAGAGCGTGGGACTGTGTGATGATCCTTGGGGTACTCCACAGTTGATCTCTGTGGGTTCGGAGAGGAAAGGCGGGAGAATGGTCCTTTGGGTTCTGCCTGAGAGGAAAGAGCGGAGACTGTCAAGGGCGATTCCCTGTATTCCAGCGTAGTGGAGTCTGGCTGCTAGTGGGCGGTGGGAGATGGGGTCAACTGCTGCGAAGAGGTCGCTTAGGATGAGGGTTGCAGTGTGGCCTTGGTCGAGAAGCATGCAGCTGTCATCTGTGGCGGCGAGGAGTGCGGTCACGGTGCTGTGGTTACTGCAGAATCCGGATTGGTAGGAGTCAAGGATCCTCCTGACCTCAAACACTACATTCCCTTCGTTCATCTTTGGCCTCATTTGGAAGACTATAGGTTGGTGAGGACCCAATGTAGTCCTCCTGAGTGGCATCCTGAATAGTCAGGTTCACACACTGCCCTATCCTTCATCGTGAATGGAGTCTCGTGCATGCGTGTCTCCACAGCTGGAGTGTGTGTGCGCTCTTTAGTACTGTTCGAGCACAGGACATGGCTCCAAGAACCAAAGGCATCTGCATGCAACCTTCAGCGCTCAGTTGACGACACCGGTCATTGCAGTCTCATTGCTGCTCTCCCCTCTTAAGTGTGGCTCTGCTACCATCTCTTGTAGATGATTGACCCTCCACCTCAGTGAGTCCTGGTGTTCGTCCGGGAGTTTCCACCCAGGATGCCAGGTCTCTGAAATTGTTCTTCAGCATTCTTACTTACTAGACAGGTGTGGCTCACTGGTTAGAGGCGGCAGACCCGGAGGCAGAGAACGGCCCGGGACCAGGGTTCAATTCCCGACGCGGCAGGGTCGTGGACCTGGGTCAGCGGACTGATAATTCTCGCCTCGGTGCCTACTCTGGGCAGGGATCACACTCGGTAACTCTGGGCATTAAGCTTGCCTCATCTCTACAACGGCCCCCCACAGACGCCGGGGATGCCTGGTTTCACCTTGGAGATACCCAGCAAGGGACCATCTCACAGGGAAAGCCAGGACGGGTTCCCCAGCGGTCTTCCGCGCCAGGATACTCCGGTAGTAATTGAGCGCGCTACAAAACAGCATATTACATTACATTACATTACATCAGTGGTCATGCTCATCCTTCCTGGGATGGTCACTCCGCCCTGTACCTTGGTGGAAATGAAATGCTGACTGCCATGTTTGAAACTCTCTGAATTGCTGACTTTCACTGAGCCCAGAAGGAGCACAGGTGCCTTACTTATGCTTGGTAACCGCTATCCATGCATTGCTCCTACAACTGCTTCTTCCTTTGCAAGCAGCAGATGCCCCAGGCAGTGGGCTAACTTAAACTGGTGCCTAGAAAGGAGCATTAGATAAACTGGCCAGCACCCACACTAATGGATTAGTAGTACTGACCCGGGCCCTGTGTCGCATCCCTCCTGCTGAGATCTTTGCAGTCCTTCACTTTGTTTGTGAGTGAACCATCTGAAAGAGTAAAGGCTCTGGCGAGGAAGGTCTTGTCCCATTTGAAAAAGTAGGAGCTGTGGCGAGGAAGGGGTGGACCATCTGAAAAAGTAGGAGCTGTGCCCATGAAGGGGGTGGACCATCTGATAGAGTAGGAGCTGTGCCGTGAAGGGGTGGACCATCTGAAAGAGTAGGAGCTGTGCCACTGAAGGGGTGGACCATCTGAAAAAGTAGGAGCTGTGCAGATGAAGGGGTGGACCATCTGAAAGAGTAGGAGCTGTGCCAATTAATGAGTGGACCATCTGAAAGAGTAGGAGCTTTGGCCAGGAAGGGGTGGACCATCTGAAAGAGTAGGAGCTGTGGCCAGGAAGGGGTGGACCATCTGAAAGAGTAGGAGCTGTGGCCAGGAAGGGATGGACCATCTGAAAGAGTAGGAGCTGTGCAGATGAAGGGGTGGACCATCTGAAAGAGTAGGAGCTGTGCCAATTAATGAGTGGACCATCTGAAAGAGTAGGAGCTGTGGCAAGGAAGGGGGTGAACTATCTGAAAGAGTAGGAGCTGTGGCGAGGAAGGGGGTGAACTATCTGAAAGAGTAGGAACTGTGCCGATGAAGGGGTGGACCATCTGAAAGAGTAGGAGCTGTGCCGATGAAGGGGTGGTCCATCTGAAAGAGAAGGAGCTGTGTCGAGGAAGGGGTGGACCATCTGAAAGAGTAGGAGCTGTGCCGATGAAGGGGTGGTCCATCTGAAAGAGTAGGAGCTGTGCCAATGAAGGGGTGGACCATCTGAAAGAGTTGGAGCTGTGGCCAGGAAGGGGTGGACCATCTGAAAGAGTAGGAGCTGTGCCGATGAAGGGGTGGACCATCTGAAAGAGTAGGAGCTGTGTCGAGGAAGGGGTGGACCATCTGAAAGAGTAGGAGCTGTGCTGATGAATGGGTGGACCATCTGAAAGAGTAGGAGCTGTGCTGATGAATGGGTGGACCATCTGAAAGAGTAGGAGCTGTGTCGAGGAAGGGGTGGACCATCTGAAAGAGTAGGAGCTGTGCTGATGAATGGGTGGACCATCTGAAAGAGTAGGAGCTGTGCCGATGAAGGGGTGGACCATCTGAAAGAGTAGGAGCTGTGTCGAGGAAGGGGTGGACCATCTGAAAGAGTAGGAGCTGTGCTGATGAATGGGTGGACCATCTGAAAGAGTAGGAGCTGTGCCGGTGAAGGGATGGACCATCCGAAAGAGTAGGAGTTGAGGTGAGAAATGAGTGGACCATCTGAAAGAGTAGGAGCTGTGGCGAGGAAGGGGGTGGACTATCTGAAAGAGTAGGAGTTGAGGTGAGAAATGAGTGGACCATCTGAAAGAGTAGGAGCTGTGGCGAGGAAGGGGGTGAACTATCTGAAAGAGTAGGAGCTGTGGCGAGGAAGGGGGTGAACTATCTGAAAGAGTAGGAACTGTGCGGATGAAGGGGTGGACCAGCTTAACGAGGCGAGGAAGGGGTGGATCATCTAAAAGAGTAGGAGCTATGATGAGGAATGGGTAGAGCATCTAAAAGAGTAGGAGTTGTGGCAAGGAAGGGGTGGAGCATCTGAAAAAGTAGGAGCGGTTCCGATGAAGGGGTGGACCATCTAAAAGAGTAGGAGCTGTGGCGAGGAGGGTGTGGGCCATCTAAAAGAGTAGGAGCTGTAGCGTGGAAGGGGTGGACCATCTAGAAGAGTAGGAGCTGTGGCAAGGAAGGGGTGGACCATCTGAAATAGTAGGAGCTGCGGCAAGGAATTGGTGGACCATCTGAAAGAGTAGGAGTTGTGGTGAGGAAGGGGTGGACCATCTGAAAGAGTAGGAGCTGTGCCGGTGACGGGGTGGACCATCTGAAAGAGTAGGAGTTGTGGTGAGGAAGGGGTGGACCATCTGAAAGAGTAGGAGCTGTGCCGGTGACGGGGTGGAGCATCTGAAAAAGTAGGAGCTGTGCCGATGAAGGGGTGGACCATCTGCAAGAGTAGGAGCTGTGGTGAGGAAGGGGTTCACCATCTAGAAGAGTAGGAGCTGTGACGAGGAAGGGGTGGATCATCTGAACGAGTAAGAGCTGTGTTGAGGAAGGGGTGAACCATCTGAGAGAGTTAGAGCTGTGTTGAGGAAGGGATTGACCATCTGAAAAAGTAGGAGCTGTGCCGATGAAGGGGTGGACCATCTGAAAGAGTAGGATTTGTGGCGAGGAAGGCGGTGGACCATCTAAAAAAGTAGGAGCTGCGGCGAGGAAGGGGGGACCATCTGAAAGAGTAGAAGCTATGGCGAGGAAGTGGATGACCAATCTGAAAGAGGAGGGGCTGTGCCGGTGGAGGGGTGGACCATCTGAAAGAGGAGGGGCTGTGGTGAGGAAGGGGGTCAAGGTAGTGAGTGCATTTGTAAGTCATGAGGTGGTGTTTTAAGGAGTGGGGAGTTTAATTTGGATCATTTGCTGTCATCCACGGCTCTGGCAGCTCACTCTTGATACCTGACCAAGTAAGAACCTATTACTACCGGGTTAAAAACGTGAAGTGTATGGTAAACAGGTAGGTAACAAGAGGCACACACGGCGCTGCCCCCACTTAGCCTGGGTTTGGGTAGAACCGACGCGCTGATGTGTTCAAACAAGACAAGGTCACTGCAGCGTCATCAGAGGTGCTTGGTAAGGCCCCAGTATCGTTTTCAGCGCGTTGTTCTTTCTTGTCTCATTGCAGATGCTCTGATAAGAACTACAAGTTAAAAAAAATGCGCATCAAATGTCGCCGGTCAGCAGAATGTTCCTGCAGCGTCATCACTTTCGGAGAAATACGGATTCTGGATAATCGATGCGCGTCAACCCTTCTGCACAGAAGTGCTCTAAAGCTCGCCCGTCGATACTTCCGATTGGGGGGGGGGGGGGGGGTGTCTGTATCTATAGGTTTACAGGCTCCCGCGTGACTGGACACCTCCAGGCAATATTCAGTCTTTGTACCGAGGCGGATGTGTGAATCAAGACTCCACGCGGGGGCAGAAAACTCAAGTATTCTTTAATGTAATCACGTCCGGAAACTTCAATTGACTTATGCTTGTTTACTGGCATCTTCCTTCCTGGCATTAGTTTATGTAATGACCATATCAGCTTCTTGCCCCTAGTGTAACCTCTCCTCCATCAAGCTGGCAGCCACGCTCTGTGTGCGCCTTCAGGCTCTCTCCGCTCTAAATTACAGATTTAAAGGTAAGGCTTTTTCATATTCGTGCATCAGGATTTATTTGTTTCTGTTTACCTCAGTGTGGATCCAATGATAAAAAATAAACACACCTAGGACCTAGGAATCACGTACTTATATGACGTTTTTGACTGTCACAGGGAACACCGGCTCTCTTAAAGATGGCGGGCAGTCTTGACATAAAGACAGCAACTCCACAGGACAGGCACAAAGGAGAAATGTCCCGTCAGGTGCCATCCAGTTCTCTGGTGTGTTGTATTGGGGATTCTGTGGCTGTACTAGTGATAATGGATAATAATTCAGGGACATCAGGATTCAGGTAAACACCGGAGGCTTAGCAATTAAAGCTGTAAAGCAAGTGAATGACGATAGAAGAGAGACTAGAAAGTAAGAGTCCCAGCAGGTCCCAACTGGGCGTGGTTCAGGACGATTGGCAAGAGGCCCTCAGCTCCTGCTCTTCAAGTGCATCCAGAGCATGGGGCAGTTTGGACTAGCAGATCTGGGACAGAGGAGGTAGCTTCATGGGTGGAAAAGCAGGAGCTTCTGCATTTATTGAGAGAATGGCCCTTGGGACAAAAAAGATTAACCCCTAGATTCATCAAAGCTCCCGTTTTGCGAGTCCTTAATAGCGATTATTAAGGAATCGCTATTAAGGACTTGCAAAACGGGATTCATGTAGGAATCGCTAAATAAATTGCGATTCCTACACATTCCTTATTTGCGATTAGCAAATTGCTAATCGCAAATAAGGAATAACTCCCCATTCATTCCTATGGGCCTAAAGGCCCA